>NC_084947.1:21864537-22179298 GCF_949316205.1 Platichthys flesus | reverse complement strand
TGTGTGGTCTCAAGTCAGGATATGTGTAGTTTGTGGTTAGGACTGTGCTTCCTTCTTTGTGTGCAGCAATAAGTTGTGCGTGTGTGTGTGTGTGCGTGTGTGTGTGTGTGCGTGCGTGTGTCTGTGAATGAACATGTCCCTGGCCCTTACAACCAGAGGTTAGCAGGCGGCTGCGCTCTGTGATCAAGTTACAAAAGTGGGTGTGTTCCTGCTCTCTTCTGTCGCCTGCATGTCTGCCTCTCCCTCTTTCTCTCTCTAACTCATGCTGTCTCTCACTCTCTTCTCCCTCTAGGTCTCTGCTGCTCTCTCACTTTCTGGAAACAGAGGTCTGAAGCTTGCGTCATCCAGGCCTCTTCCTCTGGCAGCCCTACACGCCACCTCTCACTCGCTTGTCTGTGCTCCTCCCTTTCCCTCTCTTTATATCTGTCATTGTTTCTGTCTTTCTTTATATCTTTCTTACTTTCGCCCATCTCTTGACAGCTACTGACAGGGAGCAGCCCAGCAGCTGGTACAGACTCCCTGCAGGAGGCTAGAAGCCATGTGACTCTCTCCCCTGACCTACTCCTCATCCACTGCTAAAAACTGGTCCACCAGCCTCCCACCCAGCATCACTCTGGCATTGCTTAGCTGGACCATAGCACTCACACATGCGATGTAAACCAGCTTCAATGATGTCTAACCTGCATCCTGGCCTGTCTTCCAAAAACACACATTGATAGCATAATAAACACACTGCAATTTGTGGAGAGATGCTCACACTGGTATGTGCCTGATCTTACAGCTGCTGCCCAGCTCTTCTCAGCTACTTCTAAAAGTAGTAATATGCCCACTGTAAACCACAACACCATATGCCAGATGAAAACGTCCAACTGACAGCCACGTATATTAAGACCTTAATGTTCTATAGGAAATTATGGCCTTGTAGGGCCAATTAGACATGCAGCACTTATTACGCAAGTTGAATGTATGTGGTGTTTTCTGCGAAAGGAGCCAGGAAGCATTGTTTTCTATATTTATCACACATCCATTCAATATCTCTCCATCGCTCCAAACTTTTTGGACTGGAGGGAATGCCAGCTTTTTGGCACAATAACAAGGCAGCTACAGTTGTTGGTTCAGCGGGAAATCAGTGATCTCATCGGACATGTCTGACACTGCATGACCAAAGAGTTTGACACCTGATTACTTTTTTACATGTTTATTATATATATATGCAAACTTTTGTTTTCAACAAAGATCATTAAAAAGTTGATCAAATGGGCTCAATTTAATGTTTGTGTGCAAAGACATTACCTTGTCTTTCTCATGAGGCATCAACCGTACAGGTGGTAGTGATCCCAGTGACACTTTTCCTGTCCCATCATCCTGGGAGCTGCTGCGGCTGACGAGCTGGAACATTGGACCCTGCTTAACCACACGTCCATGGGCCACTGCCCTTTTCAAGGCCACCCTCAGGTGCTGGTGGAAGAGGCCAGGCCCCATGGAGCCGCTGCCCGACAAGTAGGCCGCCACATCAGCCTGGCACTTAAGAAAGCGCTCAATGTTCTTTAAGCTGGAGCCACCAGGCTCATGGAGACCCTCCAGCGCCCGCTTGATCAGCTTGTTCCAGTCGAGTCCCGGTTTCTTCCCCGAGTGGGAGTGAGAGCTACCACAGCCACTACTGCTGCCACCTCCCCCACCTCTTTCAGAGCTGCCCCCACCTTTAGACTTTGGCAGAGCCAAGCGTCCAGGGTTATCAGGGTCCTTGTAGGAGTTTAGACCTTTGTTCGTGACCTTTAGGATTGTTCCATCCTTGACACTGAGCTCTAACTGCTCTAGAATCGTTTTGCGGTCAAGACCATGGACCATGGAGACAGCATTGCAAATGCGCTCCTCTGACGGTCGCTGCTTCTGCTTCTTTACCTTCTTGATGGCCTCTAGGATCCATTGGGTGTACATCGGGTTTGCCAGTTTCACCATGGCTGCAGCCTGGGTAGGTGCAGAGGCCTAGTGGCCTTACTGCAATGGCCGCTGACAGACAATAGGGACGTAAGGCGAGGAAATACCTGGCCTGCGCCGTAGCGCCGCCTCCTCCTCTTTGCCCTCTGCCTGCTTACTATCCCTTATCCTGGGGTCGAACAGAAAGTCCCTCAGAAGCTGAGTATGAGCAGCCCGGATGGGAGCAGCTAACCATAGCACAAACCCCACTGAACCACGCTTCCACCCGGTAAAGTCACGTTCACCCTCCACCCACTCCCAACAAGGCGACGGTCCTTGGCGAGAGGCAGGGGGCGTGGAGGAAGTAAAAGGTCTATTAGCAACTTGAACTCCAACAGTACACAGAGAAATGTATAGTAGATCTTTAAAAGGGGTGTTCAGAAATAAAAAGTTGTCAACACCTGTTCAGTCCGCTTTGGGCTGCTGTTAAATTATCAAGTTCTCAAAGTGTGTAGTGAAAGATGCTCATCTTCTCCGAGACATGGAATTAGTGTTTCAATGATAATGGCGAGGGCGATACAGTAAAAATGTTTCCTGCGAATAGTGACGATCCATGAGATGTTGATTCACGTTCCCTCCTCTTCCACTTGTTCTTTGCTTCTTTACCAGCAGCACTGGACTTCTCAGCTCTTGGATGGAACAGATATCTCACCCTAGGGAGCAGCCAGGGCTGATCACCTTCATGCCTATTGCACCACGGTAGCTGACAAATCCTGCAGAAAACACACAAGAAAAGAGGTTGGTGAAAAGTTGCAGATAAAAGTGGAAGTACAGCAACAAAGTTCAGGCTTAGGTCAGAGAACCTAAGAGGGTGCATGCTTTTGAGGAAATCTGCTACAGTGTCCTCACACAGATCCACAAAAAAGGCTATGCCCGCCTTACGAAGCAACCTGAGGCTTCGGCATGCACTACTATCATAAATGAATACAATGAAGAGGAGCAAACAATCTTATCAACACATGTTACCACTAAATAGCTGGCTTGTCTGATTAGTGTGTAACCATGCTTAATTTCCTATTACAGTAATATAACTGTACTATCACAACCACAGCCAGTATGGCATAATACTGTCAACAAACAAGTTTGACCAGAAGCTGTGGTTACTACTAGAAATTGTATATACATGCCACAATATGACGGAAACGATGAGAAACAAAAGAGTAAACAAAACATCTTCCTCAAAACTGCACTAGCAGGTTGACTATGGGGCTAGTTGGGTTGCTAACGTAAACATGATGCAGTCAAAACACAGACTGTTAGCAAACATTAGCAGCGACGCTGGCTAAAAAATTAAGCAGACGTAAGTGTCACATCCCCAGACTGTTTCCTGCTGCTGTTTACTGTCACTGATGTGATATGAAGCCGCCAAGTGTCCGACAACAAGCCTTCCCGCTTACTGCTGTTGTTTCGCAAGCTAACGATACATGCTAGCCACCGAGCTAACGTTGCGATTATGTTACTTACGTTACTTGCTAACCCGAAATGTAAACATCATGAAACTATAGGTTAGACGGCGCCTCTGCACTGAAAAACACACTATTCCCTCCTTCCCCCCCAAAAAACGGGACAATGCCGAGCACCACGGCTCAGCGAACAGGGCCAATAATATGATTTTGAATGACATTCAGATATTAACCTGAATTCGCGGCCTTGAAAAAAAAGGCACAATGCAACTTGCAGACGGCCATCTCTGCTAGCGGGCAAGTGCGAGACCGAAGCGGAGGTAGCGGCGAGTTCCGCAGCATTACGCGCTCTGCGGCGCCCTCCACAGCCCCCGGTGCGGGTGAGCAGCCCGTGTCCGCTCAGAGGCGTCCCTGCAAGCGGACACCACCACGCCGACTTCCTCCCTCCGCCAACCGCCCTCCCACGTAACGCTACAGCCCGCGATGCGCTTAAGACAAGGCCGCTGGAACGAAGTAGCTAGGCCTCGGCTTCCCCCCTCTCAGAGCCCCCCACCCACCTCGGCTATCATCCTCCTCTCCGTACCCCTCTCTTCCTCCACCTCTCGCGGTTCCCCATCAGAAAGCCCGAGCTGGTCCGGTTCTGGTTTGCCGAGGGAACCTCGGCAAAAAGCGGGCCGTGTGAGAAATAAAAAGCCCTCACTCCCTCTCCGTCCGGCTTCCGCTTCTACTCACCGGGATATCGTGACGAGCCGCCGAGGAGAAGGTGCCAAAACCGTGCGAAACGGAGACAACAACAAGCCTAAAAATGCAGCCAGAGACCAGGGGCTCTAGAGCCGACGCCATCTTTGAGTGAAACAGGAGCACGGCTGGTGGGGGAGGGGGGAACACCGAACCGTCAGGCTGGGCCAAGGGAGCGTCTGCATGGTGCGGGGCGAAGAGCCAGGGGAAGGGGGAGATTCACTGCAAGGCGCGGGGGGCGGCGGCGTGCTGTTGCTATGAGAGGGGTGTGGATACTGCTTGAGGACATGAGATGGAATAAAAGGACAGATGGTGATGGAGGGAGAGAGAGAGGGAGCAGAGGTGTTCTCACTGTCTCTGCTGTGCTACAGCCACATGAGGGAGATGCAAGGGAGCGTCTGCATTTTGCCAAACAGTTGTTAATAATAATAAAAAAAACACCGAAGCCAATGAGCATGCCTTAACGTTAGAGGGTATTTAAAGATCAAAGCAGACATGCATCCTTACTGCAGTCTATGGTAGCTGCTGAAGTTGCCACACAGATCCAGTGCTGGTGATCAGACGCTGGTGTGGAGCTATTACACCACATGATAAAGCGTGTTAGTATGTGCCTATGCAGAATAGTGTGCTGATGCATTGCTCTCCAGACTGTGAAACAGAGCATTATCCTCTCCCACCAAAGAAAGTGATTATGTAAACTGTCTGCAGCTGATCCACTTTGTTACATTTCATTACATGACAGTTGAGTCGAACACCTTCTCTTCATAATTTACTGCCCGAAAGCAGGGATTTTTCTAAGCAACATAAATTACAGCATCTGGTGACAGATGGAGGCAACATAATGTAAAGGTGTCACTCGCTGTGTGCATGTGAAACTGCAGCATGCTCCATTTAAATGTGATTGGCTCCAGAGTACGCACAAGTAGTTGATACGTTTAGTCCTAATGTGTTGTAGAGAATTAAGACTACAGCTTAAAAAAAAGAGAGACTATTAATCATAGCTCAGAACACACAGCCCAGATGTGGCACCTCTGGCCATCTTGTGACCCTGACACAACAGAAAGTGGCCAACGCGGTAAATGGTTAATATGGCCAAAATAGCACAAAACAACTCGGCCCACCCTTGGTTGACATGTGGTATTACCATTTGTTTACTTGTGGCCCCGATCTGGCAAAGAGGAGCAGAGCACCCAACTGCCATCATTCCACGTTGTATGTGGGCTGAATGACAACGTGGCAGTGTGAGCCAGATCTGGGCCCAAACTATTTTGCTATTTGGGAGGGGTCGAGTATAACATATTGCGGCGTAACTTATGAATCTTTATTTGAGAACTTTGAACAGCTTAAGTACAGTCTTCTTATTATTCATAAGAAAAACAATCTATAAAGGGAAACTGATTTCGCTGCTTCAGTTTTATGATCATAGTGATACAGAGGCACTTGGGTTGGAAATCTGGCAGCAATCTTCCTTTTCTATTACAGCCTAATGTTGAAAGCTCCCAGGGTGGAAATTAAATTATCTGCTGCTTTGTGTAAAATGTTGTGTACAGCAGTCCTCAGAGACAGATTATGGAGTGTCTTATAGGAAGCAATTAGACCTGAGGTTTTCCCATGTTAGAGGTGTCTTGTGAGAGGTGGAGTCGCTGTCAGTGCGCTGGTGATCAAATAAAACCAGTAAGGTCACACTGTAGTTGCTGTTTATCTTGTCCTTCTTCTGGGACAGATAAATCACATTCCAACGACAAGGCACTAATTTCAATTAATGATGGTGTTATTACACAGATAAATAGTGTGAAGTGTTAACACATGAACGGCCATTAGGGCGCCTCCTGAGGACTCACGTATCACATTAGTGTGTACAGTAGTCCAGCCAACAGATGGACAATACTCAGGGGAAGATTGCACAACATCTACTGTTCCCGGCTATGAATAAATAATGTCGTGTAGCATGATCCACGACAGAGACCATTTTCGCCAATACACAACAGAAATAAACTAAAACATGGATGGGGTGGAGGTGTCTAGAGTAATTTTACAGTTATTTTGGTAAGATCATATTGATATTCATCATATCAATTTAAATACCAATTTACACAAATCTTTGATTTGTACAATATTAAGGTGAATTAAAAATGAATATGGGCTAACAGATACAGAATACACAATCATGTAAACTATAAAAGTCATGTAAATACACTCAAGTTATATCAACTTACTAGAACATAAACCTCTAGGGAATAAATGACAAATTGATTGACAGGAAACGGGAAACACTTCTGAAAACGGATTCATTGTTTGTATGTGTAGTTCAAGATATTGAGAAAGACACTTATTTGCTTTCTCTTTAAATGGTATATGAGAATATTAATACAACTCTCATGTCTGTCTGTTTGATATGGAGCTACAGCCAATACCTGTGTATCTTACTGAAAACACTAAAATTGGCAGAAGCCTCTTAGCATGGCTAAATCCTCACAAATTAAAATGTTATATCTTGTTTGTTTAATAGAGGCAGGAGAAGTGACTCCCTGAGACGTGGTGGCCATCATAAGGTTGCCAGGTAACCAGTAAGTTGAAGTCCACCCCTATGCAAGAAGTATTCAGCTATCTACAATTTATAATGCGTTTAACAACATGTCATAATCAAACATTATAAGCAGTTCTGAAGAGTTTTGAGTTGTTTTTTGAGTTGGGCTGGTAAGTGGACTTTGTGAATGCTATCAAGCTTTTCATCTAATTCTTTGACAGAAAGTGAATATGAGCATTTATCAAAACGTCAAACTAAATAAATCAATTTACGAAGTAAAAACGTCAACAATTCTTCAGGTGAAAGTGGAAGAATTTTCCTTTTCTTCAATGCAAACTTTTAAGACTTTAGGTAAAAAAAAAGTCACCTTGGACCCTAAAAAGCTGTGGCAGATATTTAAACTGCTTTTTAACAGACCAAACAACTTTTCGACTCATCAAAGAAATATATGATGGATTGATTGATGAAGAAAAATGACATGTTTGCTTCTATAAACGCTAACGTTTGTGTAAAAATGCTATATGTAGCAATCTTATAACATCAATTCTAATTTTAGTGGTTTTCCAAATAGGAGTTTCTGGTTGTTAATGTTATTAAAAAACTAAACGTTAGCCTTATGTTATACCCCCAGCCACAAATGGATGTTTTGGTATGAGACCCCTGGTTTGTATTCTGTCTTCAGTGGAGAAAAGGAGACTAGTAATCCTTAGCTTCCTTTCATCCCCTTAATCCCTCCGTTTTTTGGGGGATTTCCATTCTCTGTGCATCCACCTGCTAGGGGCCCCGAGCCCCCAGCAAGCTGCACCAGTGTCCACCTGCCCCCCCTGCCTCACCCCCTCCCTTCTCTGACACACATGAACACACACATCCTGTCCACCTGATGCACAGCGGCACCTCTTGCTCTCCAGGCCTTTCTGCTGGCTTCCCCTCGCCTTCACTTTTTTCTTGCCTCCGTTTTAAAAGCTGGAACTTTGCCAAGGCAAATAAACTTAGGGCATCTCTTTCAGTCTTAGAAAAGAACATTTCACGCTTAATTACCATGCTTGTTGTGTAGATGTTTTTTTTTTTGTTACCAGGTTTTAATTGTGACAATTTCTCCAGTCTGTAAAAAGGATTCTTTTTATTCTAAACCCTCCTGTGGTTAGATGTCACGTCCCCTATTGTGAAATGGACTTAAAATAGGACCTGATTGATTGTCTGTTTAGTTTCAGTAAATGAGGATGTTTATATATTGAGTCCAGCTGAGGGGACATTTATTTTCCAAGTAAACATGGTCACTGGACACATGACTAATTTAATTGACACCCAAAGTGAAACCTTGGCTGGTAGAGCAGTGGAAACGTCAGGTGAATATACGGTGAATTGATGAGACTTGAAGAATCGGACATTATCATAAGCAGGTTTGGAAGTGACTGGGCTGGAAGCCCAAAAAAAGGAGCTTCATCCTCCCTGGCTGTCTTTAACTTTGCCTTGATAAAATGCATAGATTTGAATATTAAGTGCAGCTGTGAGTAAGCTGCAGTCAATCTGTGCCACCACCCTGCACACCATTTTGCTGAGTTCCTGTTATTTTTCTTTTTCGGGTGATGGCTGGAGTGCTGTGCTCAGATAGCCAGCCACTGTCCAAGGCTGCTTTTTTGACCGTGTGAAACTAGCAGGCTTCCTGCTGTGTCTGGCTCATAGCCAAGTCCCCAAACCCTAACCCCCCCACTACCACCACCACCACCATCCCATCCCAAACCCCTCCCAGCCTAAAAAGCTGAAACACACAAACGGAAATTTCCAGGGTCCTGTGCGCCCAAGAGCATGCCCCCACCCGTCCAGTAACCCCCCCCACCACCACCACTCAATTGCCTCCTCCCTCCCTGTGGCCCCTGCTCGCTCCCCTCCCTTAAATCCAAAGGGACGGAGAGCAGCTGGAAGGTGAAGTGCAGCTTGTGGGCGCTGAGCTGAAAGTCAGACCAGACACCTCTCATTCTCCTGCTGTCTGAAACCTCTCAGAAAACATCATCTCTTTGACTTGAACTGGCGAGTGCCACAGAGTACACTTGTACGCCCGGCATTAGCAGTAGTTGAACAACTCTGTTTGACAAATCAATTGTCCTGCTGTGGTTGGCAGTCGCTGTAAGTGTATGTACACTTCAAGCAAGGACCTCTGACAAGGCCATTAACATGCACAAATGGCTGTGACTTAAACTCTATTAAGAGCAGCAGAGGAGGAAAAAGTCACGGTAATAAATGCTGCTGAAGCAAGAAAACCCCTGACACATCTTTTTCCTAATTCTCTTACTCTTAAAGGGAGGAGTCATAAGGGAGCCATTTAATCTGGTGGGTTTATCGAAATCACGACTCAAGAGGGACCTGAGAACAGAAAACTTTCATGGTCGGACAAGCATGCAATCAGCATACAAACAAACTAACATCAAACAGTGAAACGTTCAAACGGTCAAGTTTAGTAGCATTTGCAGTTTATCCCAGTTTATGCAGTTCGCTACTAATATGTTACACTGTCTATGTTCCGTCCACGCAAAAAAGCCCAAGTTTAAAGCACATTATTCACAATTTTACTGGAGATTTCGTGCTAAACTATTTTGGTCAGCAAACTGAGCCAGGATAGCAGTTTCCATTCGTAATGCTAAACTATTTATTGACTGTACAGATATGAGAAAGATATCAGATATTTTTGCCAAAATGTTCTTTTTCCTTTAACTCTACACACAAAACACCTTTAGTTTTTTAGTTGAGGACCAAATCTATTTAGAATGACAGTCTGTGGTCAAATTCCAATGTGTTTGTAACGCTCGGAAAAAGTTAGATGGTTACAATTTAAATCTGTTATGGCAGACTCGTAAGTGACCCGGGTAGATTCAGAGAATATAATGGTGGTCTTATCTGTCACTGAAACAAATCAATAATCAATAGGGATAAATGGGAATCATTAGAGTTACACTGATGTCTTAGTGACAGCCAGGAAGAAATACAATTGTATCATCTGCATAAAGATTGACACTGACATACTCATTACAGCGAATTCATATATAATTTGTTATAACTGTACGTGTCTTCTAAACGTTCAATTTAACCTGAATATACTGACTAAATGCAAAAAAGAACACCAACGAACCAGACAAGTTCTGACAGTGGAGTAGAAAGCATTGAGTGCACATACATTCAAAATACTGTACTTGATTAAAAAGAAAGTGGAACCAATAAAGGTGCGATGTGGGATAACCTAAAGATATGGGGAAGAGATTAACTAGACAACAGTGATTTCCACGGCCTTGCCCTTTAGCTTCTATTTGTTCTGGAGGGTTTGCCGTGTTCACACTGGTTAAACAGCATCAAGCCAGTTTTTCCTGAGAGTGAAAAAGTTCATCTGTGACCACACAACTTCAGCACAGATGATTTTTTGTTGTTGTTGCTTTCACAGAAAAAATCCAGAGAAAATATATCACATGATGCCTTGTTTGACTGTTTGGTATTCAGACCTCCCACATCACAGGCTCCTTCCCAAGTCCAAGCCTCGCAGTCTTGAAGTAGAGCAGCTCTGCAGTGTTTGCAGAGCAGGATGCACCACAGACAACAATACAGCCTCCAAGACTCTCTCACACACACGCATTCCTGTGGGCATGGTGTTTATGGGGGGGGGGGGGGGGGGGGGGGACTTAACCTCTAGAGCTCGGCAGGCTTTGTTTAAGTCTCCCATACACCCCCCCCCCCCCACACACAACCACCACCTTTTTTTTTTAAACCAAGCACTCATTTACTTATACAACAAGCTTTTTCTTACATTAGAACATAAAGACCATAATGAATTCCATTAAGAAGCAGGAGAGAGATTTATGTCAGAAAGGATATGTTGGATAATGGGCGAGTGAACAAAAATGATATGAATCCTTGATTTCATCAATATGAGCCTGGCAATCTACATTAAAGCCCCTCATATTGCAGTCATTTATATGAATGATACCACTTTCACATTACTGCAGGGTAATGAAGGCAAAAAGTGTACGTTCCCATGAGTGATGAGCCCTCCACGCTCGTCCTGAATTGCATTACAGAGGCTGTAATAATCAGCGTTGTCATTACGTAAACTGTGGTGAATCAGTAACTCATTCAATATGCTCCCTAATTGAATAATTTGATTCTTGTCTGTGTAAAGATATGCATGTTTGCCTTCCCCTGTGCGAACAAGAAGCAACAGATGGAGCGTGTTATGTAATGATATTGATGTAAATGAAAGATTCACAGATTATCCTGAGAGAAGTGTAACAATGTGACATGCTTATATGCATCACGCTGAACGTGATAAACACCTGCAGTGCTTTTGGATAACAGTATCTATGGGCCAGGTGACAATGACAGAGGCCTTGCTGGGTTTCTCATATGGAAAAAGACAACTGAACCTGCTGCTGAGAGCGATGATTATATCAAGTCTCATCCATCCAGGTTTTCCTCCTGCATGTTTTCTGCCTGGAAACAGGCATGCACAGGGGAGGAGTATTGAGTAAACTCATGTCAAATCAGATTTTCTGCCTATTTATGTGCAGAATACATAAGCACTGTCATTACCCACTTTACAGTCTGACATAAATCTTAAGGGGGAAATGTCTTAATTGACTTTTAGTTGTATAGATGGTTGGTTACCCACTTAACAGTGTTTCATAGGTAAATCTTTCATTTTTATACAGTTAAAAAATGACACAGTCTACATGCACACTGGTCCAAAAGTTAATGTCAGTATATAAATACCAATAACATATATTTATATTATATTTCTATAATGAGATTTGGTTGCATCGTCAGTTAATTGGTTGGGGCCTCCTCCGCATTTCCAAGAAATGGTGTAAAAACATTCATGGTCCCTTGATGAATGCCACTGACTTTGTTGATCTCTTATTTCCTCCCCTACTTCGACAACACGGTCTTGACTGAACTGTCCAGTATTGTTAAACGGATTGTCAAGGAATTTGAATGAACTGTAGTGACTTTGGTGGTCTCCTGATTTAAATTTTCACACTTGCTGCATATGGGGATCCACAGGCATGGCAACGTGCAGCGCACTATAAGTACCTGGAGGATGAAAGAAACTGAATAAAAAGCATTGGATTCTCCAAATGGTTGCTGTGTTGGCTGAAGCATCGACAATAGTTTGAATTTAGTCAGGTAATCATGGAAACATCGGTTTCATTGCGCATCCATGTATTTTGGGGGGAGCTTTGACGAGAGGGCTGTTGGGGCGGGGGGGATTGGTTGCATATAGTCACTGCTCTTTCTATATTTTCCTGGCCTAAAGAAGTCGGTGGATAGTTTGGCAGCCGACGATCGAGGTCACTTGTTGCAACATCATTAATTCCAGTGAGTGCACATTGGCTGTGTTTGACAACACTATCTTGACAAACTTCACACACTACACCAGTGAGCATACTGTTTAATACATGTAAGTTCACTGACTCTATGATTCGATTTGAGAAACAGACAAGAGCCAACAACCATGGTGAAGGCTCAAAGGCTAAGACTGCACTTAGGCAGAGTGGTGCATTGAGCTAATGATGGTGAAAGATGAAAACTCTGGGAATCAAAAGTTAGCTCTGAACTTGACTAACATCCCTTCTCTTAGGAAAGCAAATGTGAAAAAAATTGTATTTAATAAAATTAATCTGTTATTATGTTTAAGCTTTTATTGAACGCTGGTGTCAACATTCCAAAATTACTCAACACAAAAAAAATTGGAGAAAAAGCTTCAGACCTGTGGGTCAACCATGGGAGCGGCAGGCTGACTAGTACCTCCTGTACCTGACCAGTCTGACTGAGAGGACAGACGAGGTTCACTTAGATACTTCCCATCCACTTCCAGCAGAGCTCCAGTCAGTCCCTTCCCGTCAGAGGCAGATATACCCTGATAGGAGAACAAGCTAAACTCACTTATTCCCATGGCAATAACTCAATTACAGAAGATGTGGTGGCCATGACGAGTGAGAGGCAATGCTTGGAGCAGGGGATGAGAAATACAATGGACTATCGGATGTGAATACATGGATACATTGGCATGTGCAGTATATTACCCACTATTTATTCTGATTATAATCCTTGGTGTACAGTTATTGATGTGCACTTTAAACGTCTGCCTGGACACTGATGATATTAACAATGGCTGCTTGATCATTGTGGTTTCTGTGTCTTTCAATGGTTTACTGTCGGCTGTATTTTCAGGTATATGGTTATTGTTATACACTTTAAATGGCTGCCTGGAGTAGGGTAGTATTTATGGTGGCTGTTATATATGATTTGTATTGTTGTTTCTGTTTATTTGATGTTTATTTGAATGTCCGGTGCTGTACCACAAAGTACCTCTCAGAGGACGTATAAGGTTTTCTATGTCTAAGTTTATTGGACAAGCAGTTTACATGGGGTATATTGGCTCCCCTCAGCATAGTGGTGCTTTGAGCTAAATGATAACGTCATCATACAAACCTTCTTACAATGATGAATGCTAACATACATAGGAGGTATAACACTTGATCACCATCTATCTACTAATTCCAGAAATGTATGTCTGTCTGTATGTAGAATGCATACTCGAGAACCATTCATCTTATCAGCTTCACACTTGGTTGTATTGTTAAGGAACCAAGGAATTACACTGTTGAATTAAGTACAATTTGGACACGTGATAGGTTCAATATAAAGTTTGATTTAACAGATGACCTGTGCTTTGTGGCAGCGATGGCTGGGACCCATCAACGCCAGTGACGTTGTGGATCACAACAACAGTGTGTTCACAATAACTGATTTCTCAGTACAGGCTTCTGCATACTAAGGCAAGCTTCTCTGAATTTTGAATAGACAGGTGAAGAGTTCTTTGTACAGCAGCACTAAAGTGTGATGTCCTTGTCTTGCCTTCTGTCTTTATTTGCTTATATTCATATGCCCTCCATTACTGAGGGCCATGTTTACAGTTTCAGCAATAAAGCTGCAACCAGCATTACCACAGTCAGAGAAAATATCCCATTTCAAAGAGGCAGGTTTAGAGGTACTAGTTTAAATCAAAACCAGACATACTGTAGGTGTTCAGGCAACCAAATGTTAAGACACATATCACATAACTGTAACAAAGACCTCCTCAGGATGTGTCCTCTATGTAAAATGTAAAATCCATTCATTCTGTGGGGCAGATATTACAGGGTGAAATGACACTGCCATCTCGAAAGCTATGTAAAAAACATGAATGAAACTTTCAGCTCTTATCTTTGTGACAGCAGCAAGTCACAGCGAGTCCACAGAGAGCCACGCAGCCCTGCATGCGTGCCAGTGAACTTCCTGCTCTGAGGTCATCAGACCAAGAAATTCAACTTAACCCCACCATGGCAGACACTCCAGTCTGGCCCTGGGGCTGTGAGTCCTTCCCTGACCCGCAGAGTCTCAACATCCCCTTTTACTGGAGCGAGGGCCTGGAAGTCATCAGTGATACTGGCAACACACAGGGAGCTCTGAGGTCATCAATAATGACTCCATTTACTTAACACCGACCCAAACACCTGCTCATTTATCATGGCTGACACGTGTCGGCCTGGCCCATTTCTCACAGAGGAGCCAGCCACTGCAGATCTTCATCAGGTCACCTTTGGCTCTGAGAGGGCTTTATTAGTGCAGGGATTAATACACAGAAAATATACAGGGTTCAGTGAAAACACTTACACAGTCGTGCTTGTAGCTTAACTGACTTTTTACTGCAACTTCCTGAAAGCTAAAGCCACTGCAAAAATACTTTGATTGAACTTGGTGGATAAAGTGCTTGGTTGCATTTAGCAGGCAACTTGTGCACAAAATATTCTAATATAAGCCTGTGTCCCATGTAAACCTCAGCTGTCAGTCATGTTCCTATAACATCAACTAGATAAAACCAAACTTACCAGGACAGTTAAGATATGAACAAACATAAGTGCGATAAGAACTATCTAAAATGAAAGAAAACATCCTTGAGAAAACATTATTTGAGGTGTTCTTTGACCTTTTCGTTTGGTCCGTGTCCCATTCATGACATGGAGGATGCAGGATTTCTGAGCTGTACTGCTGCCAACCACCAGGTGGTGAATGAGACTTTGGCTTCACTTTTGAGGCGCTGTCATGTAATCCATCTTTCTATGGCATCTATAGTTTATAGCAGCCAGTAAACAAACTGAGCTGACCAATACGAGAGCTCATGGTCGATGTCTATGGACACTTTAATTTAAAATGCAAATATTTAACTTAAATTAGACGTTTAAGTCCTGCTGGCAGATATCATGCCTAATTATCAGAACAGTGTTTAGCTTTCCCACTTTCCGATCAGCCTCAACTCTACTTTAGTGTGGTATACAAAGTACAGTTGAGGCTGATGGGAGCTAATTTACGGCAAGGATTGATCATAAACCAAAGTATTGGACACCTTAAAACTCTGACCAGCAGTTGACGCTAATGGAAGGTCGGGAGATTATGGGTATGATTGCGATACATAAATCAAACAAGGCTTTTCACTCAAAACTGCAACTATTGCCTTCATGGTGGTACTACAGGAAACAGGAGGGAACCATTGAATTCTCGCTTTCATCCCCTGGGGACCCTGAACGTCTCATGACAGACTGACCATGCCATATTTACTAGGTATCGAGTCTAAAATACATGTTCAGCTTATAATTACTATGGTTTGTTTTTAAAACGTGTCTTGTGAAGAGCCCTGTTTTATGAGTGCAACATATTTTTATTTACTAGCACTGAGTTTGCAACACTTCTTAAACTAAATCTCTGAGGCCCCTTTGCAGAAGTAGTTGCTGCCTTCAGCTCGATGCTCACACAGTTGAGCAGAGTTGAAGATGGAGCATCTCTTCGGGGATTTCTTCAAGAAATAGCAACAGTTCTTGTCTCCTAGTTGCTATGGTAGACTGGCTGCTTCCACAGGAGACACCATGTTGATGATGTTGCCTCGGCGGACTTCAACCACCGGGACCAGCATGCGTCAGGTAGAAAAGATTTTAATATCATTGAGCATTTCTGATGCAGATCTGCACTGCAGCACTTTTTGTTGTTTATTTCCTCATAGTTGCTTTTATGAAAAACCTACAGAGGGAGTGGGTCTGGAACATTTCCCAGCATGCAACAGGCTGACGGGAGCTCACACCCTGGACAGGTCCATAGTCCACTACACAGAGCCAGACATGAACGACTCACATCAATGTCCAGAGGGAATGCATGTTTCTGGAGTGTGGAGGAAATTCATGTGAAGAGATTCAAACCCTGCAGGAATTCCATGATAGTTACATCACCATGTCAGGATGTTTCCAAGAGGCCTCTGTGGATATAAAATGGGTCAATGATCAAATAAAATAGCAAACTCAGTGCTGGAAAATACATGATCAGTCCTGACTACATCTATATATCTGTCCATCCACTCCAGAGATCTCTATCCATCTGTATGTGGAGCACGTCTCGAAAACCGTTCATGTTATTGGCTTCACATTGACATTTGCATTGTTTTTGCCCAGGGAGCAATTTGGACCCAAGATACATTCAATATTAATAAAGTTAAGCAGCAGATGGGAAACTTCAATTTAAATAATGTTATCAATACCATAACGGCAACAACAACTGATTCTCCAGTTCAGGGTACTGTGCACTGAGACGAGCTTCAGTGAACTTGGATAAACAGTGGAACAGGAAAAACAAGCTTTCTTATTGTGCTGACTGCAGCTATTGGGGATAAATAGTTTGATGCATTGATCAAATTAAGGTTTTAATTCCCGTGCAGCAGCTGCAGGTTCAGTTCTGACCTGGACCTTAGCCGAGTGTCATGCCTCGCATCTTCATTGCAACCTTTTTCACTTAAGAAACTAAGATACTACAGATCTTCATGGTTATTTTCTGTTTGTTTCTTGAGTGAAAGATCTGCTCTGACATTCTACATCTTTAGGATTCTACAATCCAGTCTAATAAATCCAGGTTTCCTACAACACTGAATTTGGACAGATGGTCAAATCATTTGTTTTTGTATATGAGTTAGTGTGTAGATGACATTCAAACAGAATCTTCTGCTCCCCACCTGCAGACCGTGTTTTCCACATTGTATCAGTGAAGACTGAGACAAGTTCAGACATGTATAAAGATGTATTCAGGTATGTTACTGGGCAGCTCAGTGTAAGGTGCGCACACACACATACACACACGCACTTGCACTTACAATGGTCTTAGCTGTAGCAAAAATAAAAAATCCAATAATGAACCATGAATCCTGTTTTCTGGAAGACACAAACTCGATGACACCTTTTCCTGCTCTGGCCTCGCTCTGCACGTGTTCACAGAAAAATCTGAAACACAGTGACAGTGTTTTGTAAAAGCTGCTGTACCACACTTGACAAGTGGCTTATTACACAGTGAGGATTATTTATAGCACAACTACATAATGCTCTGTAGGATATGTCACTGATTCTGAATGAAGGAATATATTTATGTGGAAATGTTTTTGATCCCTTTAGTAGATTTCCAGTCATCTGAAGGATCTCTGCATCGAGCTCTGGAGGCTCAAGTTGGAACAAAATAAAACAGTGGGTTGTCTTTTAATCTGAGCCGTTTGATTTTATCACAGTAAATTCATTCACAGACAAGTGGGACTTAAATGAGGAGGAAAAGGATCACAGTGGATGCCGCAGAATCAAAGGTGTTTTTTTATCTGAAGAATTCTTCATTGTTCACAACCTGCTGTCTATGTTACCCACAATGCAACATGACAGTCATTTAGTCAGGGGTGTACATCATCATTGGAAACATCACATGAGGGAATTTATAAGACTCCTCACAATTGACTGTATATTAAGATGGATGACATGATTGCTCTCTATAAGTGAAGCCAAAGCACCTAATTTGCCACCTGCTGGCCGGCTGCAGTATAGGTAAAAAAACAAACCCTAACTCCATTTAAGGGGATGGGACTTGGACCAAACTAAAAAGTCTATGTTCATATTGAATAAATTAGTTTGTCATATTCAATTGCCGTCATCACACTGATGTTTGTCGCAGTGTTTATTTTTCAGGCAAGATTGGTTTAATTATTTGATGATGTAAAAATGGGCAGAGACATCATGATTGACAGTGCGACTTGCGATTGGTCAATCTATGTGTCGACAGGAGCTTGATAGCGTGGCTCCATCCCCCGATCGCCACTGTGCAGACTCTGGTTACAGATGCACAAGATGTCAGCGTTAGTATCCAAGATATTTTAGCTTCATATCTGGGTAGTGACAGATGTCTTTCCTATCTCAAAATAGAGTACTTGAATACAACTTCTCGGGACTACAGACAAATAATCAGCAGATTAACTGATAAGTGTTAGGAGAAAAGAGGTGTTAGTTGCAGCCCCAGTGATAAGTAACATGCAGACACACCAGGACAGCAAACCAAAGTGAGAGGTAGCTGGAAGGTCTCTTGTGTTTGTCCCGCCTGTTTAGTTGTCCTGCTCCTGCCGTCCTCTGCCCTGTAGGAGAGTAGTGCAGGGCTTAGAGCGCACGCCTCTCAGCATCAATAATGGAGGGCCCACAGCTCAGAGCGCTGAAAGGGCAGAGGCAGCGGGACAACTTAATACCATTCAGACACTAATTAACTAATTGAAAGACCAAAGTCTCTAAATCTGGACGTACAATTAACTTATTACGCTTCTTTGTGTCTGCACAGAAAGTTCTCATCCGTTGTAAAACGAGCTGTCAAATCAGATGCAGTGAATGGGAAATTCTCCGGGCCCGGGCGCATATTTTTCAAGGAGATCAATGTTTTATTATAACTGACAGCCATCACGGCCAATTAAACGCTGATTTATTTTTGTCTCTGTGGGTTATTCTTGTTTAGGTCTAGATGAATTGTAGGTGATGAATCAAGTCCATAAAGTCAATCACATGAGGCAGTAAAATGAGATGTAACCACATTCATGAGGGCCTGGAGTCGAGGACGACAGCAGGGAGAGGGAGAAGATATAGAGTCAGGGCCGTTTCAGTGCAAAGAAATGGACTCCATTTTTGTGAGTCCTCCTCTCCAGCTGTCAGCCCCGCTCCCTGTCCCATGGGGGGTTGCCACGGTAATAGGAGGCCACATGTCTTGGGGGCGTCGTTTTGGTCAAAGGACCCCATTGTTCCTGTGTTAAGCCGTCTTCACTATGCCCGTCTGCCAGGGACAGGGGACTCGGCTTCACACCCCTCACACACACACACAGAAAACATCCCTCAGCGACTTGTACAGAGGTGCCACAGTATAACTGCACACTTCTGGTATTCCCAGTTAAGAATCAGAAGTCATTAAATGAGCACGATGTCAGAGAACACACAAACACACACAAACTGGTCTCAAGGGCTCAGCAGTGGCACACAAAGACACAGCACTTCAGCTGTAGTTTCTGCCCTATCACGTCAGCTCCTCTTTCATCTACTCTCAGGTGACCAAGTTGACTGTTTCGACGAGCAACTGGTTATGTGCAAGTTCTGAAAGTTGCCACCAGATGGCAGCGTAGTCCCACTGGGTGGAGACAGCACTGCATGACTTGGTTTGCAATTGTGTCCATCCATCTTCCATGAGAATACAGAGACCTTGGCACATACCAGGAGCACACAGAACGCTCTGGTGTCCTTCAGCCAAGTAACTCCGACTTGATGTAGACGGGACGAGTCAATTACCCTGTGATGGATAGATTACATCGTTACATAATTCCAGTAGCCAATTTTCCTGTGTGAACTGAATGTGAAATTCAATTTGTTAGCGCTCCCTCCGTTCCTCTCGGACACACGGATGGAGCTGATTTCAATCTCTGACTGTTGGAATCTAAGGTCACAGGTCAATTTACTTCCAGACTTTTGACTGGGTTCCAAATGTAGATCAGAATAGTAATTTATAACGCAATAGTGTTTCTGGTTAATGTGAAGGGAAAGCTGCTGTTTGAACAGCTGGAACCTCATATGTGCGGAGATAGGCGTTTTAGTACCTAGTTGAATTACTGCCAAACTAATCTTAAAATTGTCTGTTTAAATTAACGCAATCTGGTAAAGCATTGTAACAGTAGCAAGGTACACTTTGAGTAGAAACACCAAGTCATGTTTAATTTGATGCAATGTACAAGACAAATTCAACTTGACTGGAAATCATCATCAGTCTACAAACTGACTTGAAAACAACAGGGTGAAACAGGGGCGTCTTATGGACATTTCACAGGGATAAAAACATTTCAGCAGCCACAAACACAGTTACCAGAGCCTATTGATTTGATTTCTGTGTTTAAGGCTCATTCACTGCCTCCTACCCTATTTCTTTCATTCTGTCCATCTATAGATGGAATTCCATCCACCCCCTCCTCCCGTAAAAAGCCATGTTCATCTATCCTCAACGAATAGGTATCGACTTGGACGTGCTTCATCCAGTGACTTTGGAGAGGGGGACTGAAGATGCACTTTGATTACCAGCTGAGAAGCGGGTAGTTATTGATTGGGAGGTGGTCAGCAGCCATGACTGGGCTCTGTGTATTGACCGGCTTGGTTACCAGCAGGAATCTGGTTACAAATTACTAGTCAGCTCTAATAATTCACACAGAGAAAACATTACAGGTTTTAGATAACAGAAAACAATCAGGTTGCTCTTTGGAAAAACTGCTGCATTTAATTTCAAGAAAACAGGGATGTGAGGTTTGTACCACAGTGGAATCAATATATCAATTGTTCCCTTTAATCTGTGTTCATTTAAATAAGCAGGCAGAGTCCCATGTTGTCTATTTGAAGTCTGATGAAGAGCTGTCCTGTGTCTCCTCAGAGACTGAAGGTTGGGCAGGGAGAACAGCGCTGAGCCGGCGGCCCCGCGTTTTCCTTCGGGACTCTTTATTCGAGTCGGGTGAGGTCTTAGGCATCCAGGCAAGACCTGCCCCTTTGCTCTGGGCTGCATTGATCTGGTTCCTCAAGCTACGGCGTACAGAGCGCTGCCCTCTAGTGGCGACAGATTTAAATACATCTTCAAAATTAAAGTCAGCCTGCCAGGGAGCCAGGTCTGGATTTACCAGTTGCTCCTCTTCCTGACTGTCGGAGCTCGACCTGCAGTTTTCATGCAGGTTCTCGGCTTGGTCTCCCCGTTGGTTATCCTCCCCTTCATGGCTCGATTGGTGCTCCTGTACCTGGTCCCCCTGCTCCTGGTCAACTGAACTGTTTACAGAGCTGCTCCTGCCCTCGGCTTTTCGTTTTGAGAACTCTGCTGGCACACTCAAGTCATTCAGTTCATCATCTGAAGGTAGGAGAGCATTAAGACTGGCAGGACACCCTGACTTCCCTTCTGAGTTAGTGCTGGGTATATCTGCAGGAATCTTGGCTTCATGTTCTATGTCCTCCTCTCTCTGATAAGGTGCAGTGTGGCCCAATGGGGTTTCCCTTGATGCCACAGGGTTTGTAGTGATTGGGTCTTCACAGTGCTCCTCTGTCAGTCCTCCAGTCTCCTCACAGAGTAGGTTGCAGTCAGCAACACTGACCTTCCTTTTCATCGTTCCTCTCCCTCTGGACCTCTGTCCCGCCAGCCTCCTGGTCCTCACACAGCTTTCTTTACTGGGTTTGGGAGATTTGACGGAGTCTTCTGATGGATTACTCAAGTCGTGTGTCACAGTGAGCTCATCTGTCGCTTCCATGCTGTGAGCAGTGTCTAGGTTCAGGTGAGTCTCTGGGGTTGGAGCTGTTGGGAGAAATGGTAGATGTACTGAAAACTGATTTTAAATGGTTGGTTGTTTTAGAAGAATGTAAATTAACAAAAATACTGGGATTAAAAATGTTTTTTCCAGCCAACAGAAAAGTAAACGAGCTTAGTTAACTACTGCTTCTTAAACACTAAGACAAGGCTTGTTATTACCTGCGTGTTTTGTGCAGCTTGCAGAGGGAGCCTGCGGTGCAGCCAGAGACTGACTGATGAAAGACAGTCTCTCAGTGATGGGACTCAGGTTGGGGTTCTTAGAGGCGTAGTCCCGAGAGCCGTACAGGGAGCGGTCCACGTCCCTGTTCCAGCGACGCGCTGCTGTGGAGGTTGTCTGTGGAAACACAATTTGCTACGTGAGCAGGTCTGAGCAGCTTTGGTTCAAATTGAAAGTAAAACAGCTACAATGGAGATGTAACAGCAAGACAACACTTAAAAAAGGGATTGGTTGCAAGTCACTGCTACAGATCACATCTCAGTCCATATCCTTCCTTTTTGACTTTTCTCTAGTTTTGCATTTTGCTCTTGCCATTTTTACGAGTGATAGCATGAGGCGGTACCTGCAGCCCACTCAGGCTCCACAGATAAATATATGCTGGACATCGGAAGAAGTTTTGCTGTGTCTCCCAGCACAGTCTCAAAAGCATGGAGGAGATAGCAGGAGACCGGCCGCTACACAAGGAGAGCAGGACAGGACCTTAGAAGGGCATCAACCCAGCATCAGGATCGGTATCTGCTCCTTTGTGCGAGGAGGAACATGAGCAGCACTGCCAGAGTCCTACTAAAGGACTTCCAGCAGGCTACTGGTTTGCATGTTTCTGACCAAACTGTCAGAAACAGACTGCTTGAGGGTGGACTGAGGGCTTGACATCATCTAATGGGACCTGTGCTCACAACACTGCACTCTAAAGTTTGATTGGAATTGGCAGGTCCGCCACTGGCGCCCAGTTCTCTAACAGATGAGAGCAAGTTCACACTGAGACAATTTGACAGGGTGAAAGAGTCTGGAGACGCAGTGGTGACCATTCTGCTGCTTGTAACATCATCCAGCATGACCGGTTTGGTGGTGGGTCATTGATGGTCAGGGGAGGTATATATCTTTGGAGGGTCACACAGACCTCCATATGCGAGCTGATGGTAATGTGACTGCAGTTCAGTGTTGGGATGAAATCCTCAGTCCCATTGTCATACCTAACACTGGTGCAGTGGGCCCTGAGGTTCCTCCTGGTGCAGGACAATGCCTTTGATTTACCCTCACTGGCCTGAATCTAATTGAGTACGACTGGGACATTATGTATCAGTGTATCCATTGGCACCAAGTGTCCAGGAGGTCACTGCTGCCCTGATCCAGGTCTGGGACGAGATCCCCGAGGAAACCATCCGCCCACTCATCAGGAGCATGCCTAGTGTTGTCAAGAGTGCATAAAGACACGTGGGGACCATACACGCTCCTGAGTCACATTAAGAGTTGTAGTGATGAAAATTCACCCAAGTTGCATCGGCCTGTGATTTCAACATTTCCCTTTGTGATTTTGAATCCAGTCCTCAAGGGGTCAATGATTTTGGTTTCCATTGACCATCTTTATGTTTTTTGTTCTCAATGAATTTCACAATGTACATCAGTAAAGATTTTCAACATCAATATTTTGTTCATTGAGATCCTGTTTGTATGATTTTTTTGAGCGGCTGTATGTGAATGCATTTGTTACATTGCTGCATAGCTCAGGACCTATGGTCTTGAACACTGTCCTGTGTTACAATGATGAGAGACTATGTGGTCACTTGCCTTCACAAACACAGCAAAACAATACATTGTGGAAGATTAGCGAGAGAGACAGATTTATAATATTTACAAGTTGAAGAGGTGAGGGCTGACAGGAGACACAAAGCATTTTTTCTAAAATGACTTTAAAATAAATAAAAAATAACTTAAAGTTTCCACTTTTGCCCCGAAATTGATAAAAATTCAAGCACTTTAAATGACCCATGGGAAACATAATAATTTCCTTCTGGCATTCTCATGTATTAAATTCACAAACATTGGAAGGTCAAAGCGACTTTGACCCTTTACCTGCATAATTCAGTTCATCCTTGCCAAATTTGAGAACATTCCCATGATAGGTTTGTGAGATATGACAATCAGGAGAGTGAAACAGACACACACAAGGACAAACAAACAGAAAATAAAATGCTTCCATACCTGCTGTTACCACATTAAAATACAGAGTACCAAGTATGATCAACCTTATGCTTTAACATGATTACATGAGTCATAATAAAGCTGTAAAAAAACACTCTTCATTTATGAGCCATGTCAAAATGCTTTGTTCTATTATCTGTGAGAGTGGAGCAGCTTCTCAACTCTTGGCACAACTTGAATTACTTTAAAGATTTCATAATAGAAATCCTATGATTAATGATCATGATAAATCTGCAATGGTGTAGGAGCGCATAAACACACATTCCCTCACACATCTTTTCCTTAACTCAGGCGAAGTAAGCTGTAGTCACATTGTGCAGCTCCATGATTGCCTCCAAGACAGAAACGTCTGCAGGTCCCTCAGTGAAGTGTTGTAAAGAGAAATCAAAGAAGCAGACTCTGCCAGCTCACCTTCATCTTCCCAGAGGCCGTCTTTGCAGCAGAGCGTGTCGACCTCTTCACAGGTTCGCTCTCCTCTGGTTGCTGAGGGATGCAGAGTTGGCATGAGGATACGTTATATAAGACAGTGTCGCTGACACAGTCTCTCTCACACACACATAAAGTGGATATCTTCAGATCTGATTAAGTTCAGATCCAGTAGAATTAAACAGTCGAATAGATAGGAGCATGTTATGACCCCTGACTTATTGAAACAGACAATCTAGTCTGGTACATGGAGATTTCTGGAAGTGTGATCAAGCTGGGAGCAGTTTGTGATAATAGCAGACCTTTCTCTTTCGACTGCCGGTGCGAGCTGGAGCCTCACTTGTAGATTCAAACTCTGCTTCGCGCTGCTAAGACACAAATGTATTTTATAACATGAAATGAAACGGTGTGAGGTTTTAGAATGAAGAGTGGCAATTACTTTGGCAATTTTAAGACAGTAACTGTAAAAATGTGAAGCAAAGTAAATTTGCTAAAAATATATAAAATCTGCTCACAATGACCTATGAAAGAAAATTAATCCGAAATAAAAATATTAAGCTGCAACGATATCAGACCTTTTTCCTCCGCCTCTTGGATCTGACCGGAACTGGAGTTTCAGGTTTCTTCTTATCTGGTGAGGATGCTGGCTCATCCAGGACAACCACCTGAGAGGTTGAGCTGGGTTTAGTCTCAGACTCTGAAATGACCAAGGATGGATTACATGGATTAGTATGGCAAATGATGACCAACAGAAAATGTAACATGTGTCACATACCTTTGTTGTAAACTATGTTTATCATTTGAGTTTTATGAAACCTGTTTCTACACTTTGCCTTTTTCTGTAGCCTTTTCTCTATAATGAGAATACTGAGTACACCGAATTTAATTTCTGATACTTATTGTAGCTTGACACTGATGGTTTTATCAGGAGACAGAAGAAGGCAGAGAACAGGGGAATGAAGACATGAAGCGATAACAAAAGAAAATAAATGCAGTCAGTTCACCTGTCACTATCTTAGACAGAGACTCCTCGTGGAAAGCAGAGTTTAAGTTCAGTGGCTTGGAGTCCCACAGATATCCTGAAATTGTAAACACATATGAAGAGCTGTTTACATAAAAACCGAGTTTCTTTAAGTTATACTTAGGACAACCAATTGTTATTCTCAAGGGTGAATGTGTAATAATGAACCTGTATCACTTGTCACTGCAGAGTCAATCTCCTCCATTGAAGGGAAAACAACCTTAAATGAGAAAATAAAGAAAAGCAACATTTCTCTGTGATGAAATTAACAGGACAAGATAGTGAATTTTATCTTGATTCATCTAAGTTATACACAATTATGAAACAGAACTACAACAACAAGACTAAATACAACTCTAAAACTGAGCATTGGCAACAGAAGAATCACATGTAGCCATGTCAGAACTAATAACAATTTAAGCTGAACAAGTTTCCTGGATGTTTGTGACAGTGTAAACTGATTATTAGACATGTTCCGATACAGATTCCTATACCTAGTATATAGTATATACAAAGAATAAATGCAATAGAACTTCTTTTACGATCTAATTTGTCTGTCATAACTGAAAAAGAATCAATCTAGGAACAGACAACAATTACTTCCTTTCATTCCTGCACATGGTTCACATCGCTGTATTACTTATTAGTAAATTCATGCCATATAAGCCGGCTCTAGCGAACTTTACACTGGCAGAAAAGAGTAACTACTGCAAAATATTTTTTTATAGATGTAGTACATAGATTCACATACTTGCAGATGTCCTACCCAGCATTTATACTTTTAACAAAGTTACTACTATTCAATGACACACACAATCAAAACGACCCTGGCAGCCTGTTTACCTCTCCATCCTCCTCACTGTCTTCGTCCACAGACTGCCTTCTGAAGTTGCGAGGCATTGCGAGTGTAGGGGAGGCACCAAAGATACTGGGGCTGCAGAGGTCTGATGGAGCTTGTGGGGTCTGCGGTTCACTCTTCTGCGGGGTCTTCAGCAGTGAGCGCAGCTGTAAACACCCACCTGGTGTGGGTGCTCGGAGAGGCGTGCCACCCTTCTGTAACGGGGTGCTGGGGGGAAGGTTCTTATCAAAGAACTCAGGAAAGAGCGGACCCCCAAAGTGCACCCTCTTTTTCTTCTTAACAGCAGAGGTCCCAGTGGAGTCGTCATCTCCTGCACAGAGTGCAGAGTAAAACCTTGAATTCAGCACTAAATCATATATTTTTACTGCCTTTATAAACAATGATTAACTCTAAGGCTGTTGGTGTTTTGTTTATAGTTGGGAAAACTTCAAAAACACCTGTTATGTAATTTCTTTGGTATCAAAATGAGGAAAGCTGTATTTGCTCATAGAATAGCAGTGCTAGTGAGTTTGACCCCAATAACACATTCCTTTTCATCCTGGCCTAAAATGCCAGGCTTAACCAAGAGAAAAGGCCACTTCCTCTAACATGGCAACAGAGCATAGTGTGTATTTACCTGTGGGTTTCATCTCCGACAGACCAGGGAGAGAGGGGAAGTGGAAAGGGGAGACAGCCGCCAGTGGTTGGCTGAGGCTGAGGAGTTCAAAGAAACCATCCTGTTGAAAGAGAATAGATGAGATCCTGTGTGACTGTAGTCTGGTGGATTTCACAATACAGACAGTTAAGTAAGAGTCAGTGTTATTAAAAGATAGCTTATATTAGAAAACATGGTACATGGGAATCAAGGTCAACAGAATGTACCCTTCTGCTTCTTCGTCTTTTCATCTCATGAAGCTCAAAGTAGATGTTTCTGTTACTTTCCTTTCTTTGCAATATTTAAAAGTAAGGTTCAGCAGTTTGGGAAATACACTCGTTGACTTTCATGTTGAGGAGTTAGATGAGAAAACTGATCTCACATACACAAACTATATGTGAACCATGTGCAGTGACTTACTCAAGTCAGGACTCTAAGAAATTACTCTGACTGGTCGAGATCAGTTCTATAATGTAACTTCCTGAAAAACTGCATAATATTGTTTTTACTTTTCTGTTTGTGGATGAGTTAAACAAACAATTGAATATGTGAATTAGTCAGTTTTATAGGTTTGGATTGAGATAGATAGACAAATTATGAACTGAAATAGTGGTAGTCAATACCATGGCCCAATTAGTTCCTTAATCCAAAACATCTTTCTAATATCAACACTTCATATACCTATTGAAACATTTAGTTGTGTTAGTGACCTAAGTGACTAATAAACTGCTTTCAATAGAGCTTCTTCATAATAAAAGCTCACCAGTGGTGCTGTGGTTGAAGGAAATGTTCTGTTCACACAGAAATACAGCTCTGATACAGCTTTAGACAAGCAAACCTGTTGGATGTTGGTAGTGGAACAGGTGGCTGGTGGTAGAGGAGGGGAAATAAGCTCAGGCTGGGCCTCTTTCACAGTCTCACTGGATGTTGAAAGTCCTCGTTTCAAACCCAATTCTTCATCCTCCTGTGGACATGATTAAAGAATTTCCACTGTTTTCATTCAGCAGCACTGCACCACAACAAGAACAGTTCTCACATGGGCACATGTCCTACAGGGACCTTGATTTTAGTACCTCTGTGGAAAAGTGCGGTGGTGTTTCCTCTGACACCTTATTATTAAAACATCCATCTAGAGAGCATGTGCATTTTTTTTGGAAGGATAGAAAAAAAGACACATGGTAATCCTTCGGCGGGGAATCCATCCCGTTTCAAAAAACCATAGATGCAGAATATTCAATAATAAATAAATAAATGTAATGTAACTATGTAACTTTCATAGATTTTTTTTTTTTTCGTCTTTTGGATCATTATAGTCAAAGATTCCTGTGGACCACTGTGATCTACCTTCATAAAGGAGAAACAAATAATCAGAGTACATGTATATAAATTATGTACATGAGGCTCTGACTGAGCGTACCTCCTGCTCCTTCAACTTGAACTGGGGGACAGAAGCGCTCGCCTCTCTTATCTCCACTTCGCAGCTTTCAAGGGGGGCCAGGCACCTCCTCTTCTTGGCTGAGGGCATCATCAGTGGTGGGAGGTTTTCCTTGCCATTTCCATCTGCAAGAGAGAGAAAAATAACCCCATCAAAAATAAACATTACATAAACAAACAGAAACAAATGGGAATTGGGGACACCTTCGTTAAATAAATAAATATCACACAGCAAATGTAAATAAAACCTTGATCAAAAGGATGCAGATAAAGACTCATCAGCAACAAACAGCACAGCAACTGGTGCAGTTAAGAGGCTGACCAAGCTCAAACGGAACAAGCGCTCTGATATGTGGTCAGACTCGTGCTTAAACCTTGCTATGCATTAAACTCCAGATTTTTAACAGTGCCTCCAGACATCATGAAGACGTCCTGCTGGTAAAAATCCTTTTTTGGGAGATGGAACTATTAATCTTGTAGCAATGAGGCGGCCTCACCAGACAGATAATCTCTTGTCTTGATGCATCCTCCAGTGTTGCCGTCCTGTCTTGGCATCGGATCACAGACCTCACTCTCCTCCACATCCATCAGGCTCTGGAAGGAGGCCATCTTTTGCCTCAGAGTGGACGCCACCCGGGGAAGAAGGGGGCTGTGACTGACAGGCTGAGGGGTGAGACAGCAAAAAGAAACATGCCTGCTCAGTGATACAGCCTGACATAGACTTCTGAGTGGTATTAATGAGAAGCAGCACATATACCACATTCTCCTTCAAACACAACAATCTAGAAATACTAGGGTTTGTCATTACCATCCACTCAACAGTGACGTTTTTTTTTCCTTTGAGCTAAATATGAGCCAAACTCTAATTCTTCATTATCACACTCACCAGCTGCCGACCAGACAATTGCTTTTCACGGTGGAAAAAATTACAAAAAGTGCACAGAAACTTCTTAAACCACTTCCACAGCATGGTAAAAGTCACTGCTGTCCACAAAAGCCTCACAATGTTTCAAATATGAGGAGCTTTGTTATCATTTGGAAAATTACACAACTTAAATTTGAACAAAACAAGCCATGTGAGCCTGGAGCACTCACCCTTTTTAGTGCCCGCCCCCTTCCATTTATTGGTTCTACATATGTCATCTTCAACACAAAGTGAATCAGGACAGATGTCTTATGGACGCTTTGTATTTTTTTTTTTTTATCCCGATAACAGAACAAAATCATCACCGTTCTCCGTATTATCACGGTATTGTTCAAATGTGCTGTAAATGTTCACAAATTACTGATACATAAACTATAGTAATTTTAAGTTTTATAGTGACATGATATATATTACCAATAAAAATGATGATAGTGTGTTCATTATTTATCAAAGGTCGACAACTTCTTACATTAAGTGCTGATGTCGATCCCAGACACAAAAGTCGGGACAAAATATCAGCGTTTGTACAACGCACACAATTTGGTGGCAGTGGATGTTAGCATTTTTTTTTTTTGCTATGGTCAGAGATAACAAACACATTTCCTTGCGTTTCCTCTTCATTTGCAGCTTTATCTGACAGCATTGTGTCTCAAATTAAATCAAAGTGTTGATTGCCATGATACTACAAACAATATTGTCTCAACAAACCCAGCAACATAAAAAAAAAAAAAGACCCAGATGTTGTCTAACCCTAGTCCAGCTAAATCTTAAACAACTACAGATTATGGTTTGGAGCATATTAACAATAATGAAGGCAAACAGAAGTGGATTTGGGTGCAGAAGTGGTTTGAAAAGACCAAAAGATGTTTTTAATGAGTTCTCTACCCTCTGTTACTTAACATTTACTTTAGTGTTAATGAATTCAACATGGCAGAAGAAATAAGGGTTTGAAGTGTTACACTTCTCACTCTATGACCTTTCTCTTCACACTGGTCAGCTCAAGGTTTGTTTTATGACACAAACACCCACAAATATCAACATTTAAGTTATTTTCATCCAAAGCAAAAATCCAGTACATATCTTGATAATATTTATGCACTGTGTAAGCAGAGTAAGAAAGTAAAACACAACATCTTTGCCTCAAACCTTTAAAATGTTATGCTGTTAAATTGGCAAGTGTCTTTCTCTGCCCATAAAATGTTTTTAAGAGAACCTACAACCTTCACTCAGGAGCAATAATGAGTCTTTCAACATTTATGATAAAGACAATCATTGATTATCAAAATGAACACATTTGTCTTGAAATAATCTTTGGCCATATCCAGCAGATCGAAGCCTCGATGGACCCCCACAGTTTTAAACGGAAATATTAAGCATTACAATAGACTCTGTTCATGTCGCAGTGCAGTGATTTTATATATAAGCATAATTTTCTCTCAACGGACATGTTGACCTGTCCCAGTAAGAGAGGTCCAGGTGTTTCCGAAAACATTTATGATGGCTCTGCTCTATTCAATAGTCCGATTCATTAAGGTCATTGTTTACATCTGTGTTTTTATTACCGCGACATGTAGGAACATGGAACAGGTCATTTATGCACCGCTGCTGTCATGGTAACATGTTTCCTTTTTGTGACCCCGTAGGAGTTAGAAATGGCTTAAATTAACATTCCAGACAGTTTTATAAACCGGTCAACAATTTCAAATATTTTCTGCGGTGAGGAAAAAATACATTCTCTGTGTTTTTCTTACCTGCATATTGTGCCAATGATTAAATAAAGGTTTGTTTTATGAGGATTATAATGATCAGCTTTTATTGAGGTGTTGATTTATTTAAATAGTCTTTTTCAGGGTAATACTGAGAGTTGTCCCTAATTTTTCAATAAGACCTGAGCATTAAAACCCTCATGAATGGAGGATTTATTAGAGGCCTCTTGTATTTATTACATCTAGATTTCTCTAATGACTTGATGAGTGACTGCAATCTATTTTAATGAGTGTTCAGTATTTTCTGATCAGGTATCTGACAAATATGGTCATAACACAGCAGTGCAGTGGTAAATACATGATTGAATAATAGATTGAAAAATTATTGAGATAACAAGCACAGTTTGAATGGACAGTGCACAAGTGCTAAGAATTTTATTGAAGCTGATGTGAAGGACTACATTATGTCTCTGAAGGGCGTTTGCTTTAACAAAGCTAATTTGTCTTGATATATTTTTCTATCAAAACTTCACAGCAGACAGACATGTAACCAGTGCATGTTTCATGGTCAATATTTATTCATTACTATGCTGAATAGGTTTAAAAGTTTTCAATACCTCACTGCGTGTCTATGCATAAAGAATGTGTGGATCAAGTTGGTTGATCTGATATTAACGGATCTGTTATCACCTCGGGTCTCATTCATAACATTTGCGTACACACCACGATCTATAAAAACAAACTTGACAGGAGAATGTGCTCACTTGTACGCTAACTCTGACCCATGCGTACGAACATTTTAGAGACAAGAAAATTACGATGCAGACGTGAGGTGGTGAACTGAAGCCAGATTATTGATCCACTTCATAATTTATATTAAATCAGACAGCGTTATTTGTGCTCGCGCGACATAACTATTCCATATGAGCCTTCAATTGAAAAAGAAATACAACAACTTAGGAAAATTAGTTATGTTGAGATAAACAGCAGAGTTACAGAGCCAAGTCATTAATAGTTTTGAATAATTGCCAACACAGTGCGCGTATCAACAAGTTTAACTTTAGTTTTCATACTGTGTGTGTAAAATTGCTACAGTGAACCTGCCATCATCGGAGCGCACAGGAGATCTCTTACTAAAAATAAAGAAAATCTATTTACTTTCAAACTTCCATTTCCAAATAATATCCCAGAGTAGAGGTTAGGATCTCACTGATGTGTGAAGTAATCGGTCCGATTGCTCTAAATATATAAATACTGTGGTGATACTTTAGTGTAATTCTGCGTGATGAATGCACTGGCACTGATAGGGAAGTGTGGAGTCGAAGGGTGAGAAGGAAACGAGGGTTCAGCGATCACAAGGATTTTTTGTCCCGTGATGATGACTCAGCTGATATAGATTCTATAGATCTGTGATGTTGGATCTTTGAGCTGAACTGAATCCAGCATCACACACACCGACCCGACGGAAGCCTAACCACCCCAAGTACTCACAACTCTGGTTTATTAACCGACAGGTATGTGTGTGGTATGATTAACACTGTATACCATTCGCCTCTCTATGTAGAGCCCTTTTAATCATTTAAAAATATGATTATCTTAAATTGTATAGATAGGGGACATCACAGCTGTCTGAATGTAATAATCCTGCAGTTTTGGATGATAAAATACGTTCAGGAGATACGACAAAACTCACTCTCATTCACTGTATTAACAGAAGCAGCAGTGTATCAGTGTATTTTCTGTATTAATGAGATCACTGCTGTGGCCACTAAATCTGTCTTTCTTCAACACTGACATCAAGGTGTTTGCTAGTGATGTGGATTTGGAGTATGAGACAGATCCCAGTACACATGTTTCCAGGTGGACTTTGATTTATAGGTAACATTACCTTTCGTTGTGTGTGTTCAGGGTTTTATCAATCTCAATCCCGTTTGTACACATGTACACTTTTAGTATGAATCCTATGCAGAGTTTTATACATGAGGCCCCTGGTGAGGCTGGAGAGAACTGACTATTTTCAGACATGAATTCCAGAGATTGGTCGAGACATTTTCAAGATTTCATGTCTAAAATTGTCCACAGAAATGTTTTAAAGGTATGCCGCACAGTCTCACTAATGTTTCAGTATTGATCACACAGAGCTGACACTCTGATATGATGTGACATGGGTGCAAGATCAGTGCAAATAACTCCTGAGCTACTACTTGAGCCTCTCACCTCAGGAGTTTGGTAGTTTATTGGAGTCTTCAATCTCTGTTGTGCCATGAAGCGGATGAGGGAGTTTGTCTCTGGTGAACCACGGACACCGATGCCGGATCGCCGCCTTGACTTCATTTGTGATAGACGAGACTTATCTAAAGCAAGATGGAGAAGAACAAAACTTTAGTAAGACTCACCTCATGCAATATACTGTGTATGAGAAACCCCTCGTCTTCTCTGGACTCTGAATATATGCACAAGTGGTGCTGTTTTGGTCACAACTCTGACCATGGTTTAATTAGGACAACTATGATTTAATATGATCACATTTTATTTCTTAATATTACAGACAATAATAATCCTACAGCATTTCTACAGCTTTTCTTGAAGTCTGCTTTGAGGCCAGTGGTGGCTGAGCACAGCAGCAGAATCAATCCAAATCAGAAGTATCTTGACAATGCTGTTCAGCATGGAACAAGGACCAGTCCTCTCACCTTTGTGGTTTGATGAGGCCGCTGGGGTGAAGCTCTGGACAGAGATGCCAAACCCACGGGAGGTGAGCACGGAGAAATTCAGGGGGTCTGGGGTGACGGTTAAAACAGGAAGGGTGTTCTCTTCTGAGGGGGGCAACATCTCGTCCTTATGAGGTCCTTCTGGGTCAACAGGGTTCATCTCTGCGCTTTCCATCTGCACAGATGGCATATATCTTAGGATTCAAGAGCAGCTGAAGCAAAGGTGACAACAGTAGTTACCAAGTTAGGATGGATCAGAACAGATGAGCAGTCAGTCACCTGCTTATCCATTCTTTACCGTTCCAATACGAGTCGTGCCTGTAACTCATACAGTTACCGTCAAATTGAAATTAACATCTAGTAGAGGAACTAAACTCCATACTCCGTGACGCGGTCGTGTTCCCTCATCTTTAGCTGGGTGGTACAAGTTACCTGACAACCATCCTTCACATACGTGAGAACATTAGCTTAACTCAAATCCCCTTGCGTCTGCTTCACACTGACAAACTGTGTTTGTGGTTTGACTGGTGACCGAAAAGTGACCCAGTAATAGTTTAACAAAGACAGAAAACAAAGGAGAAAGGCGTTGCTATTACTGACCAAATAGAAAAACTAACTTCAAGCTAACAGGAGCTTCATAGAGACGTTAGCTAGCAGCGTCAACACTAGTGTCGAAGAGGAATAAGTGACGGCAAATAAAACACTTACCTTGAAAGTCCTGAACAAAAAATAGAGGGGTCTGCTGCTTATTAATATAAAAAACACAAATTTTTCATAAAAAGGCCATTAATGGCTCGCATGCTCCTAAAAATAAAACACGATTAGAAATGGGGCAGCAGAGAGCAATTCAAATCTCGCTCCACACGAGAGCCCGGCGGAGTGCGGATCCTTCCGCGAAGAACTCCGCCTATCTAGTGCACACTTATTTTACTTAAAAGCACTCTACGGGGAAAATGTTTTTATTTTAAATATGAAGAATGAACGAAAAATAATCTGGTTATTAAAAACGTCGACAGTGACTGTGAAACGTTATCGCTCAGCGGAACTAACTTCTGCATATGTTCGGGCTCCGAGAAGGACCGGAACGATAGCCGGAACTCGTTTAATATGAACTGGCCAATAGCAAGACAGGATAGCGCGTGCTCTCTTAAAGTCAAAGGTGAAAATATATATTTTGGAAAAAAGGAAAGATAGATAGATAGATAGACAGACAGACAGATAGACATATATATATATATATATATATATATATATATATATATATATATATAAAGATAGATAGATAGATAGATAGACAGACAGACAGATAGACAGATATATATATATATATATATATATATATATATATATATATATATATATATAGATAGATAGATAGATAGATAGATAGATAGATAGAGATGAGGAGTTTGCCAAACAGATGTCTTTATGATGAGTTTGTTCCAAAGAGTGGGAGCTCTGAGAGCAAAAGCCTGCTCACCTTGGTCGCCAGCAGAGGCTTTTAATGACGAGCAGGGGCCTCAGGTTACACCTGGGCACATGTGATGTAAATAGATCTCAAATGAACTTCAGTGGTCACCATCATGAAACTAAATGAATGTCACCTAATGAAAAGCAGTTATGGTAAATGGTCGGTATTTATATGGCATTTTTCTAGTCTTGATGACCACTCAAAGCACATTACAGTACAGTTTTTTGGCAATTTACCCATCCATTGAGTGAACATCTATGGGCTTCGCCATGCAGAATGGGAAGACTGGGATCGAACTGCAGACCTTCCGCTCTACCCCCTTAGCCACAATCGCCTCTTAAAAATCTATTCAATTAAAACCATCATATTTGATGTGTATTACACTGGTTTACATCACTTGCAGTCTCCTCTGTGCTTCAAAAATCAATAAGCCTCAACAGGTGGGTGAAGTGTTGGAAAGCTCAGTAAACCTTGTACCCACACAGACACCCACTGTCTGAAACTCCCACAGAGTTCCTCCTTTTCTGAGGTTTGAGAGTCTGTGGTGCAGCTGACTACACAGAGATCAGATGCAACAGGGATCCTCGCTCCACAGCTGGGACTATCGACCACATGAAGCATGTGGCCTCCTCTGTTGACACCAAGCAAGGCTGCGCGAGTCCGGGGAAGGAAGCTCCACTGCTGTTGTTGTTGTCAGGCAGTACACACTGGGGAAATATAACAGCTCGAGATGTTCAGCAGTGAAGTATCACTGAATCTGTACTGTGAAGTGAATATCCCGGGTCAAAGTTCACCAAAGTTCAACTCAAAGCCACGCTGCCAGTTTGTTTTGGAACAGGAAGCCAACTTTATGTTCACCTTCTCGCTGTGGGCATGACCACGCTCTAATGCTGCATTCACAGCAAATGCGAAGCGAACTGTTTGTGCACATGCAAAGTCAATGTAAAGACAGGAAATTGGCCCGGTTACGCCTACGTGAATGCATCAGCAGCAAAACTTTGCCTCCTAGTTCACTTCCAATCAGCACCAGCAGGAAGACAAAAAAATGAATATATTTGCTTCCTGTGGCAAACAAATCCCAAGCAAGGCTTCATGTGGAGTTCAACTTGACCTGGGATATTTACTTTGCTTTAGTATAAGTGCGGCCGTGCCCCCACTCACACCGGGCAGCACTAACGTGTGTGTAGGTTTTTTACTATATGCTTCAATGCCCTTGTTATGTTACTGTAATCGTAATTATCATTTTAATTATTTCTGTCCCCATTTAAAGGGTGATGACCATCAACACCATCTGTCAATTCCCTAATGTGTTGATTAGAGGTACATTATTTAATTTTATGTCATTTAACACAATCTATTACAATAAAAGTGTTTTTTGTTGCAATATTTTTTATATTAGAACCAAGAGATGTGTGGAGCTGCCACTGTTCTTCCTCTTTCTTCTTTTTATCATCATAATACTGACTCTATAAAGGAAATTCCAACCATTTACTCAACACATCTCTGGGCGCCTGCTGACAATTTTTCCTGCGACACCGTTCACAACAGTTGCAGATAATTGTTACAGCGGACACAGGATTGTCAGAGATGTGTCGGCGTATCGTAGCTGGGGGTTCATTGGTTATTCTGAAGCTCTGTTGAGATAAGCTTTACATCATTTTGTAAAGCAAGTATGTTAATAACTACTCTCACGATGCATATGCAGATGATTTGTGTCCAAGTTATCCTACTTTGAACTCAATGCAAAGCCATGCTGTGGATTTCCTGTGCCACAGGAAGCAAATGTATTTGCCTACATGTTATCCTAAATATGAGCTAAAGGAGCTCTTCAGTAACATAGTGTTAAACATTGGGAAAACATATTGATCAAAAAGAATAAACCAAACTTTTCCTGACATCAGGTTTATTTTCTCAGACTTAACAAATCTCTTTCAAACAACAGAAAACACTGTGCAGCTGTTATCATCAACCCAGTCCAGCCTGCAACAGATTTTGATGTGTAAAAATTGGCAAACTTCCACTTTAACAAACAAACTCGGACACATCAGGTATATCTCTATTTTTATTTGTGTATATATACACATATAAAAAATAAGGACATATGTACAATGATAATAAATATCAACAATGTTTGTACAAGTGAAATAAGTTACTTAACATAGTTTAAAAACAAACATAAAAGATCACTAATAGACCAGCAACAAATGGGGCAAAATTAAACTGGGCTGATATTAAAATAATGAAAATAATAACGTGAGAAAACAGCAGAGCTTAAAGCCTCATGTGAAAGAAATGTTATGAGCTAACAAATGAGTAAGAACTTAGGAAATGCACCTTGTGTGCATTATATAAGCATTTATTTTCAAGCCCAATGCCGGTTTTCATTTTCTTTTGTTTTCATAACATGTTAAATTAAAGTCAAAGCCTAATTGTAAATAGAGAATCTATTAAGACATAACTACCAGTGTAAAGAGCAATTTGTTTTTATCTTTCTGCCTCAGGGAAATTAATACTATAAAGTGGGCTCAGTTAAGCACTGATCAGCGTTTACTTATTTGGTTTTCAGGAGCTGACAAATTAAATAATGGGTAATTTTTGGTACGTTATTCAGCCTTTGATAAAAGTGAGGGCATTAATAATCAGATCCAGCAGATCACTACTCACTGTACTGTAAACAGAAAAAAACAAAACAGGAAGTCAGTCAGCATCAAGCCGTCATTGTGGTTTACTTGGGGGGAAAATTTGCTGCTCAAAAAAATGTGATGAAAACATTGCGGAAATCAGCTCAGTGTAGCAAAGTGGACGGACTGCCGAGATTTAAATATCGATCAGGAATCAAATAAGTTTAATTTAAAGTACGTCAACAAGAACAAAGCAACTGCAGTCTACTTTGGCTTATTTCAAAAGGTGAACAGGCACAGAAAAAGTAAACAAGTTGAAATGCAGCCATGAATATTCCTGTACAACCCTTGAACCATTAAAATCAGACATATTTTATTTGTGTTTTTTTTTCAAAGAGAGCATTAGTGTTCCACAATATGAGTGTCTGTAAAAGTCAGAAAAATGATCAGTCAAAATGATGCACTTGTACAAGGATGATCATATCAAAGATGTACACTCCACTTGCAGAGGATCATGCAACGCGAGGATGGAGAGCTGATGGCTGAGTAGCTCCATGACATTGGGATCATGTCTGATATTCTACATCTCTCTCAGCGATCTGTACACAGTGGGACAAAACAGAGTAGTCCTGTCCTCTCCTTCCTTCTTGCTGTGCTCCTCTGGTCCAAACAGACACGTCCCAAAAAACACATTAGCCACCCCTGATGGAAACAGGACAGAAAGAAGACAAAAGTATGTGAAGTTAATAACAGCTCGGCTCAATATGACTTTATCACTTTCAAATGCAGTTTGGGCTGTATTTCAATCTTTTTATTGAAATTACATCAGGAACTAGGTTGTAATTTTTTAGGACATGATTATATTACCGTTTGTGTATTCAATAATTTAGTGTGGTGCCTCATTCTAACACATCATTATACCTTGATTAATTGCAGATTAATAGAAATTATGCAAAAATATACAGAGATCGTTACAAAAAGGTCCAGTATCCTGTCTGAATATTGCAGGAATAAAATCGTAATTAAACAGAGGTTTCAGTCAGACAGAGGTCTTCCCGTGGTCAACCCATTTTGATCTTTGGCAGATTGAAATATTCTCTTTTTGATAAAATGTTCTGACTGGGAGCTTCAGGCAGTGTGCCGACCCTTTTCTTATCTCTTGCCAGCCATGAAAGATTTTCTGATGCACCCGCCCCTCAAAACTTTAATAAAAGAGCACACAAGTAGAACGTTAGATGTGAAGGAGACCGGTCATATAGGGCAGAACATGTGATATAGAAAGACTTGAGGTTTCATCCATGCTAGGAAGTGTGTGAGACGGAACTGGAGCAAAGTGGTGCTTTGACTTAAAAACTATCATAAACGTGATCCCCTGCTAACCTCAGAAGATATACGGTTTGTCACGTCACAATGTTACGCAAGGTTACATTAGCTAGTTAGCTCTGATCATAAAGTACAGCAAAGGCTGATGGGAGGGTTGTGGGTTTTACTGGTATCTGCTCATAAAACAAGATAATGAAATGAAGTGACCTTGTGGTGTGGCTGAAGGAATAGGCACAAGATCATCAAGTTACAACAATTCATCCTAAAGCGACCAAGAATGTCTCAAACACATTTCGTGGTAATTCATTAAAACAAGTCCAGTCTGGACCAACTGACCAAGAGCTGCACCACTAACATGGCTAACATTATAAAACACATGCTAATTGTGGACGAAAATTCCATCATCTTAATAGATATGCTGATCTGACATTCTTAAACCAGGCTACATGAACTTATTATGTTATGGCAAATTCTGTAACTGCACTGTTCTATATTATCTATAAGACCAGTTTTCTTGCTAGACTTCTAATGCTTTAATTAGCAATGACAGTGGTAATCAACCAAATCATCAACCAATTATGACTTGTCTCATCGTTTAAATAAAATTGACATTCTGGGGAGGAGGCATATCCGCTTTCTTGCTGAGATTAAGATGAAAACATGCATTTGACTCTCGTGTCTTTTGTTTAGAACTGGAGCCAGAGATGGTTTGTTTAGTTTAGCTTAAAGACTGGAAACAGTGAAAACCTAGCTCTGTCTAAATTAGAGCAAATACCAACCAGAACCCCTTCAGCTCACTAATTAACACATTATGTCTTGTTTCTCTAAGCTGCACAAAACCTAAATGTAAAACAACGGTTTGCGGTGTGCCATGAGATTATGTGCTGTTTAATCTCTTGTCTTGGAGCAGAGACTGGAGTCTGTGACTTGCTACTGATTTTACACTTTGGCTTTTAGATGGATGAAACAAACAACATGTTAATTATTAAACTTTGGAAAGAGGCTGCTTTTTAAGTTTACAGGATGATAGATGGAGCTTGATATTCAATGGACAGGTAGATTGTTTTATGAAGATGGATGACATGAAGGCTCATGTCTTGATTGCCCCCTAGTGGATGGCTGCAAAATGCATGCTATAGAAATTGAGTGAAACTTCACAACGAGACTGTCTTGAGATCTGTTGACTGCATGTATTGTCTGGACCTTGTTTACGAAGCTCCACCCACCTATCTACTGTGCCAATGATGCCATATGTCTACGCTGTCGACAAATGACGTCATCGGCCCAAGATGGCAGCATTCCTATACAGGTTATTTTTCCATTATTTCTGAAGTGGACACACGTCGTCTATCTTTACATCCAGTTTATGTTCTCATGTCACTATAAGCAAGAGAGCAAATACGAATATTTTCCAACATGTTGTATAATTCCTTTCAGGGATACATTGGAAAAAGCGAACGCAAGATAAGCCCGATAAATAAACCGAATAATTCTAAACACAACACAGAGCAGCACTAAAACCAACAATTTCAATTGGAAATCGTTAAAGGTTAGGAGTCTGCCCAAATCTGTTTGCAAGAATTTAATTAGGTGGAATAATACCTGTCACTGGGAAATGGCTGCTTTCCGCCTGGAGCCAGTAGTTTTTCAGCACAGCAGCATTCTGTCTGTTTGTCTGTCTGTCCATTCTTCCATTGAGACTGTGTGTATCTGTTCTTTTTGTGTTGGTGTGTTTTACAGTGCTCTTCCTCTGTATGAGTCCACAGTGGCCCTGGGTCAGTCTCTGGGCATCGGTAAGAGGGAGGGGTTCCATGAGGGGGGCATCACAAACACACTATAGTCCAGGATGGTTGGCATTCATAGGTCTTTGAATGTGTGTAAAATGTGTGTTTGTGTGTGTGGGAGGGGTAGTTTCCTTCTTGGCAGTGTAAATTACCACCCTCACCAAACACAAAAGATATAAAGCACTTATTGGGACATCCACAGCGGTCGCAACAGTGAGGGTTCAACTACATTCTCCATGCGTCATCTCTTCATGTTAACTTCAATTTGAAATTAAGTGCGCAACTATTGTTCCGCTGCTAAGAGCTGAATGCAAACAGCCTCTTCTTATTTTTTAAGGAAAGTAAACGTCCATAACAGCCCAACCTAAACACATGTCAGTTGTACAGTGTGCAAATGTAATTCGGAGTGAACTTGTTGTACGCTGGACTTGAACGTGCAGTAGGGGGTCACCGTGCAGGGCCGAACAAGGACTGTAAGTGCTTGCCCTCACATAGTCAATCACAGGGGAGGGGGGCATCAGTCACTTGACAATCATCTGAACACTGCTGTAGTCCATAAGACATAGAAAAGGAACAAGTAAAGAACAACAAGAAATGTCTTCGTTCAAACCAACCATCACAACAAATGAAAGTGGAAGGGATCGAGCACTCCCTCCGTGGGTAAATACAATGCAGGAGAAAGCTCACAAATTGAGCAGAGAAAGTCTTGAGAGATTGTCTTTCATTAAAAAAAAAACATCTTCAATGCGCCTTTCGGTACGATTCTCTTAATTTTCCGTTTAATTTCCTCTCTCTTTGTCTCTTGCTCTCTATCCTCTCCTCTCTGTCCCGTGCAGGGTTCCCGCTGAAGGGACCTGATTGTCGACTTGCTTCGAGATTAATTAGCCTTTTTATTCCGCTCTCACACTCATGGCTCACGAATACAAAAACGGAAAACGTGCTTCCAGTTTATAAGTGCAGTAAGCTGAAACAGTCTCAAAGGAAAAGAGGGAACGAGAATCAGTTTAATGTTTCCAGTCAGTTGCTTTTTCTGTTCGTCAACTGGGGACTAAAAGCTTCACTTGGTCCGCTCATCGTTAAAAGAAATGTGCCCTTCAGGAAACACGAAACGCCATTTGTTTGATTTCCATTCGGGAGGTGCTCTCCTTTGCGTTCAGGCTTTTTACTAACACAATTTACACAAGTGGTGATGCTGCCCAGAACACAATAATTACAGGAGAGAGTGTTGGCGAACACGATGTATGAGTGCGTATAATTAACATGCTGTGTGCTCTAAAAGTCTACAGTGAACCTAACGGGCATCGGCGGAGCGAGAGAGAGAAAGACAGCATTGGGAATTGAGAGCTTGTCGATGAAAGAGAGAGAGAGAGCAGGCATCCTCACAAGGAGGGAGGTAGGTTGGTTGTTTAGTTTTTCCAACTCAGGGAATGAAGACAGAGGAGGACGGGCCTAGACGGACGACTCCTCTGGGTTTGCGTCGGGCAGCACGCTCCTCTGTTGCAGGGTGCGTCTCAGCTCTTCCTTGAATGGGCTGGAGTAGTCGTTCCCGCCCATGCCGAGGCCTCCCAGTCCGCCGCCCCCAGCGCCAGCTCCGCTAGCCCTCTCCTCCCCTGCTGTGCTCAGGTTGAGGCGGATGTAGCCATTGCTACCAGAGCCTCGGATATTGGTAAGGCTGAGACGGCTGGGGGAGTGAATGGGCTGGCCGGGAATGGCGCTGGGCGACGCCGTACTGCTGACACTGTTGGGCGCCAGGGCGTGACCGGGAACGATCTTCAGTGAGCCGTCCGAGTAGTAGTAGTTGGCACCTGTTTCCCAAAAGCGGTCCTCGTCGCTGGGCATCTTGCTCGGCACAAAGGTGGGTGGCTCCTTGGGCAGAGTGATGGGATACACCAGGGTGCTCTCCAGAGGCTTCATGTCTGCTCCTTTTCCTAACGCCAGCTTCAGCCTCCTACGCAGGTAAAGGGCTGCTACAAGGAGCAGCAGGCACGCCACGCCGAGTGTGATGACCAGCACCCAGAATAGCCCCATGCTGCTGTCTGGAGCCCGCGCCTCCATGAATACCGGGGCACTGGCGACGACAGCCACCTGGTAGCGCTCTGTCTGAAACTTCACTCCCTGCTCCTCAGAGTAGCAGATGTAGCGACCGGCTTGCATCTGGCCCGCTTCGGGGATGACGAGGGCTTTGAGGGTACGGTCAAAGCGTGGCCCTCCAGCCTCTGGGTCTCCCAGCTGGAGCTCACGGTCGTTGAGAACCCAGAAGGGCTGAGCCAGGTTGGAGACCAGGTTGCAAGGCAGCACCATGTCAGAGCCCACCACCACTGTTACGTTCCTCAGACGGGTGTGCTCTGAAGGGGCACAGGAGAAGTGCGTTAAAAGTCATAATTTCTCCAAATCATATTCTACACTGGCAAGCTCTCTTCTGATTAATTCAACTTCTTCAGCTCAATTCAAATATATTCATTGTCCTCTTTCTTTGCTCCCAAATTGCATTCAGCACTGACAGCCAATTCCCACAAGGGGCCACTACTGAGATGTGGCTCCATACTCACCGGGGCTGGGGATGGAGACAGGCTTATCGAACTTGGTTTTTCCCCGGGTGAACCTTTCCAGCAAGAGGTCTTGTGACAGGGAGGAAGGGGAGCTGGAGAGGAAACAGCAGAGAGCAGAGCGGAACATTAATAATGGACCTCAGGGACGTTTCCATCCTGAGTGCTACAGCCAAGAGTAGACCAATATATGTATGTGTGTCGAGCTCATACTCGAAACTCAAAATAACCTAAATTTATAGAAAACACTTCAAACCAAATCCTATAGAAGATAATTTCCAAATTGAAGGAACAGATAACATTTGAATGTACTTAATTAGACTGATATATCAGCCTTTTAAACTGGGCATACACAGTGCAACTTTAGAAATGATGTTAAATTCCACCTCCCACTGAAAATTGTTCCTCTATTTTGCCAAAGAACAAAAAGAAGACGTCAAAGTTTGTTTGCTAACGGTGCTTACAATGTGTCATTTGTCCAAAAAAAGGGGCGAGGATTTTGAAAGTCTGCTATCAGTAAGGAGCTGCTTATATGCATTCAATAAAACATACAGGCATCAACATCAGAGGACACATTCTGAAAGCTCTACTGGTTGGAATCTATATTTCTTGGTATTAATGGATGCACATGGGTCTCACCTGCGATGGAGGTCGATGCGGACGCAGGCCCGACCCTCACTGTCCCAGGCGCAGTAAGGATCCCGGGCGAGAAGACAGTCTGGCTGTGACTGATAGCGGCTGCAGTTGGCCAAGGGCAGCTGGAGAACTTCAGACCGAGAGCCGATATACAAGTACTTCTACAGAGAAACCGAGAGAGAAGAAGAAGTGAGAGGAAGGAAGACAAAGAACAGATCCAGCCATCCAGAAACAGAAACCAGAGAGAGATGAATAAAAAGGAAAAGAGGAAAGATAAACAGAGAGGAAGAGAGGGAGAGTGACTCAGTTCAGGGTTAGAGGAGATAATGGGATAATGACTCTCAATTACAATAACATTCACTCCCTCGACCCTCTTCCAATCCAATCTGGCCTGCGCTCTTTTTTCTCAAAAGCTGTTATAAAATGTCTGGTCGCGGCTAAGCCAGCAATAATGAGATTAGCAGTAGGCTTTCGGGCGGAGCACACCCCATCAAAACTGCATCGATCTGCAGACATGTCATTGAGGAGCCACGGGGACGCAGCCGGAATCAACACTCAGCCTCAGTTGACAGGGCCGGGAGTTTGAGAAAACAAAGGGGGCAGAGGTTCAATTCCCCAACCGTGGTAAGGGTTGTAATTACTGTGATTGTGAAGAGAGTTTTGGATTCATGAGGCGAGGTAACACTTGATCTGAAAAAGGGCAGTGTTGATAAAAAACATCTGCTGAGTGCCACCGGGCCTAGCCATGATTGTAAGTGTCTGCCAAAAAGGGCATTAACAGATCAACACGGACATAGTTTGGCTGATATCACCGAATACCAATGAACGAGTGATGCAACATAAATGTGAACTGCTTTGAGGAATTGGTCAAATGAAGACCAGAACCACATGTACTGGTCAGTCGGGAGATTCCTAAAACAGGGAAGGAACGGTGCAAACATTTAATGTGACAAATCCTTATGTGCAAATCTTAAGCATATCAGCTAATTTTAACAGTGAATGCTGAAATGATGTCCGTACGCTCAGAATGTAACAGATGTAAAAAAAAAAAATTACCCAAATAGAATTACTGCTCAAGTAGCTATAAAAATCATTTAAATCATTTAATAAATGTAACATACAAATATAAGAAAAACTTGCTGAATTTCAAAAACCTTTAGCAATTTGGCATATTGCTTGATTTATCAGGTTTTGTGTAGACTTGCTCCTCCTTCTTTAAATGATCTTTATTAAAAAATTACACAAGCAACAATAGTAAAGCGAATAAAACGGGAATGTCTTTTAAACACTCTCAGTGTGGCACAGCCTCGGATATAAAAAAATATATGCCTCCAGTCAGTTATTGCAATGCAGAGTTTCTAGTAACGATTTGTAGTACATTACATTACATGTCATTTGGCTGACGCTTTTGTCCAAAGCGACTTACAATTATTACACTAAACATTTATGAGGGGCCATTTTAGGGGTTCAGTATCTTGCCAAGGACACTTCGGCATCCAGATGGGGAAGAGTGGGATTTGAACCGGCAACCTTCTCGTTGAAGAACCACCACTCTACCACCTAGGCCACACCGCCCCACAGTAGCCTTGTAGCCTAGCCCAATTCAAGCTAACCCTGCTAACACTATCAAAAGATAATGTCCTTGACCTAAAAGTGAGCCCCCCCCAGGGATATAATACTATTTTCATGAGTCCTACTGGTACTTTCATCTCAGAGTCTGACAATGACTGCGAGACATACACTCCGTGATTCCTTACCTTGGAGTGGGAGATGGTCAGGCTGTCCACCGGCTGTCCTGTCTCAAACAGCTGGATCTCCTCGATCACATGGGCCTCGGAGCCGATGATCACCACTCTCTGCAGCCAGCCGTCCGCTGCAGCACAGAGACGGAGAGGAAAGAAGAGTCAGCTCACATCTGTTGTGCTCAATCAAACTCTCAGTTCAATTTCACTTTTTTTCATGACATGCACATCTATATGTATTTTCAAACTAATAGTTCTAAAACTGAGATGAATCCAACTACAAACCATTCGCAAAAAACACACACCTTCGGCAGCTGAGCAGCTCATTTAAATACCATTGATATGATATCAAAAACTATGCATGCACACACAAAATTCATTTGAATAATAAATAATGAATTAACACACACACACACACACACTTATGACAGCGCACCAGTCAATTCGAATATTCAAGATGTGTAAACAAACATCTGTGAGTGCACAGGACTTTACCTAAATATTGATGATTTACTAAAATATTCAGCAACTCACACCTGTGAGTGCCGAGCAGCTCATATAAATATTTTAATGATGATATATTATGATACACAAACACACACCTCTGATGCTGTGACAACGTGTTTAAATATTTAAGAACAAACTCATCGTAAATTGCTAACAAACACTTTCTTTAGCTGCAGCTCATAAACTACAGCGACTGCCCAATGCCCACGTGCCTTCCAAAGCTCAATCATGTTAATGCAGTGCTAAAGGTTTAATCCTTTTCTTTTACTTGTCACAATAGGAAAATTGTTGGTCAAACAAATAATAACTTTATTTATATGATACTGTTACAAAGAGCTTGACATGGTTGAAAAGGTTCTACAATATTTCATCACTTAGGCAAATGAGATTAGGGAATCCAAACATTAAATTACAGTATTAAAACAATAGCAATCAAATGATAAAAAAGTATGTAGGATATAAAATGATGTACTAGAATCCCTAAAATTTTTGTTAAAATAATATAATATTATGTTTTGGCCCCTGCCTGTTTGTTTGTTTGTTGGTTGTGTATTGTTTTAGTCAGCAGTATTATGCAAAAACGACTGAGGCGATTTCCACAAATCTTGACAGGATGGGACACAGGTGAGATGTTTGTCAGAAAACATTTATAGATATTAACAAATTTATGCTATACATATTTAGACAACTTATATTTATGAGTGTCTGCAATTGTGCAGTTTGAATTAATTGAAGGCATATGCCATTGCCATGGTGGAGGTATGGGCTCTACTGAGAGCCACTCTGGTTTAAGGAGTGATTTAAAAGATGTCACAAGCTTCAGGTCCTGGGGCAGAGATTTCCAGAGCTGAGGGGCCTTGACTGAAAAAGCCTGGTCACCTTTAGTCCTGAGCTGGGACCTTGGAACAGCCAGCGGAGCTGTGCCAGAGTATCTGAAGCTGCACTCTGGGGCACAGGGGAGCAGTAATTCAGCGATTTGACTGGGGGCTGAACCATGGAGTGTTTTATAGGTGATCAGTAAGATCCATTTTAAACTGACTGGTGGGCAGCGACGAGCGGCTGTGACAGAGCTTTTCTTGTTGAGTTTGTTAACAACCGAGCAGCTGGTTTAAAGATATTTAGGTGCTCCAGTAAAACATGAGAGACAGACAGTGAGTAGGCAGCAACGAAGTGGAATACAGAGAGAGAGAGACAGAGACAGAGCACGGACAACAACTGTCAGACTGGTAGTTATAATCCAAATAATAGTAGTGATACTTATAGATGCAAGGATTATTAATGAGCACAAGTTGGAAGTAGTAGTTCCCAAACAATACACTGGATCAAAAGTCTGTATGTATGTACTTTAAATTTGTTCTCATAAATTGTGAGGATTTTCTTCTATGTCTTTGTGTTGTTTTATTATATAGAAAGTGCTCTCAACAAAAATGTAAGTTTCTCTTTGTGACTTCATGAAGCTACTGTCATCAAGTTGTCTGCAACCTTCATCAGCTTCAATTTGTCAAACTCTTCACACTGAAATGTCATGCCACCCTGAAACCGAGCAAGATGGAATATGAGGGAGAAAACAACTTCGGCTGCCAAAACTTGCAGCTGCATTTGCCAGTCCAGCTCAGCAAAGAACAATTTAAGGGTGAATTTAGGAGTGGAGACGCTGTTAGAGGCCTTTCAGCACCTCGGGTAAAGGTGATATTATCCAAGACATTTGAAGACTTTTTTCAAAGGGTGTGTATGGGGAGCTGGTGCTGCAGGAGATGGAAGAGGAGATCCTGTGTGTCTTTCATGCAGGGCATTGTGAACAAGTTTCGGTCCCCCTGTGATGAAAGGCGTTTCAGGCACAGCTGTCGGGGTGACCTTGATCTGTCATGTGACTCATGCTTTTCCCGTATGGTACTCTCCATTAAGAGACTGTCACAGATTATACGAGCGTGGACCCTATAGCTAACAGGAGGCTTAATAGGAGGAAATACACATGCACACATCACACTGCATAGCAAGCAGCAGACATATCATCACGCTCGCCTCTCGCTGTGTCATTTAATCCCTCAATCCAGGTTTTTCTCCTGGTTTCTCCAGGTCCTGTTTTTTCTCCACCGGCGCCTCCACTCTTTCTTTTCACACATCAGCTGTCACCACGCTGCAGCTAATAGCTAATCAAGCCCACAGCCCAATTGGCACCATGAGCGTACGTCTGCCAGGGGCCCTGTTGAGTTTGTGCTGTGAAGCACGACAAGTGGGGACGACTGCCCTTGGCTCAGACAGTGTGAGTGTGCGAATCTGCGTATGTATGTGTGCGTTTCAATTTGTGTGTGTGTGTGTGTGTTGGTGTGTTCGGGTTGGCCGCCCTGCTTGCCAGCAGAGAAGCCATGAGTCCGCTGTTGTCACACTGTGGGTTGCCAGAGTCACCCTGATGCTGCAGTGGTCTGAATGGTAATTAGTTGAATCTCTCCATTCATGAGACTGGTTACATTCAAATTGCCTGGAATCCACTGTCAGATCTGTGTTATTCAACATTCAGTTTCTGGGAGGGCCGGCTAAATTCAGCTCCATGCCAGAACAGGACACCTGCATAAGGGCCGGTGGCCACTGATCAGAGTTAATAATTAAGTCGTGCAGACGTAGATGTTTCTTTTGATGCGTGAAGATGGATCTCACCATGCAAATCAAGCCATTAATAGAAACCCATCTGAAGTGTGGCCAGATGGCGGGTTGTTTGTGTCACCATTCCTAATGCCAGTACCTGTCCCCGTCTGCTGCCATGGACTGTTCACTTTTATCCCTACAACACATGCTGTCTGTAGCTTTCCTCAACCCCCCACCCCCACCATTGCACCCCCCACACAATAATGGAATAGGGAAATAGGGAGAGAGACTATGAGTGTAGCTAAAATGTATTTCCAATTCCACATTGACAATAAAAACATTTAATAGATTCTGTTTTCATACACTCTGTATTGGGACATTATTATGTACTATATATTGTAAGGAGCTCCCAACAAACATGTGTGTGTGTGTACAGTTAATGTATGTATATACTGGATTCTGCGGGTGATGATTCAACACAAATGTCATCTTTAAAGCTGTAGGCTGGAGAGAGTGGGATTCTCTTGGCCTGCTGTATAAAACAAAGAGGCTTAATCTCAAACAACTTTAAAAGGGCTAAATTATCCAGAGAACATTTCTGTATTCTTGGCTCTGTTCTAACTTGTAAGTGCAAACCCTGTAAACACATTATGATATTTTTATATTAGCACTGAAATGTCAGTGTGTTCATGGGCTGAAGAGGAGGTGACATCGCTGCCCTCCAGTTCTGAAGATTCCACGCATCACCCGCCAACACAAAACTTTGAGGTCAGAAAAGAGCATGAAACTTGAAGTTTGAACTAAAAAGCTCTGAAAAATATGAACTAATATAGATGAGGAAATTGTAGGGGAAAGTACGAATAAGTTTGAAGAATTTATGGATGCTCAGAACCTTGATCGATAGCTTATATATAAATAAAAAAAGGTTGTTGTGTTTTCCCCAATAATGGAATCCCCAGTGTTATATGTACCTGTGCCAATGAAGAGCATGTTGTACGCCCGCTGGTCCAGGGCGTTAACCCGATCCACTGCCAGCCTGGTGAAGTTGACCCCCTTGGTGAGCAGCAGGGGGCGTGCCAGAGCTTTGTCCTCCATCAGTGGGTGCTTCTTGGCAAAGTTGAGCGTGGCGTCGGGCAGCTGCAGTGAGCTGTTGTAGCCGCTCTCCCTGTCTGAGTTGGTTACACACTGCAGCACAGACAGAGCAGGACGGAGAGACAGGGGAGGGAAATGGAGCGAGGAGAGAAAAAACAGAGGGACAAGACGAAAGGAAGAGTGAGAGGGGCCAAGAGGGAGAAAGAGGAGGAAACTTCTTAGCTGCAGCTGGCGTAGGCTGGCATGATTAGCTGGCTGAGCTGTGACTGCCCCCCTCTCCATCTTTCCTTGCTCTTGCTCTCACCTCCGCCTGCCACTACACCCCTTCCTCTGCCTCCTTCCCTTTCGTCCTGGATCATTACGTTCTTAGCTTTTTATGTCATTCCAGCTTTTGCTGTTTTTCCACTTCCATCACCATACCACCCATACTTCCCTCGCTCTCTTCTATTTCACTTCCATCCTTTTCCTGCCCACTCATCCCTGCTTTTATGATGCAGTTGTAGATCAAAAAGCAGATGCACCAAATCATTGCATAAAAAGGCATTTTTCAAGAGCTTATAATCCTCCTATTTTCTTTCTTCCTGAAGTTGTCTGAAAATATCTGCATGTGCCATTACAGCGTTCCAAGTTTCTTACCGATCCAGGCCGTGGGACAGGGACAGCCCCGGTGTAGCGTCCCCACCTCTGAGACGCCTCCCTGTACTCCTTGTAGGATCCTTCAAACACCTTCTTCACATCACCGACCTGGTACTGGCATACAGCCGACACATCTACGTCTCCCCTGAAAGACGGCAGCAAGGCGGAGAATTAGTGCACAGGCCGTTAAAACTGTGAGACAGATTAGCTTTCGCTTCCCCGTGGAAAATGTGACTTTCAATAGCAGCAGGACAAAGTGCAAAAACGGAAGACTGGTTCTTCCATATTAGTTGCAGGTCGAACCCACGGACAATGAAGTCAAAATGATCATGTTTTGAAACACTTTTAGGAATCACAGTGCAGTAAATTAATATGAACCCTGAAGCCTGAACTTGCCACTATTGAGCAAGCGGAAATGATTAAATGTGTTGACATCTCCTCTCTTTCTGCAGTGCTGTTCAAACTGTATTCATGTGATACACCTCCTTCATAGGCCAGTGAAATCAATCAGCCGGTGCTATGATTCATGAAACGCATTCTATTCAATGGTAAGGTTAAGGGTATGGGATCTCTTCCAACCCAATTTCAGAACCCGAAATGTAGTATTGACACATGACCCAGACTCATTGAATCATACTAGTAGGCCCTTCATCTTTATCTTACTCATTGGTTTGAATTCCAGGCTCATTTTCTTGAATGATAACATTTGCTTTTCACATAGCTCTCAAGCCAGTTTTCTAACATGAATGACAACGTCAACACAATTGTGTCCGACCTATCTCTGGAGTTTCTCATATGAACAACGCAGGAGGAGAATCTCTGCTCAGATAAGTTTACAACAACACATAAATCTCTCTTTTTTTCTGTGTCTGCCATGTATTATAAACATCATCAACACGCCCACGTACTCGCAGTGAATCCTCCAGAGGACCTACTGGTGTCTCATGTGGGCTCATAAGGACATTCTCAGATGTTTTTACTGGGGGGCTGGTTTGGAAAACCTCTCACTTGGACATTTGCGTTCTCATATAAAGCCCCTTTAGAGAATATGTCAGGAGATGATATGGAGTTCAGTGCATATCTGAAAGCAGCTTAAGTGACTCACATGTTGACATTAACTTATATTTAACCAAGCTTTATGCTCTAAAACAAGCATTATAAATGTTGTCCCAGTCCCACTGGTCCCACAGTTCCAGTCTTTTTGCAGGTTTTGCTTGGGACATTCGACATTTTACAAGTGCTGCTGTAAAAAGTAATTTTTTCGGGAAAGCTGTCAACAGGAAAGGAGATTGTGTCCATTAATTCATATAATGTGATTTGTCCAGTGAGGAAAGTGCTTTTGCAATCTGTCAGGTCCTGTTACTTAGCCGCAGAGCCATAGGTTTTAAAGGGTGAACATCAAACCCAAAGGACAGCGCTGGTGTGTTAGCGAGTTAAAAAGCTTGCAGTTTCCTTCAGATTGAGACTCGAACTGCGAGTCATCATTTACATAATGTTCAATTATCTTAATGTTATCTCTATCAAAGCCTGAGGGCTTTAAAGAATCCCCCAGCGACTCATACAGAGAAAAATGATTAGGCCTTTTTTTCCCGGCCCAGCAGTAGGAGCTCTGAATGAAGAACCAAAGCTTGAAGTTCAAAGCTGGTTCACTTTGTGATTTGATAACCTATTGAAGAACACAAAAGACTCACATCAAAGGGCATTGCCCACAGGATGACGAGGGTGAGTCTCCAACTTTCCTTTACTAGGAAACCTTGTGCCATTAGCCTTCTTCTTTGTTGATAAGTAACTCATTAACACACTGATGCTATGTAGTGGTTCAACGATTGCCATTCATTATTCCAAATATAATGAGACGGCCCCCAACTATAACTAAGTTAGTGTCATCAGCCCTTCTAATTACACCATTGTTGCTTGGTGTTTGTGTTATCATGCAAGCCCTAAATATAGCCCTAAAAATGTCTTCCATCTTAAATTTCAAATAAAGGTTATTTATGAGGTATAATAACATATGACAGAATCTTGGAAAAGGAATTGCAGTGATGTGGATAAGGTGCAGAGGATCTTCAAACCATCTCCACCCTCTGTATCCTTCAGCCAGCCAGAGCTGCCAGACTGAAAACATCACAGAAAGCTGTGGCATAGACCCAGAACGAGAGCGAAGAGACCCGGGATAAGAGTAAAGCTAAGTCAGCTTGGACCCAAGGCTGTTCATTTAGTCAGCCTACTTCTGGCTGACATCAGGTCGCAGGGAAATAAAATGGATGAGGCGGGACTCAGGCTCCCTCCTAAATGGGAGATTGGTGACTGTTATGCCCACATCTTTGCAGAGACCCAACAAACAAGATGTATCTGTCGCACTATGTGGAGGCGGATGGAGGCCTCCATTGTGTTTGCATCGATGATGGACAGTGTTTACCAGATGTAGAGTTTTTAATGTCAAGATGTTGAGCATGTTATCTGTCCAGTGAATTGTGCGGTTGTTGCTCCTGTTTACATTTGTCCAGATAAAAAGTCAGGTCGTCAGTTGTTACATAAAGGGGATTTGTTGTTGTCAAATCACAGCAGTACATCTGTTATTACATTGTACAATCTATGTTCCTTAATTATTAAATTAATCTTGAATCTCATTCATCTTCTACTTGTGCACAATAACGTTTCTTTTGCTATGATCAGTTCCACAAATAGTCAAAAATAGCCAGTGACCTACTGGATTTCTGCTCCCAGGAGGAGGTAAATATTCAAGAGTCAAATTGAAATACAAAGTAAGAGATGAGATAAATTATTATTAGACCAATGAATCAATGATTTGGCTAATTTAACCAGCAATTTAAAATGGAAAATTTCCCAAAGCTTTTTGTCCGCTTTGTCCGCTTCTTGTTGTGTTCCTACTGTGAAAATGTATATTTGCCCCTCAGTTAAAAAAAATCTCCTTCCACACACGACTATCGTTATGAATAGCAACCAATTCTCATAAAGCATGCCGGGCCAGTAGATGGCGATCAAGTCTTCAGAGAAGTCAGAGAAGAATGGTGTTGTTCAAGTAAAAGTTACTTAAACAATTGTTTGTGTGTGAAAGAGAGTTTAACATAAAAGTTTGCTTTGCAAAATAGCCATATTACAGTGTTAAGGGTGTTTAACTCAATCAGTCAGTAAACGGGTTCACTATCAACTGGAAAGAGATGCCAGAAAATCTCTAACAAAGCCAATAAAACACATTGAAGCACACTTGAGTTGTATCCACTTAATTTTCATTAAGGGCCCAATTACACAGCAACTAGACTTCCTAATCGCACAAAGAACATAATAAGAGCCATCATGTCTGACTCATGATTTTATTAAAATCCCAATATCTGGCATGTCGGCATGGTGATGTTGAGTCTTGCCCTGACAGCAGATTGCAGACATACTAATTGACTCACATTTACCCGAGGTTACTGCAGAAGAGTTACCGCTTCATGTCTATGACAGTGTCTGCTCGAACTCACCACTGTGCGTGGAAGATGCCGTAGAAGGTGGTTCCTCGCCAGTCCTGCCCCGGCAGCGTGAAGACGGCCCTCAGGTTGTTGAAAGAGACGTGTCGCTCTGGGAGGGAGCACTCCAGACGGGCTTTCTGGAAGGTGGTCCATTTCTTCTGCAGGGTCCTGGTACCACCCAGATCCCCCTGAGAAAAGACACATTCGGTGTTATCAATGAAATGGAACAGTTATGTATAAGTTCCTTTCAGGTAAATGTTTAATTTGTCTCTTTATTTGAATGTTTAAGCTTCATTGTGCAATGTTGGACAAGTTGTGTTTACAGATCCACCCATTGTACTGAGGAAAACGTATTTCTTGGTGATTTTATATCGTGGTAACCAGATTAGGAGCCAATCATGGCCCAGCATTCAGCTTACAGTGTGATGTGGAACCTTGAGACCTCAGGGTCACAGCAGTGAGAAGGGACATTACAGTAAAGCAGGAGACAACTAGATGGTTAGTCATGGTGGGCATTATGGAAATCTTATGACTGCTGGAAGAAGGTTCAGGAGACACAGATGACCCCATATCGGGGAGAAGAGAGATGAGCAGTACAAGAGGAAACTGTTTGAAGCGACCCAGCTCCGTTAACTATGTCATACTTATACATGTAGGGGTACTCCTCATGAGGCTACATAACACCCATATATGTCTAATATATATATATACTAAATCTCGTTTTAACTAATGGTGATTGTAGATCCCAATTACCTCTGTCCCACTATGAGACTTCATCATGAGACACGTTTGTTTTTGCTGTCTACCGTACAGGTACCTTCACAGTAATCCCAGAAACAGACGGTGAACTGTTGATAACAGTGAGAGAAATGTGAATGTGACCTGAGTGCAGATGTTCTCTGAAGAAGAAAGAGCTATATGAAAAAGTAGAGCTACAGACAGAGATCGTCTTCAAAGTTCAACCTGACCTGTTTGGTCAGAACATTCTGACATCACTATGAGGTGCAACTAAAGTCATCGTACATACGCCTCGGAGGCTTCAACGCTGCTTATTGATTTTGAAAGGGGTGATGTTATGCGCTATGGCTACATTGCATGGCTTTGCTTGTGCTTGTTGCGGTAGAAGTTGAAAAGAGCTCAACTTTTGAATCAATTTGAAGGCACCAGCCAATCAAATCATGTTAATGCAAATGGAGGCGCTATACCGACATCAAATGTTAAGATAAGCCTGGAGGGAGGAGGCAGAGGAGGCAGAAGAGGCAGAGGCAGCACGGGAACCTGGCATGTTTTGTCATTCAATCTGCATCTCTGGCCTTTAGACTTTTCTATCCAAGTTCAAGATGTTTTTCTGCTTTAAAGATGGTATTTACATTTTTATCCTGATCGTCTTTTCAGTTTTCTGCTCTGTTTTGCTGCTGCTGGTAATGTTGCATTTCATTAGCCTGACATTCACCTCATGTATGCCTCTGTACACACATTGTGTTCTTTGCATCTGAACAACAAACAATATACATTTGTTCCACACGATTAGCCTGAGTTAGTGTCATGTTGGAAAAAAGAGTGTCTGGACCCTGAGATGCTGAAATGCAGCTTATTCTTTGGATTCATAAGAAGCCCAGTCACCAGATTTGCTCTCATTACGCTCAGTGATTAAAGCCATAAAAAAACTGGAATTATAAATGCAAATACTCAAATTACGTGAGAGATAGACATTGTGCAGCAATATCAGCAGGACGCCCTGTATTATTCATCGCCCAAGTCTCCAGTACAGATCATGTGCGAGCATCTGTCTCTAATTTGATCCAAAGAGCTTTATGGTTCATCACAGCAACATGAAAGGGAACTTCCCATAAAACACTGCATATATTGTACACTCAATTGCACACAACTCTGCAGACTGCTGACAATCTGTCGCTATTCTAGTCAGTTTAAAGGGTACTGACTGGGATTATATTGTCGTTAGTCGCTGTAATATGACATCAAACTCTTGCTTGAGTCACCAAAAAAAGGTCACTGGAATCATACATAATAAAAAGAAAGTCTCACTGACTGACTCCTCACAGCCAGAAGCACCTCAAATGTCTGGGCATGATCACAATGATATATTGAACCTAATCCATAGTCCTAACAAGGCCATTCATTAAGCAAGTTAATATGTTAATTGCCAAATAAATCAATGTCGATGCAATTGTCTTCACATAGTGCTGGTGTTAATGCAGCCATTTGTTTTAGGTTTATTGGTGAATTTGGGTAATCGTGGACACCTAAGCTTTAGTCTGTTTATTTCCTGTTCCAACTAAATCTAGTCAACAAGACTTTTCTATAGGTTTAGCATGGACATCATGTGATGCCAGTCACTTGAAACTGTGTCATGTACACCATGTTTTTAGGCTAAATTGCCAGATGTGATCCTCCTCTGGAACCGTGTTGCGGCGTGGATCACAGGGGACATTTAGGCTAAAAACACGCTGTAAATGATGCTGTTTGGAGTCAAATTTGAATGTCGTGCCAGGACTCCTCTGAGTAGAATATCTCCATTCTTTCTCTTGGTGTGGTTAGAAAACATTTTAAGGATTACAGAAAGGTATAATATGAACGAGATATTGGAATAAAAGTCCCAGATTACCCAAATTCATTATTTTAGTTTGAGGACTGTTCTTACTTTTTGAGCATTACCTTGGCCTGCACATGACATATTGGATGAACAGAAGAAATGCAGTGCAATAACAATATGAAGTGTTCAGAAACATCTGTCCAAACAGCTGGAGGAAGCAGAAAACAGCTGATTTCAAGTGAAGCATTTATGAAACACGTTAAGATCTCGTCCTGCTTAATCTTAAATAGTCACTCGCAGATTGATTACTGCTTGAATTAGTTTGTACTTTTCACTTGCTTCCCTCATTAATAAACGTCCACAGGTACACAGCACTGAAAGGGAGGATAAGGTGTTTTTTTAGGAGATTCCTAATTGAATCTGCGCTGAGTTCAGTTGTGATTAGTGTGTTACCTTGCAGACGCGGGCCACCCTGGCCACATTGAGCTCCGTGTCGCAGTCCAGCTCCAACGCTCGCTCACTGAAGAAAAAGTAGATCTTGTCGTCGTCGCCCTCTTTGCTGCCGCTGCTCTCCCTCACCAGGGCTGAACCCACAAAGTCTGGCTCTGCACACACAAACACACACACACACACAGAGTGGGAGAGAGAGAGTCTCAGAGAAAGTACAAGCTAGTAAAGACATATGTAAGTCAGAGTAGGATAAATAGACAGCTTCAGCCCGTAGGTGCATGTGGACTGATTCACACCACACACACACACACACACACACACACACACACACACAAACACACACATAAAGACACTCAAGCTTGACACCTCCATCTCATTCCCTGCCACCCATTTCACCTCTTTTCTATTATCACTCTCTCCTTCGGCTCATCTCTCCTCCAGTCATTTCTTGCTCTCTGTCTCGCCAGTGCTCCCTGTTCAGTCCATTTTGTCCATCTCACTTTCTCTCATGTCCCTTGCTGCTGTCTTTCTAAGATTCTCTCTTTATGTGGTCTTTATTAGGTTCAAAGGCAGATAAATACTTTTTTCTACTGAGGCTTTAACTGAGACTTTTTTGCAAAGTTTATTACAAGGATACATTGTTTCCTTAGATGAGCTTTTGTTTTCAGTTTAAAAACCTCTGAACCATCATTGGACACTACAACTCAAAAACCAGGCCGATTAAATTATTTAAAACTGGGCAGAAGTAGCTTAAATTAAAGCAAGGCTTGTGTAATTGCCGGTCTAGTTTTTATTAAAATATCTGCATCAGCCAGAATAAGAAACTTTTACATCAAACATGCAAACCTCTGCCTCGTCTGGGTTCTTCCTTCCTTCCTCTACAGTCATTCTCCTCAGCTCAATCTTTTCATTGCCGATGCTAACGCTCTTTCAACATCCATTTTCCTGCTGCAACTCCACCAGCTCACACACACACAGGCACACATGCACATACACACAAACACACACACAGGCACACTCACACGAAAGATAACGATCCTTTGCTGACGCAGACCCCGATTTCATTTCCTGCAACTCAGTCTCTTGTTCTTTTGCACGTTTATGGTACTTTAAAAAAAGTGAAAGCCTGTTTAAAAAGTCCATCACTATCAAGCCTTATGCGATTTTTATAATTTGAATACAAATGGAAATACAAAAAGAAAATAACCTAAACCTAAGACTCCTGAAGTCCAAACAAGCATTTTTTACCATCAATTCAACTTTTCTTCTGAGTATAATTTTTATTAAACCCTTTCCCAGCACACTGCAATGGACGAGGTGATAATCGATTTCTTTGTACTGTCGTCTGGCGTGGTGTTTTCTTTTATCACCTTGACAAAACCAACAGACAGACACACACACACACACACACACACACACACACACACACACACACACACACACACACACACACACACACACACAGACAACTAAAGAAAATCTTAATCTCAAAAAAGTGACAACACCCATCGGTATGTGAGCTGCACTTTTGAGTCTTGAGGGCATTTTGTCCAGCTCCATACAGGTTTCTGGAAACCAGAAGTCCATATTTGGAGGAGCGATGGGTCAGTGTGACTAAAACACACAACACAACCGACCACTCTGCTGTACCAGAACAAAGCTGTTCCTTCTTCTAACTGCACCATTAACTTGTGAGAATGCTAGCTTAACCATCTTTTAGCATACTAACGTGAATGCAGCCTTTAAGTGCCCTTTTAGAAACATTTCATATAGTAGACGTTTTAACATGTGAACCGTTATAAGACAGCTGGAGATGCGTTTTTCAACCCCTTTGTTAAATACGGAGTGACGGTTGACTTGAAATGAAAAACCTGCTGTTGTTTACTTCTATGTGAAAAACTCACTGAAAACTTCACAGGTTTAGCAACAGTAAGCAAATGATCGTTACTTAGTGAACTGTGAATTCTGGGAGAAATAACAGACTGGCAATTAGTTTTTTTTCCCCACTTAATTTGAGCAATGCCCACCCGCCAAAAAAATGATTATGTTATTTTAATCAATTCCTTTTTTGCAAAAATGTTTCACTCTTTGTCTACTCATTGCTTTCTCTCAATGTCCCTTGTGTAACTTACCATTGAGCCAGGCAGGTAAGTACTCGCTCTTCATGCTATAGTGCTGCTGGCCCAGGTTCCTCAGAATGACTGGCTCAGTACCCAGGAAGTTGTTCAGCGTTGCAGAGAACAGCTCCTTATCTGTACCAACAAAATACAAGCTTTACTTTAATACTGTTTCTTTTTCAAAACACTATTGTATAGGCTTACAATGAGAGAAGGTCAGTGATTCAGCAGAGAGGCCCCAAAGTAAGAATGGACAATCAGATGGGAAATGTTGCAGCGAGTGGTTTGTGGATATTTAATGCATAACCTGTGATTCTGCTGGTGCTATAAAAAGATGAGGATCTTCAGCTTTCATAAACACCTGTCTGTTTATATTTCATATGAAGAAATGATCCAAATGATACTTACCTGTATAATTATAATTATTACACTAACACACAAACTTACCCACTATCAAGCCAGTGTGCCCCTTCGCAGGGTCATATGGGCATTTACCCTTCCCATCTTCAAGAGCTGCATTGTTGAGGGTAAACAAGTCTGCATTCTGAAAGTACACACATTGACAGACACGCACACAATTAGGGACATGGTTGGTTTGAGGCCAGTGTGTATTTTGACCCACATGACACAGCAGCAAGCTCTATCTGTCAGTTACAAGGACCATAGCTTCACCCTTCGCCATTTTGTCCTGTCACATCAGTGTCACATGTATGCACGCACACACATACACGGTAACACACTAGCATTCACACATTCAGGTGACACAGCGTGAGTTAATATTTCCATTCCATTTATATTTATTTTGTCGGTGTTTGACACCTGTCAGCACTGGTTTGCTATGGCTCACTACCTGGGGAAAAGCATACATATTACAGTACGCATGCTCTCACTCACACACACACACACACACACACACACACACACACACACACACACACACACACATACACACACACATAAACATACACACACACATATGGACATAGATGCATACTTACTACATAGGTACATTTGGGCTGGAAGGCGTACGTGCCACACGTGTAGAGGTGTGTGTGGTTGTAGCTCTGCAGGAAGCGGATGTAATTGAAGCACTCGGTCTGTGGAGGAATTAGAGTGGTTGTCAAATAACCACAGTGCTTTTCTGTCCTCTGCTGAGGTGCAGTCCTCCATTAAGTACAGTAACATGTCCTCAGAGATTTAGGTTTACTGTTATCCTTCATTGTGACTTCATTTAAATCCTATTTCACCTGAAATGCCTCAATAACCTTGAAACAAGATAACATTTGAGATAATGTCTCCTTATTAAAAATTGGTAAAGTGAAAAACACTGAACACACATCTAAGATTTTGTTCTTATGTGTTTCTGGGTTTGCTGGATGACGTCAGACAACTTAAACATTGGTTTGCAAGAGTTCATGTATGTCGAGAACAGAATCTTAACACATCTTGTAGTGATACAGCCACATTATACCAGCAACCTTTACACCAAACTAAAAAGCGACAGATTGTTTCCATTTAAACGATATGTGAGCAATTAGCAGTATAATATATGCACTGTTTTATGGGAAGTGCCCTTTAATGCTGGCACTGTGATGAACAATAAAGCTCTTTGAATGGAATTGGGAACAGATGCTCGCACATGATTCGTACTGGAAGAATGAATTATTCAGTGCGTCCCGTTGATCTTGCCTTTGTAGCAGCAAAATAATTTCAGTACTACGGCTGTTATACAACCAATAATAGTTTTTTTAAATAATTTTACAGCTCCTACAATCACTGGGGATAATCAGGATGTGATGTGTCAGGCAGACGGGCCTGTTTCAAGCCCACAACAACAACATCATATTAAAGGACTGATCATTAAACATAATGATGGGCTGTGTAAACACCATATGGTTGTTCTTGCACGTGGACTAAATGCCTGTTACCATATGTATATCAGCATTCACAGATAATTTAGCTCTGTACAACCATCTCCATCATGCATGATTTTTATCCACCACAAACAGGAAAACTGTCAATTTTCTGGAGGTGAAGTTTGAATATTGCATCAGAGCATTTTGAAACCTCCGGTAATCTAATTCCTCCACATGTATTTTTACTACAGTTGGAGTCAATTTTAGTTAAAGTTGCTGCTGCTGCAGCAGCACGAAAGCGAACCATTTCCCCTTCTGTTTAAAACCACATCAAAAGTTGCTGTTGTGGAATGAGAGACGTTTTATCTCCATTTCAAAAAGCTCTGCGTGATTCTATAAAATATTTAAAGAGACTTCTTGCAAATGCACTTTGTGCAGCCTGAGCAGCGGGAGCCTCTTGCTGAGACTTAAGTACGGAGCTGGGGCCGAGTCACTCTCTGTGCATGAGGCTGAATTACTTCACTTTTAATATCATTATAAGATGAAAAATCAAGATGAGATTTGTTACATCTTTGTATTGCACCTTTTCCGTTTGGTTCATATTGTGTATAAATTAATATACACTAAAGGAATAGCCTCTTAGATGAAAAGATAAGTCAACACTTGGGTAGACACACAGCAGTTATAGTGTGTGTTATATAATGTGGCATAGCTAAAGAATATATTGTATTGAATCGTATTGTGTTAAGAATCTTTAACTCTTTATCAAATACTCAATATTCTTCTCAACAAGACTTCCATATACCTTCTGTTCGTGCCAAAACAATTCATGTATCAAACCACCTAAAAAGTTGATTTTGGATTGGAGATGCTCTTCAGTGTGAGCTAATGTAAGGACTGGAAGGTTTACAGTTTGAAACCCTAGACTGACTTCATAGATGTAATGAAATACGTAAGGAATGTTGCTCTTATAAACTCCTGTCTCAAAAACCCCACAGGTAACCACAGCAACTCTGTCAGCAAAAATCCACATTACCTGGTTGTTCTTCCCCTTGGTAACACACTCTCTCTTCTTATCCTGCGGAGCCGGCCAGTCGATCTGGAGAAACGACAGAGACAGAGGTGATGTATCTAGGAAAGATGATGTCTACCCATAAGTAATAAAATACATAAAAGTATATTTTGTATCAATGAATAATGTTCATTTGTTGGTGTAGATGCCAGACTGTGTATGAAGATGGACGACATGTGAGCTCCAAACAAGTGAAGCCATAGGGTCTTTATTGCGCCCCGGTGGCTGGCTGCAGTACAGCTCATACATCCCGCCTCCTCCTTGTTATTGGATGGGACTAAAAAGTACATTTTGAAGATTTTCTCATTTTAGGTAGTTCTGATAAAACTGGCGTATCTGCAAGAGTACATTTTTCCAGAAAGTCTATTTGAATTATTTATTTGATGATATAAAAATGGGGCAAACGTCATGATTGACATATATTTCTGACTCGTGATTAGTACAACGCATATAACAGCCTCACTAACCCTTCTATACCCCGACAGCTACATCGAACATTCAGGCTCCAAATGCGCTAGATGGTGCTGTTCATATCCATTTTTTGGCTTAGTGGGAGGAAGTGGAACACATTGTCCGTCATTGTATGCAGGCTATGGTGTACACCAGTAAAATGAATACACACAGTAAATGGTCTGATTGTGTGCAGAGATAGATGAAAACAAAAAAAAGCCATTATTTCTTAGCTGCCACTTTGCTTAACGTTGCTAAAAGACCCTTGATCCCTAGCTCCTGTAACTTTTCTAACAACAACAGACTAATTCAGTTATTATAGAACAAAAATATTTCCATTTTACGAGTGTACTTTGACCAGGAAAAGTACAAATTGATGATAAATGCACTATAGCAGACAAAGGTGCTTGCAGGTGCATAGGTTTTTATCCATCAAGTAGGTGAAAAGGAGTTAAGACTGCAGCACACGTTGAACTACCTCGGCCTGAACTAATGTTACAGTTAAATCAGTGGAAATACTCCGTGGACTGAGCTGTCCAGGTAGTTCTGGGACAAAGCAGCACTTCAGAGACGTGGTTTCAGTCCCTGGCAATGGTGTTACTGAGTCAGCCCCATCAACAATTATTGGTAGGAAAGTGTAAGGTCCCCCTCTCTGCAGTGAAACTCCCTAATGGTCACACTATTGTCGACAGGATGGAAAGGAAGGAGAAATGGACTGGCAAGAAATACTGCCGTATAAAGTATGACTCCAGCTACAGGCTGATAAATGTAAGTGAGAAGAACATAAAGATGAGAGGTGCACTTTCCATGTACTACTTTTCACCAATGACCGTTGCTATCCAGTAGTATTTACAGTAGCTGTTTTTTTATTGACTGTCACACACGGCTCAACTTTGCTCTGTTGACAGAGGTCAAAAATATGAACTGTATTTACTGAGGCGTTTCCGGATCATTAGAAATAATTACACTGGCCGTTACAGGCTGAGAGCTGCTCTGATTTCACAATTAAACTTGTGATTTACTCGACTGGATTTAAACCAACAGCAATCAAACAATGGGTTATCGCCACATACCAGTAGTCGTAAACTTGAGTAATACTTACTTTTATGTGGTATAATAATAGTGACTTTTAATGGTCGTGAATAGGAAATATTGAATCACCTGGTTGACCATGACAATTTACTTTGGTAATATCCAATATCTGTGCAAATTCAGGAACATAAAGATGTTTCCAGATAGAAGGTGTCTTTTTTTTTTTTAGCTAAATAAGAATTCTGTTAGAATTTCGAATATATTACTGGCGAGTCATAGGAAATTTCACTTACCCTCCATCATACTGTCCAATGAACATGCACATTTCATTTTCACATGACGAAGTACAGGGATTATAATGGTTCAGATTTAATAACTAAATTAATCATTAGCATCAGTGGCTGTGAAATATTATCTTCATGATCTGTGGTTATATTTATGGACTTTGGATTTTGAATAATATAAGATTATATTAAGCACACCTCCAGCTACAGTTTATTGTTATTCTTTTTTGTCCCTGGTCTATCTCCCAACATTATGACACAGTGAGTCCAAGAAAATGCATTTGTTCCACACATATCAACAAGTAGCAGTAGCTTCCACTGTTGATGGCAAACATCCAACAAAGAGACATCTGCCAAAATAAATCTCCTCTCTCTCTGTCTCACTTTAACACATGGAACTAATAATGAGCTACAGCCCGAGGGCAAACGTCTCAACTCTTCATCTTCGAGTCTTTGTGTGACAGTTAGATTGTAGAGAGAAACTACACTTGGTTAATAACAGTATTTAATGTAGTCAGGGAAAACTTCTGCACCATTAAAGTTTGAGTGGAAACATTTTACTTCGAGAAGAAGTCAGTGATATTACTTGAAAAAGAACATCACAAACCCAGAGAAAGAGTCTGTTTGTTCTGGTGGAGGTTAAATATTGGAGCCTGAAGCTAGACATATTACGATCTTAATACTTGGCAGCTTACTCACACTGTTATTGGTGGAGGCTTTTAGCACCTAATAACACAAATAACCTCCAGATAAAGTAATGACCTGGCAAAGTGTCAGGAAAAAAAGTAAACAGATTCCAAAGATCCTCACCTAATATAAATCCTGATTAACTAGTAGAACTGGAAACTGGGATAATTAATATTCTTAGTAGGATCATGTAAATGGGGTATAAAAGGGAATACAATAAATATAACTTCAGCCTTCACGTGGTCAGCATTTCATTTTTGGGTAGCTAGCTTAAAAGAATGATGGCTTGATTAGCTTTGTCTTAATAGCCCTGTCAGCTAGTTTAGCTACTTAGCTTAACTTCCTTAATCATCCATATAATAAACAAATGACATTACTTTTTACATTAAATAAAATATGGTCAAATATAGTCAAGAATTTCAGGTAGCACTCAAGCTTATTGAAAAACTGTATTCTTCTTTATTTCGATGACCTTCTACTAACTTAAGTTAGTTTTGGGACAAGCTTTGTTTCTGTAGGCTGAAATATTCTTTAACAGTTTGGTTCATCCCTTTAAAAACGATTTACTAAGCACATATAAAACCATACTCCTAGGTCTGTTTTCTGCTTTGGAAATGTTGATATATTGTAGGAAATAAAGCTCATAGCTAGAAGGAGAAATTAATTAATTTTATCATATTTTTGACCCTTCATAAAACGTAATTACATTTGAAAGATTTTAAGGTACTTACCCGGTTTGTACTGTTTGAGCCAATAAAAGTTTCAACAACTAGCAGGAATCATTCGACTTTATTATGATAGTGCTACATTTCTTTGATTATCTGCCAGATTTTGTTGTGAGTTCTCAAATGTCCTTGAGTCCTCAACTGAGCCAACAAAAGAAAGAATGAAGGAAGGTCAGCCTGATTCGCTCCCGGAATGAAGCTCTGTGATAGTCATTCTCATGTGAGCTGATTCTTGCATTTCTATAAAAGCCTGTCAAAGTGTGTGGGTGTTTGCAGCGGCAGTAAGGGAGTGTCGCAGGATATAATTGTTTTTCCTCCCTTGTCCATATTGAATTCTTGTAAATTTTAATCCTCCACACTGGTCAAGAATAAATCCTTTAAAGTGTGTGTGTGTGTGTGTGTGTGTGTGTGTGTGTTTGTTTGTGTTACCTGTGGCCGTAGTTGCCTGCTAATGTCGTTGGGGTCCAGGGCGAACAATGCCTCCCGTGCTCCGACATACAGGACCCTCTCATGGTCGGAGAGAGTCAGCATGCTGTAGTTGAACACTCCCTGGGTGCTGAACCTGGCCATGCTGTCCAGCACATCTGATAAAAAAAACATACAGATACAGCATTAGGTTACTGATAACGAGTGACGTGCAAAATATCTAATCTCTCCTTCGCTCAGCTGGTCTGCTGACAAACGACAGACCTGAGAAGAACATTTCACACTTCGCAATTTTGTCGATGTCACTGCTTATTCACACCACTGAGCCTCGCTCACCGCCCATAGCTCCATGTCATTCATCTCTCCCACATTTCTTCCCTTCATTAAGCACAGTGTAGTGAATCACAGAACGATCAGAAGCTACCTTACACAGTCACAACCTCTGGGAGCCCTTGAACATTTGAACCCTATGGCCAGCTAATCATCACTTCATCTTCAACCACAGGGGATTGCATTCACTCGCCAATCCCTTGTGGGAAAACATCACCTGGTTCCTGGTCCTTTCTGTAATCCTTAAAGCAAAAGTACAAATTATAAATGAACTGACACCCACTTGAGTGTCCCGCCCAATGTTTGGGTTTTACGTCCACAACTTTAGTGTATCGATTCAACATCATCAAGCAGCTGCTAAACCATTTGTGCAATAGCTGCCCATGTAAGGATGGGGGACAAGGTTAGCAGCTTGCTGGTGAATATAGCATTTAGCAGGTAAAGACCCAGGAGCCTTAAAGAGTTTCTGGGTTAAACTAGAATTGATGTCTCATCCAACCCACAAACTCGCCATCCATTGAATAGTGGCCAGAAAGGTGACCAGAGCCTTATGATGTCACAGTGAAGTTGAACTCAGACTTTGCTGTCATTTTATCTTCCAGGACATTTCATATCACGCGATGTTTGTGCCAGATTTGTCGAAAAAACAGACAAACGTATGAACTAACATACAGACTGACAGATGGATAAACAACCCAAAATATAAGGCAGGAGCAGACGCAAGCATGAAGGAATAAACATTGAGCTAAAAGGAGGAAGCCAATATTACAATACTTTAGCCAGGTGGACAGAAACATGACACAAAATAGTTATGTTTTATTAATGTCTGTATTTCACTAGAGTTTTGCTGTCGTATTTGCTTTATGGTAACAGATTGCCACATAGGTTGTTGCACTGCCCCTGTGTGGCAATTTTTTAAACATGAATGTTTTTTGATTGCAAGAAGGATCTTAGTGATTTCCAGTTGAATAGACAGCTAGATATCTGCCCTCTCAGTGCACTTCAATGTCTACAAGATTCAACTTGACCTCAATAAAATACGCTGAGAAACAGGAGTAACAAAATCACAACAGAAATGTGAGCAGTTATAACTCATCAGATCCTAATGAGTTGTTGAAAGTTCCCACAATATCTGTGTCAGAGATCTGTTGTAAATCATTACTGCAGGATGGAACGCTGCACTGAAAGCTTCCTAAGCTCTGTATTTACTTTAAGAACCTGGAGCAGAGGCGTGTCTTCAGGGACAAGTCTGATAAGTTTCAGATCTGCATGTCAGAAGCGAGATAAGCTGCAAATAAACAAGAAGCAATGATGCTCTCTGAGACCAGCCCTTGTTTTGATGAGGGGTGCGGTGGTGTGAGCATTACAGCCACCAGCAATGAATCCAAAAGCATCTAGAGCTTATCAGAGCAGTATATTAATGAATACAGATAATATCACCATATTCTGGGAATTGCAGAGAGGCTGTGTAATCTGTAGAATTCCAGTTTTTTATACACGTTACCGACAAATCCTCAAAAGGTGCTCGCCTGTTCTTTAATGTGAGTTTTAAAAGTGAATTTGGGTTTGAGCAGGATGCGGAGATGTTTGTAATCATACACTTGTTCAAGTAAATTCCCTTAAGCAAAATCAATGGCCAAATCAATCAATAATCGTATGTTTTGCCTCGAGTCACCACAGTGTTTTAGAGCTGAAGATTGTTCGAAGACATAAACTCAGTCTTGCAGCATTAAATAAAACCTTCTATCGAACCGTAGCAGCTTAATCCAGGCTATAAAGAACACCTTTACACAACAATGCAGGGATTTAGGGTTGGATCTGGGAGCATTATTGCAAATGGAAAATGTGATCCAAGTGACAACGTGTGCAGAATGACGAGCATAAGAATGCTTATATAAAGCACAGTAATAATGGGTATAAATCTGTGGCTGTGATTAGATTGTTCATTATCTGGGGTGCACGTCCAGATGCAGATCGCATATTAATACAAGGCCCAAATGAGGCCTATTACTCTGATTAGGCCATCATTCAGGGTCTTAACGGAATATTAGCCCCCTTTAAACCCACTTATTGATCCTTTGACATCGCCGAGCCAAAGTGACGTGATTTATGCCAGGATTTTATTTTTGGTCATTTCTCACTATTGCAGCTCCGAGGCCGACACAAACAATCTCGAAAAGATTATGAGAAAATCACAAAATGTTCTCTCCACGGTCCCATCTGCATTTGTTGGAAAACCATGCAGCTTTTTTTTCCATTAACATTTTGAAAAGATGCACCTGCTGGTTTGCTGTTTTCTCCCTCACTCAGACACACGCACACACACAATCACACACACACTGCAAATCCCCTGACTAGCATATAGACATACTACTGGCGCAGAGTAGAAAAGAAAGCAAGACAGAGATAGGAGGAAAGAGAAAGGATGATGTTTAGTTTTCATTATCAACACTCGTGTTAGTTGTAATGTCACCTTGTTCTCCCTCTCTCTCTCTCTCACTCTATCTAGGCCGATAGAATGTGTGCAAAACCCGAGCCGACGACAGCCCGCACTGCAGGAAATGTGATCTCATAAACCGAATAAGAATATTTCTGGTTTTGGGGTTTCCGACAGCATGAATATTTTCCACTTCATTCACTGTTTCTTCCTGACTGAAAATAGAAGCTGAAATCCATGGAGGGAACGTCAGGAACTAGTGTGATTTATGGTGTGACTAAACGCTCATGTGACGTTGTGGCCTAGTTGGGACTAAATAAGACATATACGTGGAGGAGCTCGTACAAGATGAAGGAGCTGTGCTGGGTTGTGTGAGTCTGATGGTGTAACTGTTTAATCATAAAAATGTTAATGATAATGCAAAGCCATTTCATTTAAAGGCATCTCTATCTGTTACTTTGCATGCAAGGTGATCTCCTCAAATGCCTCCTTCAAAATCAGAGTTGCTTTCAGCTGAATCATTGACCATTTTGCCAAAATAAAAAATAAAGGTCAACATCAGTGTTAAAAGTGCTCAGAAAAATGAAAGGTTTGAACACAGTTTCTTTCTGTCCTGAAAATGTCAGACCAACCGTGCCAGCAAAATATAGACGAACAAGAATCTTTGACATTATCAATTTGCAGCCCAACGACGAGAACGGATCTGCCTTTTAAGACAATTTCACGAGGCCCGAAATAATCAGTGTTGTGTTAATTATGTACACAATTTTTTTTATTTACCCTCAGTCTTTTATTTCAGAAAACAACCACCTAATTTTCTGGACAAGCTGCAGAATCAAACCATAACAACTGTCTTTGATTTCAAATGAAGAATTAGTGAGCTTATAACACCCAAAGTTATCAGATATGAACAAACAACGGGGACGAATGTGTTTATTTTTTGGAAAACCAATGTGGTCAGTGGCCCCTGGGTAATTTGAGTTCTTTTTTAGTAATGTTAAGGACTTATATCATTTAAAAGGTCATATTTTCAGGTGAAACAATCCTGAAACAAACATTTCAAACTTCCAGGGGCAATAAAACCCTGAAAAGATTCCCAAAACCACCTCACTGAGAAAATCTGGACAACTGAAGGTTAAAAAACCAGAGAGAAGACAGCTTGTTTGAGATGGGTGGAAAGAGAAGGAGAGATAGAAGAGGGCAGGGAATTAGCAACCAAAGGAAGGAAGGGGGATAAGTACTGAAGTCAGCTTATTATCTGAAGAGCAGCGGTGTATAAACATTGGAGGGTATGATGAGAGTGAGTGAAAAGAGAGAGAGAGAGAGAGAGAGAGAGAGAGAGAGAGAGAGAGAGAGAGAGAGAGAGAGAGAGAGAGAGAGAGAGAGAGGGAGGGAGAGAGAGAGAGAGAGAGAGAGAGAGAGAGAGAGAGAGAGAGAGAGAGGGAGAGAGAGAGAGAGAAGCGGCATCCTCAGGGGAGAAAGGAGCACATCTGCCATGTTCAACATAGGTAGGCAGAAAAATACTCCACAGACACACAGACACACACATATGCATGTACAAAAACACAAGCACAAAATCTCAAACTTGGCTACGAACAAATCTGAATATATACAATCTATTTATAAGCTAAAAGACCCATTGCACACAGAATAGTTCTCAGGGTACCTGCTCAGTGACTCAACATCTCTGCATTGACACAGGGAAAGTTTAGCATTAAGTTCTGTCATTAAGAAGCAATACGGGCGGACGCACTTACCATCTGCCACCACACTGTGGCAGCCCCGAGGCTACATGTCGTGTGAGTGTGTGTGTGTGTGCGAGTTCGCGAGTGTGCAAGTGTGAGATTGTAACCTGCTTGGGTGTATTTTTCTCTGTGACAGAAACAAGGCCGTCCACACATGTCGTTCATCAGAGTTTTTTGTGCAGGCGAACAAGTGGGTTTATTTTTAAAAGACAGAGTTTAAATTTGAATCAACAGTGTCTGTAGGCTTTGGAAAAACCTGAATTTTGAAGATGTTTTTACAGCTGGATGGAATTGAATTTAAGCATAATTAACTAGCAAATAAAGAGCCATCCTCCTTGAGCAGAAAAAGAAAAGAACAGCATGGACTTATTAAGATGCACCAAGCCAAATTACAAAGGAAGCACATCGCAGAAGTAACCTTGTTCTGAATGCATCTATTGAGATGCAGCACACAGAATCCTGCCAGTGTGCTGTTAGCTGGAAAGAATCAGCCTTGCCATCAATGTCTGTCAGACTTCTAAAACGGCTTCAACCTTCGGACCAGTATTATTTTAGAACTTTACATGCTGAGTGTATGTGTGTGCAGGGGTGGGCTGACTTACTTTGATAAGAACTTTTCTTAGAAAGCTCTACCTCAGATTCATGACGCGTTCTTAAACTACAGAATTGTTTGCATCTGTGTTATGATATTGATGAATGGCATGTGTTTGTAAGTTGAAAGCGTGTGCCAGTTTTTCCCAATTAGCACAGGTAAACGCCACGCCAATGCCCATAGAAGGGCATGAGACTGCAGACCGTGTGCACACACAATGACACAGACTGAACAGAACACGTAACAAGCCAGGAATGATTGAACGAATAGCTAAGGGCAGCGGTGCACCAGACTCAACCGTAAAAAAGTTATATTTTGTAGTGTCAGCAGTGGATATAAGATGCAGTGCAGTTACATATTCAGTGAAAGCTGTATCAGGAGAAAGTCGCATTATTGAAGTAAAAAAATTGTTTGATCTGGTTTGAAGTCCAAATAAATATTGTCAAACAGAAGCAAGAGAGAGAAGGGAAAAGAAAAAGAAGGTTTATAGAGTTATCTGAGCTGGAGCTGCACATCATTGGAAACACAGCACTGCAGGTGAACCCTCAGCGGATCATCTGTGGAGACTCGACCTGAGCCTGACGGGATGCATCAGGACCGGACACTCCGGACCAGGCTCACACAAAAATATTTTGAATAATATTGCGGTTCAGGTCCCGCTTGGTTCACAGTGCACACAGGGGGCTCTGCGTCCACATACTTGTGAGAAGTGCACATGTGGTTTCATCACCTGAGCCATCTCTCGTCTCAGAACAGAAACAAAGTCAGTTTTCATAATTACCTATTTTTGTGACTAAATATTCTCTTCAACATGTTCTATGTTTATAAACAAATAAAAATAAAATACATTTTAAGATAAAAGATGGCCCCATGGGACTGCTCTCTCCCTCTGTGTGTGTGTGTGTGTGTTGGTGTGCTTATGTTTTTCTTCTGATGCTGGTGAGGCTCTAAAAAGAAGGGTACTAGAAAGAGACAAAAATAGTGTGGCAGCCATTTGGGTGTGCACTTGAATGGAAACAGGATTAAATGAAGAGATATTGGGGATTTATAAGAAACATGAAGACAACATGCAGTTATCATCTGTACAGGTCTGAGTTTGATATAAATCATGCAATCTTAGTGTATCATTTTAGCTTATCCAGACACTATCAATATTCGATACTTGGCCTTTTAATGAGGCATATAAGCACTTTTTTACATTTTATATAATATGTGTAGATTATATTTTACATTTAAAAAGGTCACCAAATGAGTTAAGGAATAATAAATAAATAAACCTGTCGCAAAAAAATCGAATATTTATTTCCCTGTCCTTTTATTTTTTAAGCTCAAAATGTGACACTGCTTCATTTAAAAAGGTCACAATGGAAAAGGGGCTGGAACATTAACTTAACTGCAAATCACTTTAACAGATATTTCAAATTGTAACGATGTCTTTTTAAATTTAAGGTTTAACAATAAGATACATATTAATTAGAAAATGGCCCCAGTAAGTGATAGATTATTCTGAATGATATTACTGATAAATTATTGTTGATATAATGTGCAACTAACACACTGATTGGTGGCGAGATTTCACGAATATTTGGATCGTTTTTATTTGTGGCACCTTCCTGGCATGGAAAGAGCCTTTTAAATGACAGCTATCTCCTACCCGATTGCAAATGTTACACCAGAACAAGTTCCCCTCCGACATCATTTTTCAGGAGCACTGTCGCAGCATCCTGGGCTTCGTGCAATTCGAGACGACTGGTTAGAGAAATGCAACAAATCCAGAGTTTCTTCCCCTGCAGCGATAATGTGAGCAGCCTAAACCATTATGGAGTGCTGACACAGCAGAGGTGTAGTCAATATTAACTCTATAGTGTTGAACAGTTAATTCTACAGCAAAGCCTTGGATTTCCATACACTTATCACGTTAATCTTCAGAGTAACTATTAGCTAAAGTTGCTGAATAAATACCGTGTGGTGCAAAGTAAAAGGTTTCCTTCTGGAATGCATTGTAATTATTGAGGTATAAATAACCATGAAATGAAAGTACTTTGGTAAAGTAAAGGTACATAAAAAAAACCTGTGCTAAACTGCAGTACATGATGTTGTAATGTAATTTGTTCAGCCTTGATAACTGCTGTGTACTCTGATCAGTTGAGTTTAGAACATTTAGGTTCTTTGGGTGCATTGCCGGAGACTGTAACATCTAAGACTCACATTTGTTTAACTTATTATATGTGTTTTGTGTTTGATGTTTGGCAGACGATATGTCTGAGTTCCGGATGTAAACTTCAACTCACTGGGGAGAATTTTCACACCGTTCCTGTTGGATGAGGATGATGCCATGTAGAAGGAAAACCTTGTTTTTACGAAAAGAGTAATGTGAATTATTTTCAGTGCTGCAATAAAAGCAGGCACTTCAGGAGCCAATCCGAATGCAGTGAATGTTATATCTTCTTAGAATTAAGCAACAGGGACAAACGTTTTTTCACTTTGATGGATGAGCTGTCTTGAGAAAGTCTTAAGGCAGTGCAAGTTGATGAACTAAAACTAAAGGTTCAGTGAAAGGAAATCAAGCTGTGATTCTCTCACTGTCAGAGATAATGAGAACTATGTACAAATGTGGTTAATTGGCTAAAACACGAAAACAAAACAAGTCTGGTGATTTACTGCTTTAACTGTTTTTGCTAAAACTTGTAGCTGATAGTAGGTTATGACAACATGTAGGACCATAGCTTTCACAATAGGCATCCTCTATGTCGCCTCTGGAGATTCTCAGAGGGGCTGAATGTGTGAATGTAAATGTACGAGTGAGAGTCTCTGGACTATCTGCAGACTTCTCCAGCCGGCAAAAAGTCCACAGAAACCCCAAAGGAGCCGTTGTGAGAGCCCAGGAGGAGTGACTGAAAGCGGCTTATATGTTCTCGATGTGCACACGCGTCTTTGTAGAAAGACTAAAGGTCCTGTTGCAGCTTCATCATCCAAACCAGCAAATGGAGCCAAACCAAGCCGGACCAAGCAGAGCTCCACTGTGGCTTGGAGGAGAAGCGAGAGGTGGACAGAGGGACAAGGGGCAGTTCCAGTTGTTTCATGGCCGGCTGAAAAGGTCTCAAATTGGGCCATGCCTCTGTGATCTGACCCCATCGTCCTTCCAGTGGTGCTCCAGCCTTCCCTTCCCTGCCTGCTATAAATACACCCGGCCTCTGCTTATAGCTCCTAACCGCTGAGCCACTTACACACCAAACTATGATTAAGGGCCTATTTTAGGGAGAGCTTTGAAGCAGCGACAAACACTGAATGAGAGGCAGAGTCAGACAGAGGGACAGACAGAGACACGGAACAGGGAGAGACGTTGTGCATTGCGTTGTGCACACAAAGATGCAGATATACCCGAGTGTGCACGAAGAGCTCCGCCAGACCTTCATCTGAACAGGTACCCTCTTTGAGGAGGGAGAGAAACAACAAGGAGCGCACAAAGACACACACACACTCCCATGTGGATGCACAATCTTTGTCTGCCGAGCAGACGACAAGTTCAAAAGAGAGTCAGGTGTTCGACAGAATGAGAGCATGAAGATAGAGGGAGACAAGAAGGAGAAAGATATACATGACTACACAGCTGCATCTGCAAAAGTACCTTTTCCAATTGTGTGCAAAATTTGGGTTAACATATTTTTATGCTGTTATAAATTAGGAATGAATGATTTTCATAGGATTATTCAGACTGTGACACCAAAAGCCATGTGATTAACTCATTCATGTCTGAAAGAATATGCTCTAAAGAATAAAAGCTGTTGATGAATACATAATTAAAGGTTTTTAGCAGAATAATTGTTTGTCTTTGCATGGCTCAAATGTGTAAGCCCTTGTTTGTTGATTTTGTGCTCTTTGTATTTCCTATACAGGTTCATCATTGTTGTGTCTGACAAACAGTCATGGCAATGAAGCGATTTGAATTCAGCAGAATTGGATGAGTCTTCGATGAAGGGATGGGAAGAGTGGGAGGAGAGGAAGTGTTAAGAGTGGATTAACACAACAAGTGAACGAGTGAACCAATGGGGGGGCTGGTGGTTTTCAGGGAGGGGGTGACGAGGGAGGAGATGAAAGCGGGAGGGAAGGGGCAAGGAAAGCGGCGTGGGGGGGGCACCCTTGCAATCCACATGAAGCAGAACAAAATCAAGTGCTGGTTGATGCCACAAGTGAGGCTTTTCCATTCCAGCGTCATGGTCGGGCATGTATGACTGGTGCTGTGATGGGCACCAGCTGCGAAGAGTTAGGCCCCTTTCTACTCTGCTGTGGTGTTGATGACACACAAAGACAGAGAGAGAGAGAGAGAGAGAGAGACAGGAGCCTGCAGAGCTCAATGGTGATGGGTAGCACTGCTGTAGTTTCATTTTAGAAATTATTCTAATAATATGTGGTGGAGTCACGAAAAGTTAAATTTTTTGAAAAGCCATTTAGAGGACAAAACACCAGACTGACGACTGGAATAATAATGATAATGTGATACTACAAACCACTGTAGTGAGAAATACTGTTATTTTCATATCTGATGAATCTGTCAATCATTTATTGTTCAAAAGCGGCCTGAGTACTGTTCATTAAATCTTATTTAAAATGGGAGTGATTTGAAGTTCAGTGTAAAATGGAGAAAATCAGCAAATCCTCACATCTGCAACACAGGAAAGGATTTCCCCTTCATATAGATGATTCAAATAATTACTTTCCCTGTCAATCTACTGTATAATTGATGCACTTAATTAACTGTATAGCATCTCATCAACCACTCCACAATACGTAGTCGCTCCTTCACACACATTAAATACAGTTCTTTTATATACAGTGATTTGTATTCACACAACATTTGCACTCTGTTGGTACAGCTGTCGGGGGCAGTTTGGGGTTTCGGAACCTTGCCCAAGAACACTGGGCATTGAGGACTGGACGAGCCGGGGGATTGAACCACCGATCCTGTGCATAGTGGACAACCTCCATTACCTCCTGAGCAACAGGATATGAAATCATGATGCATCATTACCAGGAGAAAACACATGAAATTCATATTTTACCTGGAAACCTGAAACATCTGTGGCGTTATCAGGTTTCATCATGTAAAATGTCCGAATAGCAGAGAATGTGAATCCATTACTTGTGATACTATGTTGATGTCTTACCTTTCGTGTTGTGAAATATCTGGAAGCGACTCTGTGAATTTATCACGTGAACTATACCAAACCCCAAGTGCCTATTGATTTAAGGATAAGGATGATAAATGGCAGTGATTTTTTAATACAACGTTGGAGGCAGTTAACATCGTTTCAGCCACGGTGCTGCTGCCACACGAAGGTGTTCAGGATAAATACAACCTTTCACATTGTGACTTCTTTTGAATCCACATGCCCACTAGCCGCCACAAAGTCAGTACGGAGATGGAGAGCACTCCAGGTCCCTACATCTGGTCCCAGTTGTTAATCTTCACTGACCAATCAGCGCGGGGTCAGGGGATGAGTGACATTCAATGCAGATAAACAGTTGGTCATGAATCGCCATCTTCCATCCCTCCTCCCCCCCGCGCATCTATCCTCCCAGTCACGCACAGCCTCTCTCTGCCTCTTGCGCTGCCTCGATCTCAACCACTCATTACTGTAATTGGAGGGTTTGAGGAGATACGGCAGAGCTACAGAAAGAAGGACGAAAAAGAGAGAAAGGTTTAGATTGAGTCAGAATGAGAGAGGAGAGAGAGAGAGAGAGAGAGAGAGAGAGAGAGAGAGAGAGAGAGAGAGAGAGAGAGAGACAGAGAGGGAGGGAGAGAGGTTTCTGGAGGTCAGAGGCCCAGCCCTTTGCTACTCTCCCTTTACTCTATTTTATTTTCCCGCCATCTCTCGTTCTATCTTTCTTCTTCTAAATCAAGAGGCATACATTTGCTTTGGCTTTTCCTTAAAGACGCAGGGCTCATAAAAGCTGGCAAGATTTTCAAACAAAGTATCAAGTTTCTAAAAAGTTCTATTTCTTCTTCTCTCTTCACCTTTTTTTCTCTTGCTCCATTCTTTCAGTCTTTGTTTAAACCACAGCTGCTGCGTTTTGTCATAGTTTTGGCTTACTGGTCTCTGTCATTGGGCTGGGCTAAGGCATGAATGTGTGGTTGTGTGTGTGTGTGTGTGTGTGTGTGTGTGTGTGTGTGTGTGTGTGTGTGTGTGTGTGTGTGTGTGTGTGTGTGAATCCGACAGGAGAGAAACCCTGCACACTACCCAGTTTACCACTGGTAATTTGTTATCCACTGCATTCACCTCTGGTAGCTGAGGCTGCTGCCATTTGTCTTCTTCTAGAAAAAGTGATGTGACAATGATAGTGTGAGGCACCAGGTAAAGTTACGTCATAGTTTATAAGACCCAGTCAAGAATTTAACTTGAGAGAGATAAACCACCTAGTGGCCTTATTCAGAATGAGACATTATTTTGATTTTGGTGTTTTTATCAGTTACTAACTTAATATTCCAGATTATGATTCACTTGTTATGATACACATCTGACATTCCTGCAACGTTTTTGAAAATATCTCCATCGCAGTGAGAGAGTGAGAGAGAGAGGGAAAAAAGAGAAAAATATGCATTTGTGAGCCGAAGTTAAAGATGTATGTCTCCAGTACATACCGAGGGGTTCGGAGGTCGGTAAGTCACAAAGTACTTAAAGATAGATTAACGCGATGCTAATCTTAGTAGGCAACAATAAGTAAAAAGGTCAGGATGAGAAGACCTTTAGTAAACAAACTATGAAAGAGAGACTTGTACAATATTTCTATAAAATATAACCCACATAAAAGTGCAAAAGAAAACAAGATGCATGCACCATGTTAGTGGAAAGTATGTAAATGTACAACGCTCATTAGCAGCGCTACGAGGGCCCTACATAAAGCGGGTACATAAAATGTCTCATTAGGAGTCGACAGTGATTATTTTTTCCTTTCCCAACATAAATGTGACGAGGCGGCGGTGAGGAGAATATAACAACAGCTTGCAACTTCAAATGTCAACAAGAGGCTTTTAAAAAGAAATACAAGAAGAAGTGAATAATTGGGAGAGAATGCGAGAGGGAGAGCATATGTTTGTTGTCCTCTCCAACCTCATGTGGGCCTCATGTGCTGCTGGATGGAGGATATTATCTCTTCAGCCATCTCTGCCCCACCATCACCCACCCAACTCTCTCTCGCCTCTTGCTCTCTCTCTTTCTCTCTCTGACACACACACACACACACACACACACACACAAACACACACACACACACACACACACGAACACACACTCCCCTATACGCCAAATCCCTCGGACTGCCAGCCTAAGCACTACACACACCCACATACACGTATATAAACAAAGGGGATTAGATAGACAGACTCACAGCTACACACAAACTCACTCCCTCTCTACACAAACAGGTATAAACATACGTGCCCTCTGTGCCCTCAATTTCTTTTACTCTTCAGATTTTTATTCCTTTTCGTCTTGTCTCCTCTTTATTGAAAAGTCACGCTGCATGCAAACAGGAGTTAACACACAGAAACCCATGTGAGAGTATGAGTATTGAGTGTGTGTCTGTGAGATGATTCCATGAAAAATCTAACAAATGGTTAACAGCCTGCAGAGTGTGTGTTGGTGTGAGTGTGGTTGTCTGTGTGTGTTTTCTTTTCTCCCTGTCGTTTGTCTGAAGTTACTTTCTGTCCTTTTAAGGTAGTTAGTGACTTGCCTCTCTCTGCCAAGTCTCCCTATGTCTCTCTACCTTTCTCTCTTTCTGGCTTTTTTCCACTCTCTATCTCCTCTCTCTCTTTTCATTGTGCTTCTTGCCTCCAATCCGTCCTTCCCTCTTTCTGCAGCTTTGTTTTTCCATTTCGTCTGGTTCCTATCTCCTCCTCAGCACCGTAGCAAGAAACCATCCATATAAGTCATTTTACCCAGTGCTGAGCCTGAAATCTCATTTCTCTTTAACCAAGTGGAGAAATCTCTCAACAGGTAAGATAATCCCACTTGTTTCAAATGCAAATCAATTTGCGTCAAAAATCGTTCTGCACTCAAGTGCCACACTCAAATCAATACGATACAAGTGAGGTGATCTCCCTTCTCCTGTGTTTCGAAAAGGCTTTTATTTCTGAGGCTGAAAAAAACCCACAACGCTGCACTCGAAGCGAGGGGACATTATCTCGTCTCTACAGGCAAATTTATTTACTGAAAATGAGATCCTTTTTGGTGGTGCACAAGTTTTTTTCCCCTTCCATATGAGACCATGTGTGTGCGGTTGTCCCCGTTTGCCCTGTCTGATATGTTTGTGCCACAGCTGTGTGCTTGCCAAAGTGCAGCACGGATCAGGACTGCTCTCTGCCAACACTTCACATTGTCACACTGGAGCATGTCACCAGAAACCAATGACTCCCTATCAATTGTCTTCTCCCCCAGTCTCTGTCCTAACATTCCACCACAAAGTAAGTGATGCCTGTAGCATTGAGGGAAAAAACGACGAAAGAGGGCTCTATGGAAAAAGGGGAAATGAGGAAGAGTGGGGGAAGGGTGATAGCGGTATGAGAAAGCAGCTTTTGAAATATCCCCACACACCACCACACGCCATTCTCCTCGAGAGTGGCTGAAATCGGAGCTCTTTGTGCAAACGCCATAAGAGCATTTCTGGTTCATACGATGAGCCGCGGCGTACAAAGAGAAATGGCGAGGGGAGGGATAAAAGGCAAACAGAAAGAGGTTGAAAAAAACGTAAAGGAAAGATAGATAATGGATGAAAGGTGGGATAGGTGGTGAGAAAATATAGCTTCCCCCATAGGATTTCCCTCTCTTTATGGTATTTCCATAATCCCCAAGAGAGAGAAATGCAACACTTCCCCTTTGAGGGATTAAAGCGAGACTGTTTCTCCGCTTGCAACAACTGGCATTGTTCAGTAAAGTAAGCTGGGCCTGGCTGCAGAGGAGGGCCAAGATAAAGAGTGCAAAGACAGTTGAGCGCTAGGATTAGACTGATGTATTGTTTTACTGAGGGTCGATGTGGGCCTCTTAGCAGAATCATCCATCTCTGAAATCATGAGAAATCCTTCCCGATTGATGTAATGGAATGCATTTTTTTAAATAATTATTGGTTTTGTATCAAATGTCTGACCAGATCAATGGCTCCACTAATATATTGGACATCCTTTCAGGTTTGTTCATCCCAAGACAATCAATAATATCCAATGGATGTGCTGTAATCAATGAAAACCTTAGCAGAGTAAATCAACCCCTTTGTTTGACCTGCAGTTTAAAATCTTCATCAATAACAACCCGTCATGACAGTGCTCACAATCAATGGCAGAGATGGCCAGAGAGACCAAAGTGGAAAAAGGTAACATCATTAGTAATACAAATAACCCATTTGAATGAACTCTGTGACTGTCTTTCAGCAACCGAGCTAATGAGACATGTTACAGAAACCACAGAGACAATTTTGCAGAGCTAATGCTAGCTAGCATGTAGTCACTCCTCTACCAAGCTCTGAGAAACAGCCCTGTGCAAATTATTCAATTACACAAATATTTCCATAAATGTTGAGGACCAATCTCTCGGGCTCTATAACATGAAGAGTTATGTCAAATAAAACTACACTTGAATGGTAACTATAAGGTAGTTAGCATAGCAGAGTTACAGAAGAGTGTCATTGATTATACATATGCTGTGCACGCCAAGCTGACTTTTATCAACAGCATTCATGGAGTTCAACTGGGCTAAAGAAGTTCGAAGCACATACTAGCTAACCAGCTAACTATGCTAATAGTCAATAACTGTTTTATAATGGGTGTTTTAACTAGTTGTAAAAAAGTTTAGCAGGAGAAGAACACTTTGGAATTTGAAATGTTGATACATATTTAGTTGGTAAAAAGAAACAATCAGCACAGTGAGATAAGATTGGAGCTTAGAAAATATTGTTTTGATTTTACTGTGATATTAAGAACCAGCTAATCGATTTTTAAATCTCACTTTCACAGCAAAGTTTCAGTTGGCACTGAGGCTGGACCAGCTATCAGCTGGAAACACAAAGCAAACTCACCTTGGTATCGAACAGTCTTGCGCGGCATTGGGTTCCAGTTGAGACCCATCGCCTTCTCCCATCCAATCAGAATCAGCACAAGCAAGACCTTCATCCCTCCCATGTCAGTTCCCATTTGTCGGAACTGGGGTGGAGTGATGGATCGAGGGATCAATCAGTTGATCAGAGCCACTAGAGAGGGTAGTGGGGGTCCTGGCCGCCTGCCACACAGAGAGGATAAGCAACACATCAGCGGGAGGCAGCAATTCACTTCCTTTATTGACTTGGTTGTTTATCAGAGACGATTTTGTCAAAACAGTATTCACAACATGCCCACTTTTCAAACAGCCACACAACAGTTCCCACGTTCAAGCTGCACTAAAAAGATAAACTCCTCACTCTGAAAACATGTACTTTAAAATCGAACATGGTCATTGAAATCCACAAAACAGAAATGAGTGGTGCAAATCATTAAAGCCAACAAGGACATTGTTATAATCTGTGTTTGTGCTTGTGAGAGTGAGTTTCTGCCAACCAAAACAAACCAAACATTTTAATGACTTTTAGCCTTGGGGGTTATACAGGAAAGTTTTGCTGTCCCTCCCTCATACTGACTGATAATCCAGCTATCACTACTCAAAAAGCTCGGAAATAGCTTATCGCTGCACTCTTGTCAAGCCAATTCATCAGTAGCATATTAAACTGGGGCTGAGTTATCAAAGTTAATTGGCGTTGGCAATGCATCAAACACCAACATGTTGGGAAATGAATGTTGAGGCAAGGACAGTCCAAAAGCACTGTGTTGTAAAATGAATCGGTTCATACCTAATGAACATGTCAAGTGTGCAGCTGTAGTGGCATTACAGTCTAATAACAGCACAGGATGATTGACTTATCACTGTGCTGCAGGTGACACTGATGCACAGGGCCAGAAGAGGAACTTCACATTAAAATAGTGCTTACATACACACACAATGAAACTGCATTTGGTTTTGTATGCCTGGGAGGACCTGCCAGCCCTCAATCCTTTGCGTTATGTCATATCATCATTAAGTTTTAACTCTGTGCCATCAATAAGTGGCATGAAAAAGCATTGACACATCTTCTCCTTACGGCGTCTAGCATATTGGACAGCTGTTATGAGTGGATTTGTTTGCTAGCCACCTGTGCTGACAAACCTCTAAGCTCAATGACGCCAAGTGGATTGTTTGCTTGGTCTTCTACAAACCCTTCAGATAGTCATATACATCAGGAAATCTAGACAGTTTCATTGCCTCCACGGTTAATGTTTGTCTGTTTGTTAGTTAAGAAGATTTTGTAATAACTACTGGACAGATTACCATGAAACTTGGTGGAAGGATGCAATCAGTTATTAATTGTACACATGCTGAGCAATTCAAGCTGCCTCGTATCAACAGCATTCATGGTGTCCATCTGGGTTAAACACATGTAAAGACGTTGTGTGAAGAATTAGGAAAGATAAATGATAACACCACTTGAAAGGGGGTTTCATACACTTATATAATCTAATGAGCATTTTTGTTAGAAGCATACTAAAGTCTTTAGAATTACCAGCAAAATATTCTCTCCACTCTAATATAGGGACTATTTTCAGTAGAAAGTAGTTATTTTAATAATTCTCCATGGTATGGTCTGTGAAACACTGCCTAGAAAGTGGGGACACAGTTAAATTAAAATGTAATTTTTAATTGTCGTTAGTTCCTAGAGCAGAAATTTGCGTTCACAGCTCTTTTGTTCTATTCAAATGGCAGAAGAAGTCCCTGTGATGGATATCTTTAAACCCCAGCACAAAATAAAATACATCGTCATGGCTTAGCCCCAGCAGTTGTAAGTAGATATGTTTTTCTGATTTGGCAAACTGATACTTTAATTTTAACTTTAAAGGGGACATATTATGAAAATTCCACTTTGCTAGTGCTTCTACAGGTTAATTTGGGTATCTGGCATGTCTACCGACCCAAAAACTCTAAAAAAAACAACTCCTGCGATTTGAGTGTTGAGAATGCGCTCCCGTATCAGTCTCTGCCCCCCATCTCATCCCCCCACCCCCCCTACACTCATTATAGATACGATATTTGCCAAAGCACTTCACTTCATTTTTGCCAACTGGCTCATGAGCTTTTAAAGGAACACGCACACAAAACAGGTCAATCTGAGGAGGGCTGTTTCAGACAGGGTAAAAAGGGTGCTGTTTTAAACAATCCTTGTGGTATTTTGACCAAAATATGTTACAGACATTTCATTAAAACCCCAAGGAACCATATAAACTTGTTAAAAAATGGGCATAATATGTCCCCTTTAAGGTCACCCACAGTTCCAACTCAAGTGTAACGTTAATGCTTAAACCTAACTACTCCAGATATTACGATCTAGGGATCTTTCTTAACATTGGTATTCCTATCAGGACGTCTGTCTTCATAAGTATCAAAATGCACACATGAAAATATAATCTGTAAGCTTTCCCACCCTCTGCTGCTGCATATCAGTGAGGGGAAATGATGCCTTTGATGATGCAAGACACTGCAAGTTTATTTGTGAAGTGCATTACAACAACAAGGCTTTTACTTGACGTTAAACATGAACAGCATCAATTAAAGAGGAAAAACTAAAATAAGACCATAGCATTTTTTTTTTACATATACATGTACATATTTTATTTATTAAAGCCTGTGGCAAAAATAAATACATTCAGCCTAAATTTAAAATAACTAAGAGTTGCAGCAGATCTCTACTTCTCTGGGAGTTTGTTCCATATCTGTAGGGCATACAAAATGCACACAGAATAAAAACTGAACCCTGCTTGTCCATGTTTAGTTTTGACTCTTGGGACACAAAGCAGAGCTGACCCAGATGATCTGGAAAGTCTTCTTAACTTAACAGCAGAGCAGAAATGTATTTGGGCCCAAATCCAGCCATTGCTTAATAGACAAACATTTTTATATTGAAATGTTCTGACAGACAATGACAGAAATGATATTATCCATGATCTGAATGAGTTGCAAAAGTTTTTTAAATTTTTCAAAGAGACCTGTTAACAATAATAGAGTAGTCATGTTGACTGATTATAAATGCATGGACAATGTTTTTCACATCCTGCTAAGGCTTTATTCCTCTAATAATCTATATTTTCTGAAGGTGTAAGCTTATATTGTTATTGTTTATAACTTTCTTATACATAAATGTTCTCTAATATATTCCAACAAGGTGCCACTGTATGTTTTTAAGCGAATCCAATTGAAGATTTAACAAGAGTAGTCTCAGGCCTCAATTCCAACTAGAAGACATAGACAGATGCTCAGTGCCAAGAAGTTGGGATGTAGAAAAACTACATGTTCAAGTATTTTACATCTACTGGTGAGGCTGCATGCTGCAGCTTATTTTATATTCAATTTCTGCCAAATCCCTTTCACTTAAACCTTACACACTGGACCTTTAAGATGGTCTTGATGACTGTTGTTTTTGTCATGCTCATAGGAGAAGGGAACCCATTGACTTGTTAATGGGCACAAAATGTCAATCTGTTTACTTTATCTCGGCAAAAGAAAGAAAGATACCTTTGCGATATGTAGCACATTTTATGTCTCCTACTCCCTCCCCCTCATCTATTCCCACTTGTGAATAATAATTGTGTGTGCTGGCAAAAAACACACAAACTAAACATTTGGTATATTTGGCTGATTGGCAGTGGAGATAATTAAGATATTGAGGTGTGTGTGCGTCTGTGTGCATGTGCTCGTGTCTGTGTGCCATAATTGAACCAATGTAACTGTTATTGAACAATTTTGAGAGGAAAACAAGTGGCTGAAAGAGGGAAGAAAAAACCTCCACCCTCCCCTCACCCCAGCTTCTCTCAAATCACCCTCCACCCCTAGATCAGATCATAGCGGTGTGCTGTTAAATGAGCGTGCTTAAATGCTGGGTTTGGGTGAAAGCTCTCCAAGCCTTGCAGTGCCGACTACCAGCTTTATTGGATCGATGCTGGAGGCCTTGCCGGCCAACGCATGAGTGAGCCGAGAAGAGATTGAGATGGAGGGAGCGAGGGGGGGGGGGGGGGGGGGGGGGCGAGAGATGAAGGGCTGGCTGAAAGGAAGAGGAAGAAAAGGAAGGAGAGTTATGGAAAAATAAGAAAAAACACGTCTGGAGATGTTGCATGGTTTGCAATTCATCCCTTTTTTCCCCCTTTCTCCACATGCACTTTTCTAAGTCTGCGCAGAGAGGTAACAAAGGGAAGTGTGCATCCTAAAGGCCAGATTAAGTGAAGAGGCAGCATGTAAACACTACAGGGAAAGATGAGGATGAAAAGGACGTTGGAGGACACGGAGATTCTGCCTTTAACAACAAAAGCGTCAGTTTTAACCTTGTTCTCATTTGTTTTTACTGTTTATTTCCCATTTGTTATAACTTTTTACTATTTCATATTCCTCTGTTTACTCTTTTCTGGTATCTATCGTAAATTATACAAAATGTTGATTTTCAAATCCAGGAAACAATGGTTTGGAAAGTCATAATGAAATATCACCTATAAGACAGAGCTATTTGAACATTGAGCCTGTCCACTGTTTTTCTTTTAAACCTTATGCATGGAGGGACCCCCCGCCTACTTTTAACACCCACCCCCCCATGACATTTTAAACTTTTAAACCTACATTTTTAACATTGGAACATTCTGTCTTCTAATCTGGGGACTGTACTATGAAGCGAGTTCAACCTACCCAGAATATCCGGGTGAACTTGACCAAACGATTGCGATCAGGCTAGACGGTCACATGAAGCTGGTTATCAACTCGGTTAAGCCTGAAACGTGCTTCTGCGACTGCGTCTGCGTCTTTTCACGCCGCTGTGGCGCAAGACTCGTTTTCATTCATGCTTCCCGTACCGTTGCGCGTCTTACAAAGCCATTCCGCGCCAGAACACTAGGCGGAGTAATGCTTTTTGTCGAAGATGACCTTAGAGACGCCTTCTTTCTTCTTCGTCGATTGTTTATTTACATAGCCACTGCGGCTCCTCGTAGCCTTTTTCTGGCGGACAAATCCACCAGTCAGTGACAGGTTATACAAGTGATCATACTATCAGATATCTTCTGCCAAGTGCTCTTCTATTTGGTCCATATTCGTTCTTCTAAATCTTCCGTGATTTCTGCCGGTATTATGGGACATGAAACCGGAAATGCAGCTCCAGAAGGGATGTAGAGCAGACCAATCACAGCCTTGCGGGCTGAGTGAGCTTGCGGAGCTTTGCCGTAAATTTGAGAAAAGGGGGTCGACACCCGTCAGCACGTAAGGAGGGATACATAAGCACGTAAGGGACCCGGAAGGGCTCTTGCGCTTACGGGCCCGTGAAAACACAGAAGCATGTTTCAGGCTTTAGTCATGTTTCCCTCTTCAAGATCTGAGCGCCTGACGGGGTGGGGCTTACTGCATGTGACCAATCACAGACATGGACGAGTGAACTAACAGCAGAGCTGCATATTTCACAAACAAGGAGCAAACTGTTGAAAAGTATGAGGAAATCAAACACATTATCCAGACTGAAATAAACACAGTTACAGCTGCTAAATGCAAGAAGGACTACTACAGTGTAAAAAATGTACTTTAGAAGAAATACAGAAGTAGCACAACACATATGCTCTATGAACTTTTATATGTTATCTCTTGAAACAGAAGTTATAAGTGGCTCAAAATCTAAGCCAGGTCAGTTTAAGTTGCCTCAAAGTGCACCGTGATACATTAATCGACTAAATGCACTACATTTAACCATCATCTGTAATATAACATAGTGGTCAATAAACATGGTAACAGATTACCCCACTAGCTTGTGCAGTAGCTGTGCAAACTTTTTTACTAACCAGCAAAGGCACACTCCTCAATTCAGTCAGTGTGATTAATTTAGCTGCTTTAATAGCATTAAGCAGAGGGAGTATATACAGTGCCAATATATAAAATCCAGTCAGTCACTATGGAGCAATAACAATCAACTAAGGACAGACTGGCTTGCTGCAGTTCGGTTTTTCATTCAGTTTTGCTGAATATTTGTCTAAACTTGACACCACTCTGCTGATAATATTGCACACTGAATCTGCAGGCTATATCTTCAGGGAACTATATGAACGCCGGGGGAGATAGTTGGAGTCAGTCTATGATGTATTTTTCTTTTACTTTTTCCTTCCTCTTCTCTTTATATCAAAGCGACTCTTACGGCTCCACGCTGGGCCATTAAAAGCGAGATTGAGCCTCCCTCACCGCAGACGAACAAATTGACTCGCCTGCTCCGTCTCTCACCACGTCCTCTTTAAGGTCCTGCCGTGTCACATAACTCTGCGGGCGGTATCAAATCATCTTTTAGCTGCTGGTGTTGTTGAGCCTGGTTTAGCTAATGAGCTGAGACACTGCAGCCTAATAATGTCAGTCAGCGCTCCACAATGGAGAGCTCAATAAACCATGCGGAGATGTAGGCCACATGTTCTGATTAGGTTGCTGAGTGGTTTGGTGTGGCTGCGCCTGTCGATGAGTTTTGTTTCATGTGCACATGCGTCTTTTTCGCCTGCGTGTGTTCAGCGTGCATTTGTTTGACGTGATGAGTGTATGGAGGTGAGATGAGTCCCTCAAGAGAGAAGCAAAGCGGGGTGGGTTCTTCGAAGAGAGCGGATGGGGGGGCGGGGCAGACAGACAGAACCCAATCTGTCTGCCCTCTCCTCTTCACCGCTGCATCTCTCTGTTTCCCACTGTCCTCTTCCTGCCCTTGATTTTCTTCACCTCACCTTTCCTGGCAGCGTTTTCTTTCCCATCCTCCTATATCACTACACACACACACACACACACACACAAAAAAAAAAACACACACTGACCTCTGTTGCTGTCCCAGCTGATTGCTAGTCCTCACAGGCATTGTTTGACCTATAACCTCAACCCCTGCCCCCCTTTGTAAGTTAAAGAGAGCCGGGGCGTAGCATCCACCACTCAGACTACTATCATAGTGGGACAGACCTAATGTCCATTAACCCGTAACTGCCCCACACCCCACTACACACACACACACACATACACTTATGTATGGATGGACCACCGGACAGCCCCCCACCCTTCATCTCCTCTCTCGCCTCCCTGTAAAACAAACACAGCAGCTACCGTCAGCTCTCTTCCTTCCTTCCTTCCTTCCTGCCTGCAGCCCGTACCCTCCCTTATCCCTCCACCTTTTATTGCACCAGCAGCATTTAAATAAACACACACAAACACACACAAGTGCAATCTCTCACTCACACAAAAGCCGTTTCACCTAAATAGAACAAGCTGGATCAAACGATTTCACACCTTCTGGACAGGAGGATGACAGCGGTTCCAAGCTTTTATACCGTCTTTTCCTCCCTAGGAAATCAACAGGGTGAGAAGTTGGCGCAGTGCTGGTGTATTAATAGTTGAGTAATATTGAATAGCTATAGCTGATGCTCAACAATGAATCATTGGAGAATTCAAGGTGGAGTTCTTGACACAAAGATAGTCTAAAAGGCACTAACAGCCACTCAGTACTGAAGCCAACACTAGTAATGCTTCAGAACTGACATGGATGTAAAATGTATTGTAGTTATAAAATAAGAGTTTGTTTAAAGTAAATTCATGAGTGTTAACAACGCCCTGGTGCATTGCAGTGTCAGCTTTTTGTCACTCCATCAATCAACTTGTTCCAGATTAAAGTGATGATACCCGAGCCAAGCCCATTGGAACCCGGGCCAGGCATTTTGGGATGATATACAGCAGTGGTTCTCAACCTTTTTTCAGTGACGTACCCCCTTTGAAGAAAAAATTCTGCCGAGTACCCCCTGACCAGCGCAAAGCATTTTTGGTTGAAAGAAAGATGTAATGGGATTTATTAAGCCTTGTAACTAGACACATTAAAATTTAAAACTCCATCTATTTCCATAACATTGCTCATTTGTAGTGGTCTCTCTTGAACTATTTGAAGATAAAAAGATATAAAAATAACTAAAGACTTTTATTATTATCTCAATATAAATAAAGATTTGTGCACATCAAAATAATTATCAACTTAAAGTGACCTCTTTTGGGATCATAATAAAGATATGTTCTCAAACTGAACTCATGAACTTAATTATAGCTAAACACTTCTTCCCAAAAAAATAATCATTAACTTAGTTTTAAATAAAAGATTAGCTCAAAACATATTTTTTTTTATATTTATCATCTTAAAATGACAGGTAGCTTGTTTCCGCTTGCTTCTGGGAGGCTTTTCGCATCGTGTCTTGAGATGACCTGAATTCAGAAAGTTTCCTCTTAAAAAACTCAGGTGGCTTAGCAACATGACTTTCATGTTTTGTCTGGAGATACCGCTGAAGATGTGGTGGCTTAATGCCACTGCTGGCTAATCTCTCCCCACAGAAAAAAAACAAAAAAGTGTAAATAATCCAATCTATGTTAATGTTAATATTGGTGAAGTGCCTTTCTGTAATTTTATTGTGAAATAATTGTTCGCTTTAAGGTCATACAATTTCATTTCCGCTTTTGTATTACATGCTTTTATTTTGAAAGGGTACCGGTAGAGACGCGGACTTCTTGTTATGAATCATTAACTTCACAACGGAAAACTTTTACGTTTTAGCGCCCCTTCGAAGAGGCACAAGCTCTCACGGTGTTGTTTGGGGGGGCTCTCTGCTCTGGTTTTGCCTTCTTTGGTACTTGTCCCTCCGTGTTTCAGCAGTATTGCTGCTGCACTTCAACTCGACTCCATTGTTGAAGTTTTCAAGGCAGGTGATGACAGGTGATGACGGTGGCGTGTGCCAGGTTGGGTCAAACCATCGGTATGGGGGAGATTCAGTTTTTTTAGGATAATTAAATTGAAAAGCCTACTGAATATAAAATGTAGTTCATAAACTTACACTTATATTATATTGAATATTTGTTAAGTAACAATTTTTCAAGGATTTTTGAATGGATGCTAATTTTAAATATAAAAAAAAAAAATCCCAAGTACCCCCTGGAGTACCTTCAAGTACCCCCAGGGGTACGCGTACCCCCATTTGAGAATCACTGATATACAGGTTTGGGTCAGGTTCAGACATGGTAGCTGATATTTTATGCTTCATGTGATTGGAAAACACGGAGATGGGTCGGATTCAGTTACATAAAACAGATCGCCTGGCAGGTCGGTTTCTGATGGGGCTCGGCCGGGCTTGGACGGTAAGTTGCATTTAAGTACACACATAGATAATGTCTTAAAACAACAATTGGACAGACAACCAGGAAATGTACTTCAGATTTTGAATATCCCTTGAACATAAAACACTATTATTTATTCTCATCTAGCACCATAGAACCAAAACCTCCAAAACTTAGCTGCCCTTAATAGACTCATCTTCTATGGCATCAAAGAAACCTTTTCCATACGAAGACAGGAGAATAGGCTGGAAACGAATATAGCACTCAGCCATGCATGAAATAGCATAGGAAATCAATACAGGTCATTTTTGACCCATGTGGTGCATTAAAAAGGGTTTACATAGTTTGTGTATCAAAGGGTTATATACAGAGTAATCACCTGAACAACTAAACTCAACAGTGCATTTAATCGAGGAAGAGACCATAATGGCACACGAGATGAATGACTAACAGCTAACAGCTACATTTTCTGCTGTACCTTGCAGAACTGAGGGCAAAGGAGAATGAAGAAAAGAGCAGACAAGAATTGCAGAAGATTAAAGAAATGTTCATCATGAACAACGACTATCAGGCGCCCAGTGAGGAAGTGGCGACAATGACAAATTTGAAAAAGGTAGCAGATGACAATATACTGAGCGGGAATCCGATCTCACAGAGGAGAAAGAGAATCTGCTAAATCAAAATCTGGAGCTCTTGGTACAGGAGAAGAGTTTCAGTGCTGACCTCGATATCCAGCTCTGGGAAACTGCTGAGTTTCAGACCGACTGGAGAAAACTTCCGGAGAAATACAACGAGGTCAAAGCAAAGCTGACAGCTTTTTTGACGGCTTGAATATAATCATAAACTCACCAAGTGTCGCGGCCGCATCTTGCCAGATGAAAATCTTATATTGACTGTTACAGTTTTTACAATTGTGCCTTAATTGACTAAATAAGGGTTTTAATAAAAAAAGTGGACAGACTCTGATTGTAGCCTTTATTGTATCAAGGTGTCCCCACCTGTTCCCCCTTAGCAGTGCCACTGCTTGTGTGTTTGTGTGTGTGTGTGTGTGTGTGTGTGCGTGTGTGTGTGTGTGTGTGTACAGTATGTGATTGTCTCTGTTATTCTTCACAATAACTGATAATCACATTAAGTTATTAATCCATGATTTCAGATCATGACTCTGGATCCTTCTGCTCACTAACACTGATGTCCTGACTTTGTGAATCAAGCTACATGTGTCTCATACAATCACAACTATCAAAAAAATATCAGGTTACAGCACTCCCTGCTAAATGTATGACTTGGGGGATGTGAAGTGAAGGAAGTCAACGTGGAGTCTATTTTTTTGTTGTTATTTCCTCTCACTTATTCACGCTGTGCTGTGGAGCCATGCATTCAACAGGGCTGGATGAAAACATAAAACTGCTCTACATTTCACTTATCTTAGATTTTTCTTAAGTATTGACAGGAAAGATGAACAGTGCTGATGCTTTTATTCAAAGAGTGGGGCTAACGTAGCAGGTATGGACACACTCTACCACATCATGCACACTGCCTGGATCACGTTCTATGGAGAATCGACACAGAGCCAACATGATGTTCGATTGTCCTAAGCTGATGTGGGCATTTATACTGTGTGTGTTACCAAAATACTAGTTGGCGAAAGCCCCTGGAAAAAAGTGCTGATGCACTGTATGGATGTGTCTATGAAGGGTTGAATGGCAATAAACTGTCTTCAAGCCTAGAAAACAATGTATAAATACAAACTGACTCAGACACTTGCGTTCTCACTCTTAGCCTCTCTAGAACATTTCAGTAAATTGTCCGCACCTCAGCGCATGTCTGAAAGCAGCTTTATACTGAAATCACTGCTGCACAGAAATGAGAGAAGACGTCAGGTTACATCGTCCCCTGCGCTGTGGATACGGTTTCCCTTATTTCCCGTATTTCATTGCCTAAAGATTAGATTACACAGCTTCTGCATGCCTTCCGCATTGATTTAAAAAAGTAGGTATACATTGGCTGTCAGCGTCTGAGTGTTCATTTTAAGACACAGAAGAGCACTTAGAGCAGGTAGAGTATGTGTGCGTGTTTGATAGTCTGCACGGTTTGAAGCACTACCACGCCTGAGAGAGTCTGCATCGAAAAGATAGCATTAACTAGGATATCTGTGAATACAGATGCTACAGATGTGCTTATGCTGACTTCCTCATTTTATGGAACAACGTGTGTGTGTGTGTGTGTGTTTGTGTGTAGGGGGGTTGGTTCTGGCACACTGTGTGCATTGTGTTTGTGTTGAGTTAGCACAGATGAAAGACTGATAATCAAAGAGCGGTTTGATCAGCTGCATGCAGAGTGTGAACGTGTGACTGTACAAGATGAATGTGAAAGGCTGTGATCGTGCTTTGTGTTGCTTTGTGTCATGTCCTTCTGAAAACCCCGACACAATGTTCAAGTCCTAAAAAAAAAGGTGTTTGAAAAACCCCTTTAAAGCATTTTTGAAACCGCTCATCAACTTTCATGCACCTGAGCGCATGATTTCCTTTATTAGCATACAATTAATGATTTGCTAACCAGCGGCACGGCATCAAGCATTTCAAATGCATCAAGTTAATGTCATCGACTTTCCGTTCTCATGGTGATTGGAATTCGCTTCCCGTCATAATTACCTCAAACTGAAGCGGAACTGAGCACAGCATTTGACTTTAAACAACCTACTGCAAATTAATGGAAATGTCAAAAAAATAAAAAAAAACTCCCATGAGAGCTTGCAGTGTAACATCTTAGGCTCTCTCCCTGCTGCCTCCCCCCGCAGTACCCTGCTCTTTCATGTCTCTCCCCTGGGAGACTGTGCAGGCCTTCAAATCTCCATCTCAAGCTTTCATCCCTATTGTAGCTCTCGCTCACCCCCATCCCCCACCAACCAAACCACACACCACCGCCCGCTCCATGTCCGCTGTCCAGGCGTGGTCAGCTTCTAATTCTTTGATCGGCACTCTGATCTCTCCCAACAGTGCCAGGGGGCTCCAGATGATTCCAGATGAAAAGGATCTGATTTGGACTTTGCCTGCGAGCCAAACACCTGCTCAGACCTGAGGTAGCCGTAGAAGAGGAGAGGGCGAGATGAAACCGGAGAGACTGACGTCCAGTTAACGAGATGGCGAGATCATCTGTGCTTTGGGATTTGTAAGGGGGTGGATGTGATATGGAGTTACAGTATTTCACAACTAATCAGAGACAAAAGCTTCATCGATACCAGAGACTCGATTTGACGGGTATGAATATATTTGATGCAGCTACCAGGAACAGTCTGGACATTATCCAAGGACAAAATGATGACCTTATAATTTCACAAGTCTGTGATCAGGTATTAAAGCTGCACCAACAAAAATGTATTTTCACAATGGTTTCAGATGGCTGCATGTAATTTGAAAGGACACGTTATCGTACCTTCAGCTTTACAGCGTTTTATCATCTTTCTGCAAATGTTTTAATTTGACAGTGTGTAACCTGAATGTTTTGGTTCACTCTCTCTGCTCTCAAGCTCCTTTATAAATATCCTTAATTTAGTGTTCCATCTAAATGTCAGAATTGTTACAGAATTACCAATTCAAAGATCACAGACATCTGGACTGGCCTCTCGGCTGATTGGTCGGTTGAACATCTGCTTCCTTATTACTGGTTATATGTGGTTATTATCTTTCATTACATGGCATACACATGCCATTCAAAGACATACAGGTCTATGCGAGTTTATCAGTCTATAGCTGCTTGATCCTTTAACCTGATTGAGGAGACCAGTGTATTCATTTATGTGACATCAAAGAAATGTGCTTATTGCAGAAAGTCAACAATAACCAGGTTACTTAGTGGATGTGCAGTTACACTGTGTTTTCCCTCTCTCTCAGCCTCTCGATCTCCATGTCTCCCTCTTCCTTTTAGTGGTTGACTTTCTTTTTCTGATAAGCACACACGTGCGGTGAGAAAATGGAAAACTCACGTGCCCACTAGCTGGGTTGACTTGCTTGCCCCTGTGTGCAGGCCCAGGGGATGCTGGGATAGCACTCTGACAAGTAATAGATGCGCATATATGAGTGCACATGTGTTTGCGTGTGAGTGTGAGGGTGCAGACACTAGTCCATAATCACTGTGTAGTCATGGGTCGATCAGACTTGCTTAAGGCAGCTAACTGGCTTCTTAACTTAGAAACACACAAATCCAGAATAAGGCTATACTTTGTTCAGTTTACTGACTGAATATAGACACTACACACACACAATGCAATGCATGCATTTGCACACACAGACCTATATGAATGAGCATCATACAGGCACATACACTGCACACACACACAAAACATTAAAGGAATGTTTGATCACATGTTTGGTGCGCACATCCTCAATCTCAACACATATATGTTGAAACCAGTGCATGCATCAAATATGCTCTTTTGCTCCACCAGCCAGATCCAGAAAAACAAAAAAGCTGTAAAACTTTCTCTGTTGTATTTCAGAGCTCATTAAAAAGTATTCACCACTGTATGTTTCGGCGCCGTAATCAGCTCTGAATATTAGAGTGGTCGTATCGAGGCCTACGGGCACCCGGCGCACTGTCTCACTTTGGAACAACAACCGCTGGGCGTGTGATTGCGAAACACTATGCCACCAACGCACACGCTATCTCCCTCTGGCTTCAATTTCTCTCCCCGGATGCCAGTCACTGAAACACACGCAGTGTATTCTGGCTTGAGGAGACCGCCTACTATGCTCCTTGGGGGGCTAATTGTCCAGTATAGCACTCTTTCACTTTAACCTCCCACTCTCTCTGTCCTCTCCCCTCTGCGCTCTACGAGCTTTTCTTTCGGGTCAAGTTCAGGAGTTCACGCTGAGCCCGGAGCCCTGGATCCCAGTAAGGTGCCACAGGGCAGAAAGGTTACACCTAGCTGGACTCCTATAGAAACAGCCCACACACCTCAGCGGCAGGAAGGTGGGGAGCGAGGGGGAGGTTACACTGACAGAGAGATGAAAAGAATGTCAGAAGCAACAGAGGAAAAACAGGACTGAAAGGAAGAGAGAGACAGCCGACTGTAGTGTAAATGTTGAGGGTCCGAGAAACTTTGTGGGCTGAAGCTTTCATGGTCTTTTATTCAGGGATATAAAATACTGATGTTATAATGTATATTCATCTTTGTTCTAGTTTTTTGGCTTTTCAAGGAAACTTGGAGGAGGCAAAAGTTGTTTCATGGTCTCATGTCTAATATGCTGTCTGAACATATAAGCAGCCCATCTGCACCACTGGCCCATATTGATACTCTTTCCGAATGCATCAACTCTCAGTGCAGCTGTTTTCAGTTCCTTTAACTCCATCCAATACCCCAACCACCCTCACCTTTTAGATTGATCTGACTTCAGAGCGTTTCTCTCACTAAATTGCTCATGTACCTCAGAGTTTGTTTAGGTCAGGCTCTGCTGTGAGGTTTGTGAGTTCAGGACAAGGTTTTTCAAGCTATAAGAGCAGCAACATAAAATGTGTAGTATTCATGAAATAAATGGATAAAAACTTAGATAATAATAATAGTTAGTAACCTTGAACATATACACAAAAAACAAGTAAGGGTTGTATTGTACATAAGCATAATTTCAGCTAATTAGAGCTTGGGTCATTTGTAAATCAGGTAAGGATATGAAGATAAAGGGCCAAACGATCTAAACTAGGAAGTAGAAAACAAATCTACAACATTTTTATCCAAAGTGTCTGTTGCAAACCATCCAAATTGCAAGCTAGTCTAGTGGTTCAACTTCAACTTAGCGTAAATTTTCCTGCACAGTAAGAGCTCATAATAGACATTTTAGGGATGGTCACTTTTTCATTATCCTCTAAATCCAAATGAGATCTTTTCTCTCAATCCGATTTTTTCTCATCTTAATCTTCGCTGAATATTCTTTTACTACACAAGTACATTGAGAGCAATGCCAGAGTCAGCTGTCCATTATAGTGACACTGTGCATGTTTTGTTAAATATCACAAATATTAGATAAAGAGCTTTTTAACATTTGGTAAAAATGCTATGCACATTTTACAGTGGCAGTCAAGTTAACAAACTCAATACTGTTAAAAGTTTTCTGTATTAACAATTATAAACTTCTTGTCACATGGGACCATCCAAGGCCACAACAGCACAAGCTCTTCTGATGAATTCAACTTTTCATTTTTGTGATGATTGAACTCCTCTCTCAAAATGGCAATGGTCAGGTAATGGCAGTCTCATCAACTTTTGCATGCAGCTAAAAATGTTATTATGAGAAAGTTTCTTTCTGTCAACACTGATCTCAACAATGACTGAGAGGGGTAAGGAGAAAACAGAAGAGGTGATCTTCCCTTACTGAGAAGTTGCCCAAATTCAAAGTAGGACTTTTCCGAGCGCGTGCACACTCAGCAGAGGCAAATCCTTTCCTGGATGAATAAATGTATTAAATTTTTTTTGCAAACGACAGCTATCTGATCAGTTGGCGAAATCAACACTCATCAGCAAAAAATGCCTCTAGCAGACTTACAGTGCCTTCAAACATTTGTTAAAGACAGAGGAGAAGTGAAAGGGGAGAGCAGTGAGACGAGAGTGCACTAACACAGGGTCTATTAGAGCCTGATTGGGCCCATTAGGTGGGAAAGGTGATACGCAAACCATGAGCAGCAATCCTTCGGCCCGGCTCTACATTAACCACTGCCTGCTCTCTACTTTGTTGAACACACGGGCTGATCGATAGCAATGATGAGGAAGAAAAGGAGGGGAGGTGGTGGCGAGACGCGGAGCAGCGAAACGGGGTCCAGGTTTACGGGAAGATAAGCCGGGATCAATAGAGAGTCAAGAGCTGCTGCTGCGTGGAGAGAGAGAAGATGGAGGAATGCAGGAAGAAGATGGTTCCAATACGTTCACCTCATCGAGGCTGATGTTGGGGAACCAGTGTCTGTGTGTGTGTGTGTATGAATGTCACAGGGTACTTATGAGTTTATATGTGTATGACATTGAAAAGGTCATATACTGCTCAGAATCTGAAGAAGTTCTCTGAATGCAGACCTGAGGCTAAGTCCATAAGGCTACGTGAACATTTGTTGCAAATTTGTGTGTGTGTGCGGGGGGGGGGGGGGGGGGGGATCTCCAAATACCTGAAGCATCTCACGCTTCATCTATGTGCACAACCTCAACCTCTATCTTTCTTGCTTTTCCTCTTCCTCCCTCTCTCTATGGCTCTCTCCATCGCTCTCCTCTCACTGTCATATCCTGCAACCCCCCCCCCCCCCCCTCCCCTCGCCTCCACCACTCCCTCCCCCAAACCTTCCTGGTGTCTATGATGGCGGCCTGTCAAAGAAGAGCTATTTATGATCGGCAACCAATATCCTTGCAGAGATAAACGCGCACTGTGAAAAACACAGATAGAAATGTGCGAGACAGACAGAGAGAGGGGGAGAATTATTAGAGAGAACGAGGCATCAGTGAATTGAGACGAGAGATAGATACACACATGATAAGAGAAAAAAACATGGAATGAGGAGAAGAGCAGTGTTGCCTGAGGCTGTTTTTTCTCGCCTTTCTGTTTACGTGTGTCAATGTGTGTGTGTGTGTGTCTATGTGTGTGTCTGTGCGTGTCTGTGTGTGTGTCTGTGTGTGTGTGTGTGTGTCCCTCTCCTGCCCACATGTCTCTGTATTCTGTGGGTGAAAGTTGGGATACAAATTACTTTTGTCAACCAAGGCAATTTACTAAAGTCTAATGAAGCTCCTGGCCGCTCGATCAAACAGGCAACTGATTGTATATGAGAGAGCCCTTCATCACAGACTTCAAACAAAAGATGGTCACCTACTACCCCCCCCTCCCCTTCACACACGCCGCACAGGCATACATATCACACAGAGTGATATCCAGTGTTCTACGATGACAAGGGCATAGGCTTGGTTTCAGAAGTAAAGGCAGCATGGCTGTTGATACTATATTATAGATGCGGCCATCAAAGTAAATGGGCTCTGATAGATTCTTCAAGTAATGTAATCTTTCTGTTAGTTGAAATGCTTAATACATAATAACTCCTGGTTATTAGGGCTGCATTTACATATTTTCTAAAAAGAGCACCGGCCATTCTTGGCATTGAGGGGTTATTCTGGTATTTATTAATCTGGCCGATACTTTTATCAACATGGCTCTGTAAGTGAGTGGTACTTGCCGGCAGTGGCTACCATGTAATACTATGAGGCAACTGCGACTGTTCATGAAAAATATCCACTAAAAGTTTTTTTATTTCACTTGTAAAAGCCTCTTATTGTTAACCCTGGGTCTTTGCTAAGATAAAAGATGTCTCACTCTCACTTGAGCAGCAGCTTATTGTCCCTCCTCTAATTTTTGACGCTCTCTTTTAGTCCTCGTTCGCTCTTCAATTTGTAAGAGCTATTCGTCCATATAGTCTATAAACTCCTCTGTCAAACTCTCTCTCTCACTCACTTTTTCCTCAATACATTATGTTCTCAGGTATTTTTTTCATGTCTGCAGATCCTCTGACTTATCACAGGCAAGATCAGACGCTGGCTTTGGCAAGGATATAGCCCCCCCTGGTTTCACCGAGCACCTTCCCCTTGGCCATACCAATTTGATTGGGCTTACAACCCCAGAAACCACCATTTACTGGATTAATGCAGCCTGTTAGTAGCCTGAGTGGTAAAAACAAGGGCAGGAAAGGCTACTGTGTATACCACTTACTGCTACTAAAATTTGTCATGAGCGCACGGTAATAACTGAAGTACAACTTTGATCAACATCTCTCATCTGGATTGAGGCGGCTGGGCTGTCGGACACTGGTTACAGAGATTTCAGTGGGTAAATCAAACCAAAACTATAAAAGTTGAAATTATAGCCTTCTACTTTGGCGAAAATCACAAGCTTAATTTTCTGTAAGCCTAAACTTGAAATTATGTGCGTGGTCATTTCTCATTTCTTCTTTCTCCTTCTTTCTTGTTTGTGTTCCACTTCTATGCTTAAGGCGAACTCTGGCTACCTCATTTGAACTCTTAATCCGAAAAAGGTGTGATCAACACACGTGCACACTAGACACACACACTCTCACACCTTCAGCATCTTTCTTTACAAAACGCCTTGATATCTGAAATCCAGCATCTCATCCAAATTCAACCTCTTCTCTCATTTTCCCTCCTTTTGTTTGCTTTCTCTGAACTCTCAGCTCAGGTGTCTCTCGGCTCTTTCTCTTGCAACGGAATAATTTCTTTCTAGGATCACCTGAAAATATCTGCAATTTCCACATCCTGTTTTGACAAGTGCCGCCCCTCATGAGAGGCTGCCCTTCTCCCCCTCATATTCACTTTCTTATTTCTTTTGATTCTTTGCACATTTTACATGCCTCAATATTCCCTCCTCTGTTCTGATGTCTAATTCGCTCTGCCAGTCGTGCCGTTTGCAGAAGAAGATTTCCGACAAGGCAGAAAAGAAGCTGCTCTGTTTTTCTCCTCCAGCCTCCGTTCTGTTTTTCACTTTCTTACTTGTTTTTCTCTTCTCCTCCCTCGCGCCTCTCTGTGCTTTCTTCTTAATCTCCTCTTCAGAAAGTTGTTTTTCGCTTCTGTCTTCCTCGTGAATGTTGAATGGAGGCACGCAACTCAGATGAAGGTCACATTGGGCTAGAGAGGGAGACGAAGAGAAGAAAAGAGGGGTGATGAGTGACGGGAATTGAAGTATGTGTGTTAATATGTGTGTGTGTGTGTATGTGTGTATCTGCGCACTTCTATGTGCACACGTGAGACTGGCTGCTTCAGTCATATTATTGTGTATTACAGACAACAACTGCACCCATATCCAATCATAAATCATACAAGCACAATCATTTTCGTATTTACAGATTTGACTACTAAAGGCGTAATTCACCAAAAAATCTAAATTCACTCCCTGGGTCTGTAGCTTTACAATATGGACAATAAAGTGCTGAAATGAGCTGCATGGTGGAACAAAGATCAGCCCAGACATGACAGCATGACTTTTAGCACATCGAATCACATGACGTTCATAAGAATGAGAGATTACATTTAGTGCCGCTCCGCTTAAGAAGACAAAGGAACTTTCACAAGTATCTGGTGTTATGTTTGCCTTATGATTTGTTTAGCTACCGTCTTATTTATGTGGTATACAAACTCAACCATATATCTCGGCCAAGGCCCAACATGTCACAGAAACTGAGACAAGCTGCACAAGGTTAAACAGACTCATAGATCCCTAATATGCCTTAGAAATCGGTGAATATGTTGTATTACACTTTATCTCACAATTCTTGGAATCCGCACACTGGCCGCACAATGTATATATCCACACCACATCCTTCCACCAAGTTTTAATCAAATCTGTTAAGTTGTTATTGTGTAACAAACTCAAAAACCAACACTTGGACAGAGGTGAAAACATAACCTCCTTGGTGGAGGTAATTAGGTTTGAAATGTAATGCTCTTTACTCAATTTGACCAAATATGTAGTATATCAGTGAAACATCTTTATATCTTCTGTGAACTTAGTCCCCTCTAGCATTTAGTTTTTCAGACTGTACATTCGTTCAAAGAGATGCCAAAGAAAGAAATCCGCTTTCTGAGGGAGACAACTCTGCAGGCAAACCCATTAGTTAACAGTTCAAAAAGTTTACACTAAACATGAATCGAAACCACAACTGTGTGAAAAAACATTCCTCATTTGTGAAGCCGAGTTTGACACAGGCTGATGCAACATGGCTAACAAGCAACGATATCTTCCTCTGCTTTGGACTCTGCAGCTCTCTGTTCCTCTGGTGGTTTTCTGTTGCTATGGCATAAACGCAGTTAAGTTTACCAGAACTGAGCCTAATGTGAAAAATGTGCCTGGGTTTACTGTGGAATTATACACATGAAAACACACTCTCGGACGTACCAGGTCTCACATATCTCATCGCAATCACACACCTCAGTGCTCGAGGCTCACGTTCATTGGATCCTATGGTTCACACTGCAGATCACATAACTAACTGCCAAGTCAGAGCCAATGTGTGTGTGTGTGTGTGTGTGTGTGTGTGTGTGTGTGTGTGTGTGTGTGTGTTTGTGTGTTATGTTCAAGTTTGTGTCTGGAGGCTGAGATTCATGTCAGCATCAGTGGCTCACTAATCACACTGAGAGTGCCAAGGGCCAAGCGGGTGCTGTCGGTAATATATGGGCTGGCTAGTGTTACACACAGGGAGCAAAACCAGAACCTCTGACAACATCACAGTTCATTCCCTGCTGTCAATAAAGTAGACACCGGGAACTCAGTTACACTCTGTGCACACAGCTCTGCACGATATCGACTGGAAAAGCTGTGATGTTCATCAGACTTTATTGACTCCATGCTAATACACACACAAAAACATTGTATAGAACCCTCCAACTTCCTGTAGCAATTGAAGTAGAGGAAAGGACCTGCTTTATTTTGGTGACAAGGCAGTTTTCAAACCATCCAACACATATTGTACAGTGTATTTAACCTAAGAAGTAGCTAAATGACCCATAAAGGATAATTGAATCCTTCTTGGTTTTCATTTGGCAGGACCATATGAAACCTACTGTTGACTTGTTTTTCTAGAAGGAGACAACACCCTAAGCTTGGATAAATCCTGTTGCAAGAAAATATCAAGAGCATCTGAAACTATTTGATGGCTGGGTCACAAAAATTGAGTTACTTTAATCAAATGTGCTGGAAAGTGAATTTTAGACCTAATCAAGGACGTCATGGCCATGGCCAACTGCCCATCTGAGCGAGCGCATGTGTGTAAGTGTGTAATATCCTCTGGTAGAGCACTTAACCCGACGGTGTGCGTCTACACCTGGGACTGAACCGGCCACACGTCTACTGAAGCCTGAACAGCAGCAGAATAACTTTAATGGCTGTTAGGAAAAATGTCTCTCTCCAAAATTAAATATACTACTGCTACTGAGGCCACTGGCTGGGACATCCACACACACACACGCACTAACACACACACACAGTCACACATGTGCAACTATGTGACAGCGCGGCAGCTTACTGGCCATCTCTGGGAGAATTTTCCTAAATAAGTAAGTCATCCAGACCTCAGCTTTCCATTGGCTTCATCCAGGGAGAAAACATCAGCCAAATCCCTGCAAGGCGCCACACACACACATACACACGCACACACTCACACACACAACCACACACACACACACACACGTAGACAGCTTAGTGCACACACATATATACTCAATACATAAACAGTCCAGCTACAAACAGAACACACACAAGGCCAAAAGGCAGAAAAGGGTTGGTATGGATGAGGAGGAAAAGGGGAGAGGGGGGTATCTTGTTAAAAAAGCAGGATTTCAAACACACCTGCACACATAAACACACACTCATACACGCGCACACATACAACTCCAGCTGCTGGCGGCCTGCGTTGCGTGTTTGACAGGCAGCACAGTGAGTGGCTGTGTGGACGCCAGCCAGCCGCTTGTGAGTCAGCAATGACTAACAGTTTAAACCTACACTCTCTGAGCTTATCGCCTGCATGCTTATTGTATGTGTGTGGGGGCGGATGTGTCCTACACCCACGTGTGTGAGCATGGCAGAGTGTGTACTAATGACGAAGTGTGTGTGTTGATGCACACTGTCTCTACATGAGCCTTCCCCATCAGGCCCAATTGTGGCAACCCAGGCCTTTAATTGCTCTGCACCAAATCCGACATTGTCTAAGCTGACAGCACCCTGATGAGCCGAATAAAAGTGGAACAACTATGTAACCGTCACTTCCTCCAATCGGCCTCGACAAGAGCACAACTCCACGCTCCGTTTGATCTCTGCACAAGACAACGCAATAGGATGCTAATCACATGCAAAGGCCCGAGCTTTGAGCCTGTGCCAAAGTGTGTTGGTCTGCCTCGTAAGAGTGTGTGCATGTGTGTGTGTCTGTGCCAGTAATGGCAGCTCTAATCAGCAGCAGGATTGAAAGAGGCATGTGGCAATAAAGCCCAACAAAATGCCTGCCAGTCCCTATTAGAGGGGTGCTCTCGTGAAAACCTGGCCGACGACGCACACATATAGACAAACGCACACACACTCCATCCCGCTGGACATCTGGCCAAGGTCAGAGCTTGATGTTAGGAATGAGCGTCAACCCACAGCAGTAACACGCCCACCACAACGCACCCCTTTCAAAAGCCCAAAAGGTTGAGCTGGAAAGCTTGACTTTACAGTCTTTGTCCTCCAGAGTGATTTAATCGTAAACTCTGACCTCTCTAAGTGCAGCCCATTACTGGGCTGTGGGTGGGTTGTGATTTACAAGCTAAAATTAGAGGGGCTCCGTTCGCAGGGGCCTATTATCAGCGCCGCCGCATGACAGAGTCAATTCTCACTGAGATCCTCATGAGAGTCTTCAATCCAAGCTCAACTGAAGGATCGATTATTCAGTGTTCCACAGAAGTGACTGATATACATTTGATGGTGGAGCATCTGTATTCTTCATGCTGAGGCCTGGATTTGAAATATTGCTTCTGGTCTCCGCTACTATTCATGTCATGAACTTTTGAGAAGATACTGACATTTTAACAGTGATGGCTGCACTTGCAGTTTATACTTTGTTAAAGTTTGTACCTTTTTAAATGACATAGTAATGGCTTCATTAATGTTAATAGATGATGGACTAAAGCTTTACAGATCAATTAAAAGCCATTAATAAGCGTAACTTCTGAATTGCCAATTTGTGAAAAATCCTTTTGACCTGTTGGACTATATGACCTCTTATTAATCATTTATTTAGCATTATATATTTTTTTTGGGGGGGGGGGACCACAGTTTGGTCTTGATAATGGCTTATAATTAATTACAAGTTAAAAAATGTTTATAGTATGCACTTTATGAAGCTGCTTTCACAAACGCACTGAGATCTCTTTATGTCTGTGTCATTTGCTGCGGACATTCTCTGGAGTTTCTCCTCCAGAGAATGTCCGAGTGAAACAATGCAAGAAAACAGCAGGAGGTTTTCCAGAGGATTCGCCACCACTGAGTGGACATGTTGTTTTAAACATGCGACAGACGCAAAACTGAAGGACCAAAAGAATGCTAATATCTCATCATATCTCAGGATGAAAAAGAGGAGCAATACACGTAGAAAACATAGACCAAGATGTCACCTTGGAAAGACAATTAGATTTGAGAGCTTTTGGTGATAAGAACCAATGCGTGTGTCGATATGCTGTAAAGAAACACATCCTCTCCACAGCAGAATTTATAAATGAAGTCCTGCACAGGCCCCCCGCCCCAAAAAAACACTTTGAAATAATGGTTGCACCCATTGGTAAGATGGATGGGAAACTTTTTGCAATACCTCATGACCGCCCTAACATTTTCAGTGCCAGAGGAAAAGACCTGTTTGCCAGCTCTGAACGGTGTTACTGCAGCCTACAGCACAGATGCTATCCAAGCCTCTGGCAACACAGTCAGTCAGAAAAACACATCTTCCAAGTTTCTGGCAGAGTGAATGACGCTTTGGAGTCCTATTGTCTCCGCACTGTGACGAAACTGACAAAAAACAAAATCCTCCGCATTTGTTGGCGTTGACGGATAAAGTTATTGTGATTTATATTTTTTCTCAGTGAAGTGGGACCTTTCCACCGTCATCCACTCATTTCCTGAGTGAGGAGCGGAGCCTGCGTCGGTGCTTTTGGCAACTGATATGGATTTGAGCTGAGGAGCCGTGATTATTATTCTCACTATGCCAGAACACACAGGAGCAGCACCTGGTGTGTGAGCTGAGCGGAGCGAGAAGCATATGCAGCAAGAAAAACGCTCACATTTGTAAATATATCCACAACATATGTACGAGTGGCACATTGAAGGTTATATCTGTTTGGAAACAGGGCAAAAAAAGGGGGCAGAGAGTCCATTCACCTGAACTGGTGTGAGCGTGCTTTCGAGTGTTGAGGTGCATGACAAGAGGAAAGCCCTGTAAAATGAGTGGGGTGAGAGCTCTCTCTGTGTGTGTGTGTGCATGCATGCATGTGTGTGTGTTGTATGAGGCATCTGTTTACATAAGTGGGAGGATGTGATGGTAAAGCACTGGCTTGGCCCTTTTTCTCAACAAGGCCCTGGGCTGTGAGGAGATTTACCCTAATATTTGTCTCATACAGGAGTAAAGCCTGACAAATCCCTCCTGCTGAGGCACCCTCCAATAAAACCTGCTTCGTTCCTTGCACGGCTTTTCACTGGACCTCTCTCACTCCTGGTCTCTGCTTTTCTCACCACATGTGTTATAGGTGTCAACTTTTCCATCCAGTCAAATGTCCAGGAAGGGTGTGAATGGGAAACTGCTGTTGCAGAAATAAAAGCCGGTAGGAAAATAGGTTGTTTTGATGCCATGGTCGATCGCTGTGAAAAACTGTACCGCTCTTTGCTTGTTTTATCATCAGTTGATCTTGATCGGATAAATATTTGTATATGACTGAGTCACGTATCACCTGCCTGACATATGTCTAGAGTGTGATTAGATCATACAATCAAATGGACAAAAATGTATGAAAAGCTTTATAAAAGTATTTGAGTTAGTATTTAATTACAACAAGAATTTCAGTTAGTGAGAGGCCAGATCAGAGGTAAAATGGTCACGTAAATTGTACGTGTATTTGGATATTAGTCAAAAGAAAGACAGGGTTCTTCATTATTCTTTCACTGAAAGCTAGTTACTGTAAGGGCCACAACTAAGAGGTGCTACAGCTTCTTGTCCAACAAATCACCAGTTTTCAAAAGCATCTCATCCCCAAAGCCATAAGGACAGCCTGCTATTATCAGGCTGTACATGCACTCGAAATTCTCTGCACTGTTATGTTACTGTTTGGGATATTGTTTATCCAGCCCATGTATGCCTGAGTGTCACTGTGCAATGTCATCACTGTCCATGTTGACGACTTTGCGCTTTTACAAAAAATAATTCCACCACCTTGCTTGTGTGGTCATGAATACACGATTCTGATTCTATCGCAAAAACTGTTTTGAAGTAATGTAATGTTTTGGATCCGTCCATCATCTATACTGCTTGGGTGAGCCAAGCAGCTTAGATGGGATTGGCTGGTCGAGAGGTGGGTAACATACAGAACGCCAGCGAATCACAGGGCCGACATACAGAGACAGATATCCATATACACACTCACATCTATGGACAATTTAGAGTCCCCAGTTAACATCAACTACATGTCTTTGGAAGATCCTGAAGAAAATCTGACCCATCTCTTCGTTTCCTCTCACCTTTGCCGCATCCCTGCCATCATTAATTACCTCTGCAAACACACACACTTATCTTTCTGTCTTCAGCTGAGGGTTGACACGCTCATTAATGCAGAGGGTGTTTCTTGACCTCAGCTTGTTAGAGAAAAACATCTTTCTTTCTATTCAGAAAAAGGCATTTATGAAAAGTTTAGTTTTTTTCTGAGCTAGACAAAGCCGAGAGGTCTTGAGATCAAGCCTTGTGTTGGTACTTGTGGAAAACATTGCCTTGCCTGCCACAGAATTAGCTTAATAGGTAAACTTACAGCGCTTCTCTGTATAGCAACGATTTTATTCATTCAATGTCATATAGGAAATGTGAGGTTTCTTCATCTTCTTCTCCTGCTCAATAACCAGAGGCAGGGATATCCTGTTTCATAAGCTTTCATCTCACTGCTGCGGCCGTCTGTCCAACAAAATGTAACTGGCTGAGGGTCGGAGCTGCCGCTGAAATAGCAAATAGCCAGGGAACCCATGAGTGGAAGATTATTGACAGAGAGGAAGGTTAAAGAGTAATATATGTGAGCTTGGATCAATTCATGCATCTACTCCAGTAAGTGTGTGGGAGTCAGTTTGCGTGTGTGTGTGTGTGTGTGTGTGTGTGTGTGTGTGTGTGTTCATACGTGCACCGCATAGTTATTCCCTACTAGGCGTTTTGAGTTTGTGTGGCTTAGTTTGTGCACATGTGCATACTTAAAATTGCCCCTGCACATGTTTGCGTGTGTGTGTGTGTGTGTCTGTAGCTGACAGGAACAGCATGATGTCGGTGCATTATCTCATTATCCAAGCTGCAGGAGGACCCTGTCCCCGATGGCCTCTATGTTCATTATTGCAAGGTAGATCGAGGGCAATATACAGGCTGCCGTCCCCCTCCATGGTAACTGCTGGACCCGTGGGGGCCCAAAGCAGGGAAGGCTGTCCCACTCAAGCTCCAGCTCCAGCCCTGGGGGACAGATACCGAGGGGAGTTTGACAGCTAAACAAATGAGATCAGCTTCCCTCACTGATGTCTGTCTCAACCTGACCTGACACCATACAGTTTACCAACACTTGCAATTGAACCACCCCTCCAATAGCTATACCGCTTGTGCTTTAAGGGTCACAGGGGGCTGTGGCCAATTCGTGGGAACACCGGCCGAGAGGCAGCTCACAACCTGGACAGGTCTCCAATCTTTCACAGGGCCAACGTACACATAACAACTACCATTCACTAGGGTTGGGTACTGAACTTACTATTTTTAATCATACTAACCAAATTACACCAGAACAACCAAGAGACTCACATTAAATAAATCAGTAAGAGAGCTGGTTAAATGACCTGGGAGAGAGAGCCTATGGAAGGGGCCGACGCATTTTCCTGTAATCTACTCGATTTGAGAAGCAATCAACACTTTAGTTCACATTAGCAGCACATCTGTAGCCACTGCTGTGGAAGATAGACTGTTCCAATCGTTCCAACTATTTTTGAATATGCGTTTTACAGCAGGAGGTGAAACTGCAACTTCAGGTATTATAGAGAGTACAAAGACACGGAAAGAAAGTACCATTGGGTACCAATATTCCAGCTACCAGAACTGATACTGGATCTTTTTAGATGTGAGCGGTAACAATCCTACATAATTACCCTCACATGCACAGTTGCTGGCAACTTAAGGGATGGATTTCAGTTTATTAAAATATTTTTTTTAATTCTGTAAAGCTCACAAACAAGAGTCTAACAACACCATTAAGTGACTCCATAGACACCACTAAAAAAAGAGAAAACGTGAGTGTGTGAACTGACCTCTTAACTGTTAACCAAGTGATGTCATTTGACCTGTGATGCAGACGGACAGAAATGCTCTGCACTTACTGAAGTAAATTACTCATCTTTCTGTTCTTGTGAGGACATCTGCTCCTCACAAGAACACACAACACACACAGCAGGTGACTGACGTCTGCACACACACGCACACAGCGGACTCAACCTGTTCAGCCTGACATAATGAAGCACGTAATCACATCCACGGATGCTGAGACACAAAGGAGTTATATCAAGACGGATTATCCCCACCACACGCACATGCACACATATACACAGACACACACACACACACACACACACACACACACACAGATTACTTGCATGCACGCAAAGACGCATTAGGAACCCGCGCAAATAAGCGCAACAACTTCAGACTGTTGCCACAAAATGATAAAGGAGAAGGAGATAAAACAGGAGAATGGAATTCCTCATCTCAAAATATAATTATCTGACTAAAGCGAGGAGTCACACAGAGAGAAGAAAGAGAGGAGGGAGGAAAACACACACACACACACACACTGAGCATCTCTGTCTGAGGTCATCTTTATTAATAAACCCTCTGACAACAAACACACTCACATCAAGGCCCTCACTCCCTCCCTCCTTTAGCTCCTTGAAAGATGGCAATTGCCAGACTGACACAGTGGGGGGGGGGGGGGGGGGGTGTCTGAAGTCACAAACACACACACACACACACACACACAGACACGCATGCATGCATGCATGCAAGGTGCAGGATGGCCTACAGACAGCATGTCAGTGATCTGTCAGAGGGTAACAGTGTGGAGCAGGCTGTGTTTTTTTTTTTTTTGTCTGTGTGTGTGTGTGTGTGTGTGTGTGTGTGAGGGGAAGCTGAAGGGGAGGCCGGACAGACAGGAGGTTTGCCCTGCACACACGCTCAGACACTCACTAAGAAACATGCTCCGGCTCATTTGTTCCCACTGACAGGTGGGGAGAGGGATGGATCTCTACAAGATGTGCCTGAGGGGGGAGGTAGACAGGCGTGTGTTGAGTGTGTAGCTCAAATTTGCATCAAAGCCTATGAAATGTGTGCTGGAGTTTATGTGCAAGTGACTGTGTGTGTTTATTAGTGTTTATTCTAATGTAGGTTTATATCTCAGGATATGCATGAGGCGGTCGCTCAGTGAGAGAGTGACTGTATCTGTGCTCTTTATGATGACACACTAGGACCTGGACATGTGGCCTGCTGCAGTGCCTCTGAGCAAGAAGCTCCAGGAAACAGCATCAAAACAGCTGAATACTCTCTAGTTTGCCAGGTAGGCGCACAGTGTAAAAACAGCAGATTAGAAATCCTTTGATTATACAAGGGGTTGTGTTTTTGAGAATGTGTTGCTACAGGTGGTGGAGTGCAGGTCGGGTTTGATCAAACCTCAAAGCACTGCACAGACAAGTCTTAACATGTGGAAAGTTATCCCAACACCGGGGAAGTAAAAAATATAATCAATGTAGTTCTTCACTGAATCATATTGAATCTCTTCCATTCATTCACTCATTTATTGTCTGCTGCTTCTCTAGATCGAGGTCGTGGTAGCACAATACTTCTGGTGAACCAGCCCTGAGGTGTTTCCCACACCATATGGGATGTAGAGTAAAATCCCTCCAGCATGTTCTTGGTTTGGCCCGCAGGTCTCAGTTGTTGGACGCGTCCAGATCATCTCCAGAAGAAAGTATCCAGGGGGCGTCCCAATCTGATCCCTCAACTACACTAAATGGTCGACCTTAAATAGCCTATATTTTGTCTTCTATGTCCATCTGGGTCCACATTGACTGTCAATTTGCAGCCTAAAATTTGTGACTTGCAGGTCCATGCAGGCACACACTGAAACAATAGTTTTGTGTCTTTGGAAAATCTTAAAGGAAGCTTGGAAGCTAAGTAAACTAACTATTGCACATTATATTTATTGTTTCTACTGGTACATAGTTTCCAGTAGAAACATAGTTTCACGTGAAACAACAGCGACAATACTTAGACACGAGCGTGTGTACCACACAGTTTGACACAATGCGCATTACAAACAGGACACTGTGTGTTCATTTCAGTGTCTTCTGCTCAAAGGCTTGTGGACATGAAGGAAGATGAGGGGAAGTAGATCCAGCAGCAGTACTTTTTCATGCATTTGTAATGCTGCACTGAACCTGGATCATACGTGGTAAGATCATTGCATAATGTCTTTGTTTGGGAGGCAGGGTGTCCGTAGGTGGCACTCGTCTCCCTTTACAGCCACACTGGTTGTCACGATCGTGCTTCACAAGATGCATCTTCTTCGATTTCTTCCCAACAAACTGCTGCTGCTGCTGCCAAGTACAAGACACATTACTTCCCATGATACTACTTGTTCCAGAGGATCCTTCATAGGAATCACTTACATAACTCAGAGTGTTTACTACAACTAGGCACACGTAAAACACACAAATAAAAGCTTTATGTACTAAGACCGATGTGTATTTAATGGCTGGTGGGTTCGCAGTAGAAAGAGGAGCAAAAGGTGCGGTTGACGATCAGATTGATGAATCCTACCGTTAAACAAAGTTAACTGCAGTAACTTTGTTACATGATGTCAAATGTGTCACAAGATAAATGATGAGTCATGCCGGATATTCGAAGGCAGCTTGGGGACAGAGCATGTGACACATTTCAACCTCAGTGGATCGTCTTGCTCAGTAAATGCAGAACAGCTGGTGAATCTCACCATTCGCGCTGGTTAAGCTGCATTTAACATTTCGTGGAAAAGCAATTTATTTTTCCAACTCAGTGGAGGGTTTTTTGTGCTTCTTTTAAATGCTGTGGAGTGGAGAGATGGCAAAGACAGTCAGATGTTGCCGGCTGCGTCCACGCCTGCTGTGTTGTTATTAGGAGTTATTCAGCTTAGACCTCTGAAGAGGTGGGAAGGCCCAACAAACTATGTCTACAGTGTGGGTCCATTTTATGGTGCCTCATCACAGGACAAAAGAACAGACGTGTTCTTGCGCTCTTGAGAAAGACTATATTTACCCCTGGTCCTTTTTGCCTGTATATTTATATGTAAATTTACCATTTGTTTAAAAATAACAGTGGAGAGATGCCAGGCATTTACATTCATCTCACTCTTGGGCTGCTTACTAAACAGTAAACAACTGGCAGCCCATGACCAATGAGGATTATATCACCTCGTCATGAGATCACAGCGGGCGGGGAGCCAGTTGCTCAACGTGCTTTTCAACTGTCAAGAGTGGCAGAGACGAGATTAAACCATCTCCGCTCAAATCCTGGGCTGCCTTACCTTTTATCCATTTCCAATATGAGCCTAACTGGAATCAATGCTGCAGTAATGGACAGTGAGAAACTGTGTTAAAGTGTAATGCAACCTGTTTAATGCAGTTGCTGGTCATTTGATGCAGATGGATTGCTTGCCTGTGTAATGCTGTATGTTCAAATTCCCTCCTTCAAGTAGGAGGGGAGAGGTTTGAGAGGAGAGATGGAGCTAATTCAGATTTTTAAAGGTGATTCAGTAGATCAAAAGCATTTTCTTTACTTTCACTGTTAAATTGCAAAAGCTGAACTTGGATTCGGTGCAGGTTATCTCTAAAGGGTGGAAAACTCTAGCTGCTTTTAGTGACATGTGACAGCCAATAAGTACCGTACCAAACCAAATTCTGCAAGGAGGGTTAGCAGCTCATTAATTGGAGTTCGCAGGGCTTTACAGGCTGACAGCCCAGACACGACGGAGGAGAATCCTTACTTCATCTACTTCACAATCACAGACGGAGACACGATGAAATCAGCTTGATATTACTCTAACGGAAACATTAAGATCAGCTTTTAGAACCTCTGATTTATTCATAAACACTGTCATCACATGCAGCTTTGTCGCTGTGAAACATTTTTTCCACTTTCCATCAGCTGTCACAAATTGTAGACCATTTTGAATCATTTCAACACAAACAAACCTACCTCCAAATAAATGTGGAGCGCGCTGGTAGCTGACACACGCTGACGAACGTGGAATCAAGAGTGAGTTTAAAATGGAAACTTGTCTTCAGTTCGCTGAATGAAAGACACATCTGCACGGAACCGAAGGCAGTGAAGGTGAGCTGGTTGTTATGGTACAGACTGACAGGCTGAGACAAACTGCGTCAAATAAAACACGTCTATCTATTTTTCTGTCACATTATATAGAAACTAGGACATATACTGAGACATTCAATGGAAAACCCCAAAAGTTTAACCCCTTAAGACCGGCTGCAATGTATCTGCATGCTTGACCCTTTATGACACGTGTGTGTGTCCTTTTCAAGAATTGCATTTTGGAAAATGTTGTTTATTTGTTTGGTAGCTCTCTTGATCTCCCACAATGTTTTTAGAGTTGTGTTTCAGACAACGGCTGATGATCTAAGTGACGGGATTAATATCCAAGCAGATAACAGCTGTGTAACATAGACGGGAAAAAATGATGAAAATAAAAAGACCCAGACGATTGTTCCTGCTGACCTGCTGATCTAAGTCGGTAACAGACGTGTTTGAGGAGGGATCTCAGCGAGTTTGGCGAAGTTTGAGGAAATAGTAAATGTTTGCTTTTATTACATGTCTCTATTTTCTTCAGAGGGTGACAAATTTAAATTTTGTAGAGGTTGGCAATTCTGTCAGCTCTGTAGGAAACCCGCAGGTTTAAGGGGTCGTTTTCAAACAACGCTTAGGTTTATGTGTGCCTTTTTACACGGCCCATTGGGTTTTAATGGGCTTAAACCAACTTAAGCACTTTGATGAAGAGTTACGAAAGAGACATCCGATAAAAAAATAAAACAATAAATATAGGAGACAAGTGCTCCCTGGCCCTTTAAGTCAAGTTTAGTGGACTCAACTGCGCCATTTTGTTACTGCAATGGAAAAAAATGATGGTGTCTGGGTGGCAAACACAGAAGGGGAAAATGAGAGTGGTACAAAGAAATCCAATAAAGACTGACAATAAATGAAGTGCAGAGGAGGCCTGTGGTCACAGAGCCAAAGTCAGAGATCTGCTGACGACAACAGTCACACGCTCTGACTCTGTTGGTTTAGTTTTTTTATCTGCTGCATTTGCCCCTTTCCTATTCTCGGCTGCATCACTCTACCTCACTCTCTCTGAATCTCTTTCATGGCCTCAGCCACTTTGCAGCCCCCAATTCGCTCCATTTGAGTTTTCTCTTCCCTTTATTTCAGCCTATATTTTCTCTTTTATACTTACTTCTCTCTGACTTTTACTTTTCTGGTTTGTTTGACTCTCTCTCTCTCTCTCTCTCTCTCTCTCTCTCTCTCTCTCTCTCTCTCTCTCTGGTTTCTCCCATTACCCGTCTATTCAGCCACCTGACAATGAAGCTCTGTTTATTTTCAGTCACATCTCTCTCACAAAATTATACAACACATTGGGAAAAGCATTTTTAAGGTTTCTCTCAAAGACTTAAATAAGGATTATGTACGTATACTGAGTGTAAAGCTAAAGCCAGGGGTCACAAAGTGTAAAGACATGCATGCAAGGGGAAACAATACAAAAACAAATGCAAAAACAAGATCATGATTTCATTTCAAACAGTTATGAGCAGGAGGTTTGTGCGGAATCTCTGGGTACACTGTAGATGTCTGAAGTTGTTGGAGACAGATTTTGTTTTTGTTCTCTGCTGTTGTACCAAAGCTGGCAACCGACATGTGATGACCAGACTTTGGGACGTGTTGCACAGTCACAGCACCAGGCGGTTGTTTGGAAAGAACTACTTTGATTATGAAAAACAAACTGTCTCATCTACATTTCACTTTCAGTTCAAATTTTAACAAATGAGAATTCAACATTTCATTAATGAGCCATGTTGTAGAGAGTGGATAAATAAACCGATGCGGTCTGGACCAAACATTCGGGATAATATTGAGGTTCAGGTGGGATTGGTCACGTTGGCTGGGCTGATATTTTTACCCTACACATGTCTCTCATCACGCATCACCCTCATCTAAAGTCTTGGAACTGCGTTCAGTCTTTGTGCTAAGCTAGTCGGGCCATGTATAAACTCCAGCTCCGTACTTATGACATGAACATCACAATGATGTCAATCTCACACTCCTGTCTCTATCTCTGTCTTTTCTCTGTGACTCCCTGTGCATTTAAATAAAGGGACTCATTTAAATGAATGATGAGGAACTGACCCATCTCATGTTGCTAGAACCAAAGGTATCAGTTAGCCCACACTAACAGTTGCTAAAGCAAGCACATTCCCAAAGACACAGATACACAGATGTCTTCATGGTTTGGTGACAGCACCCTGGTGCACTCTTAGGTGTTTGAGAGTTTATGTGTCTGTGCATATTGAAATGTTTTACTGCTACAGCCCAGTGGAGACACACGCATAACTCCTAATTACAAACATCTGATGCCTTCATAATATTTACAGACTTCCAATGTATGTGTGTGTATTTGACCATTTTGAGCCAGCAACCTACAGATTGGGAACATTTTGGCCTGTCCTCAATTTCTCAATGATGAGGGTTCAGACTTGGTTTTGGGGTTAAGGGTTAGAATTCGGTTTAGGTTAGGGTAAGGTGCTAGGGAATGCATTATGCTAATAAGTGTCCTCACTTGGATATATTTAAAACAGGTCTCAATGGGTGGACACTACTTTCGAGGTTTTAGGTGTGTGTGGGAGGTGTTACGCAGAATGTATGACAGAAGAAGAATATGGCAAACTGAATATATATGAATGTGAGTATGAATGTGATTACCTTCATAGTTGAATGCACTTATTGGAGCTCGCTTTTGATAAAAGCGTCAGCTGAACAATAAGTTATAATAATAATAGTAAGGTAATAATAGATTTTGATACTACCCTGCGGCATGATTGTTAATTAAAACACACACACACCTAAAACCTCAAAAAGCAGTTTGCACTCGTGGAGACTTCGAGTTCGGCTACCACAGTGAGACTCAACCCAATGTCCCCACTTACAACATTTACACGTACATGAACACACACACACACACACTGATTTGACAAGACAGACTCACAAAAACAGGGTTTTGGGAGAGCATAACAAAAGTGTTTGCACGTGTTTGTGTCCTATCTCAGACTAACCCAGCAGAGATTCTAGTAAATGTTGTTTATAACGTCTAGCGGGAGGTCTCTCTGTCGTATAATAGTGGTAACGGCCACACACACACACACACACACACACAGACGCACACGCAGACACACACATACACACAGACAGACACAGACAACCAAAATGCGCAGATATATATAATTAATAAGGCTAATGAAGATACAGACAAAAAGCACTCAGACAAAGGCACAGTCTCTCTCTCTCTCTCTCTCTCTCTCTCTCTCTCTCTCTCTCTCTCTCTCTCTCTCTCTCTCTCTCTCTCTCTCTCTCTCTCTCTCTCTCTCTCTCTCTCTCTCTCTCTCTCAGACACACGCACAAAGTCAAGGACACAAACACACGAAAGACACACTGGCACAGGTACAACACACACCCACACTCACATCCAGACACAAAGAGATGAAAAAGCACACAGGTTAATGTAGACACATTGACTCAGACACAAAGAACCAGCAGCACAAACTCAAAGAAACAAAGGAAAAGGCACAGACACAAAGAAACAGAGACACACAGACTTGGACAGACGGCATGGGCCCGACAGCATGCAGCACCACCACCAGAGCCGCGACGTACAAAGCGGCCCGCTGCACGGCGACACAGACTTCACACGCTACAAGCTTCGAGGCGACACGCTGCGATGGCGAACGCAGCTCGAGAGAGGACAGTTTTGAGCGCTACCCAACATGCAAAGCTTTTAACAACACAGCAGCTTTCAGAAAGCAAGTGTCCATGCAGATGCAAACGAGAGAAGTCACCGACATGAAGACACTGCGCACAACAGAGCACTCTCACGCAGAGACAAGGACTAATAATTAGATGCAGAAACACACACAAACACACACACATTTATTAACCTGACACAAGCCTCACATTTAAATGACTATGACTTGCCAGCGTATTTTTATTATTATTATATGACAGAATTTTAATCAGCACAGGAATAATAGACTCATCCAACAGTTAAATGTCTTTGTCCTGAAGCTGCCACAGCTTTCATCAAACATCCTTTGTGGACGGACATCGAGATACAAACGAGGACTGACATCAATAACAAAGCAATTAAGCAACAGGAATAAAAAAAACACTTCTACGGTGAATGCATTCTTTAGCAGGTTGCCTTTGGTCCTGAAAACGCAGGTGAAGTGGGGCTCAGTTACACTGAGAGAAGCTTTTCCTCATGTCGACTCTGATTTCCATTTACCACAACAGCTCTGTTAGCTCAGTAAAGCTGCTCTCAGACATGCTGAACACCGCAGATCCTCCATATTTTCACTGGAGGAGGTGGATGTGTGAACGCAAATCTGAGAGTGAGATGATCTGCATTTTCTGCAGACTTTCTATGCCTGGTCCCCTAGTTTAATGTCCATTAAATATTCAGGAAAAGTCGATGTATGAACACAGCAGGGGATCAGCCGCAAGATTCACAGCAGGTGAATGGGGGGGGGGCGCTTCTAACACACAACATTGAGGATTTCAAAAGAGAGTTGGAGGTGGTAAGAGCTGACGTCAGTGTATTGTAGAGAACATCACATGATCTCTGCAGCAGAGGTCCTGCCTCTGTCTGCTGCACCCAGCTGCTCCACCTCTCGTCTTAATAATGCATAGGATTTGTTGTTGTTGTGAATGCGTCTGTGCAGAGAAGCTCCTGATGCGTTCGGCACGTGTGAAAGGCAAACTGCGGATAAAGTCTGTGGCTAATTTTCTGAATTTTATCCGCAGGGCTTGTCTGAGGACGTGTGACAAAACCTAAGTGACACAGATAAAACTCTGATGAGCCTTAAAAGCATTGTGTAAACTTCTCCTCCATCACAGTTATAACAGCCTCACTCTGGCTTACACTTTTCATTTAGTTTGACATAGACACATGTTCAGTATAAATAATAACTACCCATATTAACATATTTCAGTTAATCTTAACTTTCTAAATTGCTTTACATGCCAATCTAACTAACAGTCAATATCTTTCTATCTATAACAGCCCAGCTGATGTTGTGATTCTGTGAAAAAATCTGCCAATATGAGCGTTTCACAGACATATTAGTTGCCGTGTTTATTCTATGCTGGCATCACAAATCGTATCTATTTACTCAATTTAAGTTGTATTTATTCGGTTATATTTGTATTTCCTTTATATATATGTTATTTATAATACATGTGTGGTTAAACTGTAAAATATCGAGCCCCCCATACAATTGTTACAAAAGAGTGAAAACAACAATTTGCAGTTATGGGGTCTAGTGCTGGACTGAACAACACATTTGTATACAACCCACTGTTACACCACACATTGTCATTTTCACACTTCTGATTCAGATTCAGCGTCATCCATTTGTCTGGCTTCTGTAACAATAGATTATCACAAAGGCACAGATACACATACAGGCACACGCTCAGCAAAACACACAACCCCGCCCCTCTGTTAGACAGCTCAGTGAACAGACACAAACACCCTGCCATGAACACACACACACACACACACACACACGCATGCACGCACGCACACACACATACACGCCCAGTGTTCCTTCTATAGTTTCGGATCTCTCATTGACATATTGCCCCTTAACCAAAAACCATCACTGCTAATGATCAAACCCCAACACAATCTCTCTCACCCCAAACCTAATTCTACCCAACAGCCCTTTGGAGGTTTGAGGACTAGACTAAATGTCTTCACAACCCAAATTATACACACATCTATAGAACGACATCTACACACACAAACGCCCGGCAGCTAACTTAATTTCAAAATCAATTAATTAAAAAGCATAGCCTTCTCCCACAGGGAGTGGAAGACAAATTTGAGTAATTTAATCATGGTACACAAATCAGAGCTAGTCAGCTGCAGAGATATGAGAGGACAGGATGGATGCTGGGAAGGAGAGATGGTCAATGAATTTTAAATAGGGTAGGCAATTTAACTCAGTCGCTTCAATTTGACACGACTCCTCTTGCTTATCCTGCATCCCTACAATGCTTCTTTCTATCTATCTATCTATCTATCTATCTATCTATCTATCTATCTATCTATCTATCTATCTATCTATCTATCTATCTATCTATCTATCTATCTATCTATCTATCTATCTATCTATCTATCTATCTATCATAGCAAAGACAAAAGCCTGTTTTCAGTGTTTGTGTGTGTGTGTGTGTGTGTGTGTGTGTGTGTGTGTGTGTGTGTGTGTGTGTGTGTGTGTTTATCAGCTTACCTCTCTCCCTCACTCACTGTCTCTTGTTTTTCAAATTTTTTTAGGAGACATGTTATCGATTTTTTGACTTGTTGAAGCAGAGGAGGGCTCTGAACATAGAATGTGTGTTTATGACTCTGTGTGTGTGCGTGTCTTTCTATAGTTATGAGGGCCAATTCTGGTTCAGTACCATTAATGTGAGGATATTTTGGCAGGTCCCAAATTCAAAGGGCTGTTTGAGGGTTAAGACTTGGTTTTATAATTAGGTTAGGCTTAGGCATTTAGTTGTGATGGTTAGGGCAAGGGACTAGGTGATGCATAATGCCAATGAGTGTTCTCACAGTGTGTGTTTGTGTGTGTGTGTGTGTGTGTGTGTGTGTGTTTTCTCCATTGCTGGTATAACCTGGGGCAAAAAAAATCATGATAAAGAGTTTGACTTTCTCTCCTCTCAATAGTGTTCCTAAAAAAGATTTTGCCTAATAGGCCCGAGGTAAAAAAAGAATAATAACACTGCAAGATAAACTGTTCCATATGCCACTGAGAGAGAATGTGCGCGTGCAACTGTGCATGTTTGGCAAGAAATGTGCTAATGTATAAGTACAGGTGAGTGTGTGTGCCCGAGAAAATAACACATGCTGTGAGTGTGTGTTTAAGGGGCTGCCATAGTGTGTGTGTCTGTGGAAGTAGTATCCAGATCCTTTCAAGTAAATGCAGCAAGCAACTCCGCTCCCTCTCTAATAATTGAAAACCATGTCCACGCTATGTTGGATATTTATTCTTATAAACGTATCTTTATACAATCTGCACATGCCACATGCACTTTGAAAGAGTTTGTCCCCCCCCCCCGACCCCAGTTATCAAATATGTATCTCAAATGGTCTGTTTGCACATTCAGAAGGAAGAACTGGGGAAAGCTGTTATTCATTGATAACGACACCTGGTTGACGGATTCAAAAAATGCAAAGGTTAAATCTTTTGAAAATATCCTCAGATAAAGTCAGGCCTGTCAATCTAGAGCCAATTGAGATTATCATGATTCCAGTGAGATAGAAGCAGAGAGTTGTTAACTTTTTCAACATGGAGGAAGCCCTGATCTTTGCTTCCCAGTTCTCTTCAGTGTCTTCTTCAATTTGCATATGTGGTGGTGGACACATCAGAAAAAACTTCCAGTCAGAGCAGAGAATGTCAAATATTCGCACAACAAAATAACCTCAACACAAAAACAGCCCTGAACCAAAAAATCATGAGAAAGGAGACTCACTTCTTTGAATTCACATGGAGAAGACGTTTACGAACAAAATATAACTGAGCCTGTTGCAACTTTCAAACACGTTGCCTGTACAATGTTGTTTAAACTGTTTGCTTCCAAAGTCTCATAAATTACACTAAAACCAAGTTATGTTTGGTCGCTTTTCTTTTGATACACAGTCTTTATTTATGTTTTGTATTTAACATCTTAAACTGCAAACAGCTGTAAGATAGAACGTTTGCAGACTAATGCTAATGTAATCTAGTAGCATAAGATCATCATATTCAAATAAAGTATATTTTATTCTTAAGACCCAAAGTACATTATGCTAGTCAATGTTCTTTGAAAGCATGAATACTGTGTGTGTGCGTGTGTGTGTACAAAAACACACAGGGAACATAGCAGAGCAGACTAAACGTGAGAAAAGGGAATGAGCAAGTAGCAAAAAGAAAAATATGTGAAAGATTGAAGAAGAGAGTTAGAAAGGTGAAATCCATGTTGGTGTAATTGTTGACTGCTGGTCGGCTCTTATCTTGGTTTCTCAGGGCAGCCTTGTTTCTCTCTCGCTCTCCAATCTCTGTCTTTCACTCGGAGTGGACGAAACCTGGCAACCTGCATACTTTTCTACATTTCTCCCCCCTCCCTGCAAAAACTTGTATTTTTCACAATCTCTGTCTTTCTCCTCTGTTGTTATCTCCTTGCAGTCATATTACTGCAGCTTCATCCCATTGAGCACCAATCTCTTTTTCTTTTCTTTTATTCTGTAGCCCTCCCTTTATCGAGACGGTCAGACATCATGCAGAGAGCAGTGGACTGGAAAGGAGCAGCACAGAGCAGGGGGAGTGCAGCCACCGGGGGTCAAAGGTGAGTCTGCAGCAGGGGGGGGGGGGGGTGAGGGGGCAAACACAGAGTCTGTCTCTCTCTCTTTCACCCCCCCCCCCCGCTGCACATGAGCCAAAGCAAGAGCTCGGCAACACAACTCTCACAGCTGCAGCCGGGCACAGAGCTGGAGTCGAGGTGAGGCTAATAAAGTGCTAACCAGAGTAAGCACTGATAACCATAAGCCTCGCTAAGCTAGCAGTGATGTTTGAATAGAAAGCTTAGAGGTGATTTGCAAAGTAAAGAGAAGTGGTAGGACTAAAGAAAGTGAGCTGGATTTATACATGATACAACGGTTTAACAAAAGCTTTTCCATGAAACCTTAAGGTTGAAAAATTTGTTTTAGTTAAATGTCAGATTTCAACTGTTGATAACACAACGGCGACAGAATAAAACAACTGTAATGCATGTGATGAGACTGTATTATGATTTAATCATACTCCACTGATTGGCTTCATGTTCTCTAATTACATTATACAGAGCAACTGTGTGTTTTACACAAGTGTCTAGGGACCTGGACTTACAACCATCTATCTTCCACTTTGCCTTGTTTGATTACATTATTGCATTTATTCACTGTGACAGAGTGAAGGTAGCAGAGGGTTTACAGCTGAGACGTCTTGGTTTGGTTTACTGAAAAGAAGAAGACGACTGAGCTTCAGCTCCTGTTATGTTGTCTTCACTTGGATGAGGAATCACTACCATATAGCTCATAGATTAAATATAAAGATGGATAACGTGTCTCGACTTCCTCCTAGTATCCAGAAATGCTACCAGGATATGAATGCTGCCATCGTGCAAAAAGGCCAAGAGTCTGAGCAATAGCGACATGGGTCAGGTTGCAAGGTCCTGCCAATACATGCGCTTGACTCATCATTAGTCAGTCTCAGTTGTCTATCATAATGTTCTCCCCTTTACTATAGAGCCAAGTGAATAGGTAATTAAAACCAAATTTTACCGGAAAAAATTTGCACATGTATACAACTGCCAAAAACAACATAGACCAGCTTTGGCGTGAACTTTGACTCTTTAGTTTGATCCATCCACAAGAAGGGTTTATGATCTGAACTGGAGCCTGCCCCCAGGGGGGATCAACACACTTCACTCATCATGTCGTCCATCTTTTAATAAAGTTGATGGCATAGCTACCCTGGCAATCCGTGTATAGACTCCGTATCAATGCTGAAGTAACTGGGTAGTGTGCAGGTAGACTGCATGATGATTTGCAATGTGTTCCTACAATTTCTCCATATCAGAATCAAATATTCAGCTACATCAGTCTGATTACATTCAGAGTTTAATGAGGTATTATTACTGCCTGTAAGATCTTATTGCATCAACTGTGGACAATAAGGCGACCAGACCAGAAGATGAGGAGGACGGTATTGTGGATATGTCAGCATGATTCTATAGAGCTAGTATTCGTCTTTCATTCAAGGCAAAAATTGCTGTGTTAGATAAATCCTTTCATGGGAGGAAATAATAATAGTGACAGGTTTCCTCAATGCAGTGGAGTTTGCAGCTGCTGTGAACGCTGCCTCACTTTCTCCTTTGCTACAGATGAAGACAGGGAGCAGTGACTCATGGGATCAGATCATGCTGGAGTCATCATACCGGGATCCGTGATGCAAAATCTGATTAGCCGGTCAGGAGGCAAGAAGAGTCATTCCCCCTTCAAACGCAACTGGAATAATTTTCTGCAAATCATGTTGAGTCGTTGCTGGTATATCTTCAATTAAGAATCAAATATACACATCAGCTCTGGGACTAGTTAAACAGTGTCTCACACACTGTTTTCCATCCTCTTTACACTGTCCAAAAGGTCCCTGTACTAGCAAGTATCTGCAGGTCTAACATTGATTTTTCAAAAATAAAGGCTAGCATTGACTACCCAGTAAGACTTGATGGGCTTAGTTTCCATTAGGAAGTACAGCACTTAGTTCACTTAGAATTTCCAATTAGAGGTGCTGCACTGGAAAAACATCTATATTTTCATTTAGGAGGGGCTGACAATGAACTCTGATTTTCCTGCGGGCCAAGATAACACTAGACAAACACAGCAGGAAATAGGCTGGGCAGCTCTCAGCCTCCTAACAGCTACGAAAGCTAAGCTACTCCCACACACTAGCTCAACGCAGCTCTCAGAGAGCAGCCATTGTGGGGGCCCCTCCTGCTGCTGATAATCCTTCATGGGCCCCTCTGTAGTGCCAACCCCGGAGAGAGGCCATTAGCCCGGCTGCAGCTCCTTCCTGGATAAGCTGTAGCTTACCAGCCTTGCAAGCCGAGGGGCAACTTTTTATTGTCCTTTCCAAACTTTATGTGTGAGTGCAGGGCAACAGCGTGGGAGGGGCTGCATGTGATGGAGTCTGCAAAAGAGCATGTGTGTGCGTGATGCATGCATGCGTGTGCTCAAGCTGCGCGCTCCCAGCACTTCCTGCCCGCTAAAGGCAAATCCCACGGTAGGGAGGGTGAGCTCTATCGGACCAGAACAATGCCAGAAAAAGGCTGTCATAAAAACAAACTACCATGCTCTGGTTTGCACTGGGAAGAGGAGGGTAGGGGCATACTTTCCTCCAAACCCTCCCACTGCCCACTTTATCTGCATCATTATTCACGCACACACATTAAAACACACAATTTCAGATATCCAGTCCATGTTCCACTATTCTTTACCGTTATCTTTTGTTGCTAGGCCATTTGCATACTCTATTTAAGAAACAAAGCCTGCAAACAGTAAGAGGCAAGAGCTGACTATGCATAGACATCTACTCTATGCAAAGTACATACACACAAAGCAATGTTGCCACTGAGAGTAAAGAATAGGAACCTCTGCTTCCACTCTGTGTCCAAACAGCTTTGACATGTCATCAAAACCAGGAAAACAAAAAAAAAACAGAACAATTCCAGCAGTCCTCTGTACACAAATCACAGTGTGGACAACTGAGCCAGAAAACATCTGCTGAGTCGCAACAAACAACAGGCTGCCGATGAACAGGCACGTCGGGGGGCCTCAGAATACATACTAAATACCTTACGGTGCCCCCGAAACACAGTTGGCCTGCTGACAAGGTTTTGGCCGAGCATATTGCCGTCTCTCTCCAATCCAGCTTTACAATTTCAACCAAAGCCAAAGATGGGCTGATTCAGGAAACAGGATGAAATGGGAAAGATGAGTCGAGATGCCATCGGAGAGAAATTGACTAGACACGGATGAATTTTAATGAAGATTTCTCCCCCTGAGTATGTATTTGAATTGATTAGACGATTAGAAAGACGTGATGCCTGGCCAAAGATACCACACATGGATGGATGCAACTATGAAAATGCAGATACTATAAAATGTAATGATCCATCAGGAAATATTACATCTCAGTGAAAAGTCATTAAGGGCATGGTTTCATATTTTAGGAAATATGCTTATTCTCTTTGCTTGCCAAAAGTCCGATAGCAGATCGATACCACTCCCATACAGCAGTGGTATATTAAATACGTTGGAGCCAGCAGTGATTATCTTAGCTTTGCATAAAGACTGAAAGCAGGGAGAGACCGGGTAATCTCTCATTGCACAAAGATAACAAAAATCCAGCTGACAGTACCACTACAAGAAATCATTAATTAACACATTACGCACCATTTAAAGGAATAGCTCCACATGGGTTTAAAGCACATGGTTTCTGAAATAAACTGATTAATGTTCGGGCTACACAATGTCTTGAAATAGAAAAAAGACTTTCATTCATCCAAAAATCCATTATCCATACACATCCACAAAATTCCTCAACGTGATGCCTTCACATGATTTCTTGTTCTGTCTGTCTTTAACCCACAATTTATTCTTTTTGAGTCTTTGGCATTTACAGTAAAACACAGCAAAGGTGGAAAATAATCACAAGTGAGTAGCTCAAGTCAATGAAATTTCACATTTAGACTGTGGCAGAAAAAACATGGCAACGATTAGCTGATTATCGAAATAGTTCCAGATAATGGTGGTCCAACTAATGGATTGTTTCTGCTCTAAGTGAACCATGTGGGATAAATTCCTGACACCACTCTCATATCTGTCTCTTCAATGTAGGGCAAGCAAAGTTAATCTGTGACCAGCAAAGACCCCAACTAGTTAGCTTGCTAGCCTGCTTTCAGGCCTTGTCCACCCTTCTGTGGATATATAGATATACAACCTTCTTTTTCAAAATATCTTCATCCAAACAAAAATAAGAAAAAGCTTGAACAAGCGTCAAATACCAGACAACATTGTTAGCATGCTCAGTGAGCTGATTCTCGTTTGGTAGTAATAACTTCAAAATGTTGGTGATGTGGTGCACTGGTACGAGAGGCTGAGCTAACAGTTTCCTGACGCCTGAGCACAATAACTTTATAGCTTTTCTTTGACTGAGTAATAAAAATGAAAACAGAAAGACACAGGCCAGCACCTTTGCAGTCGCTCAGTGTTTAAAGTTTAATGTCAAGCCCACTGTATTCTGAGATACTGTGGCTGTCATCAGTTTTTATGACATTGTTTTACTGAACCCTACTCTTCCTCCAAAGAATCCATTTAACCTTTCTAACTCTACATGTGACCTGTTTTACATAAAAAAACGTGGGTGGAGATGCTGTTATTGATAGATACAGTCATTCAGAGAGGATAGTCTGTGTGTCTGTGTGTGTGTGTGTGTGTGTGTGTGTTTGTGTGTGAGAGAGAGAGAGACAGAGAGAGAGAGGCAGGCAGGCAGCAGATGGACAAAAGTGGTCAGCTGGTAACAAACAAGCAGGTCAGTGGCCTCCTTCACCTCTGTTCTACCACCCATAAATAATGCAGAGGGACTGAAGCCTCCCCGAGCAGCTCCACCAGGCTCCTTCTAAAGACCTCCAACTCTCCGAGTGGGTCTCACCAAGGCAAACAGAGAAAGATGGTCGAGCTGAAGAAAGCAAACACACCTTCACGTCATGGCGGGGAGCACGGATTATACTTCCCATCTGCTCATTCTTCTGTTTCAGACAACATTAATTCGATTTGAGGGAAGCCTCTCAACACCACGATCGGACATTTTCTGAAAACAAACTGATCATTCCGGAAAAAAAACCTTCCTCAATGTTGTTAGAGTGAAAGGATTTGGTGCATCCAGCTAGTCCGGCTCCACAGATCGGCCTCCAGGAACATCAGCATGCACCATATTGGATTTTCCATCACTGACTTTCCTGGAAACACTTCTCCCCCCACAGGGCTTATTAATTTATTGATTGCCCCAAAGGGGAGCTGCATCATTCATAGAGGATGACAAATATGTATTTCTGCTTTGTGGTCTATATTCTGAGGGGTGTGTTGCATGTATTGGCAATAATATATATATTTTTACAATAACACCAATAAGCCTTCATTTGACTGAAATGAAATTGAGAGAACGATGAGTATTGGCAGCTCCTGGGGAACTGGCATTACCATTAAAGTCACCAAAAGGATTATACTATACTTTTCTCTATCCTTGCAGAGTTTTCATTCACAATAAGCTGAATGTGCACTTGTCTGTTCAATTAACGTTGAGCTGTATAAGTGGTGAGTTCGTACTCTTTGGCAATGCAAAAATGACCTCATAATGCTGGTTGAAATTGAGCCGAAATGAGCAGGAGAGAGAGGAGGAGGAGAAGTAAAAAGATGTGTGTGTAAAGACGGTTGAGAGAGATAGATGATGAGAGGTAAAGAAGGAATGAGAGAGAGCTCAAAGGGAAGGCTAAGTTGCAGAAGAGCAAAAGCCTCTCCTCTCGGAATGACTGCAATCACAGCTGCTGCCAAAACCCTCTGGATCCATCCTTAGAGGCTGACGAAAACTTCTCAACAGGCCATGAAGCCACTGAAGGGGGTGGGGGGGACTTACTCATGTGAGTGTGCGTGTGCGTTCAATGTGAGAAGTTTGTTCCCATTATAACTTTTGTCATCCAAATGTAAATAAAGAAAACACAAACAAAAAGGAGAACATCATCGAACATCATCAACGCTGCCAAAGAACAAAGACAAATATAATATGGGCAACTTGGGAAGCATGTTCACAAACTTCACTCCATGTGCAGAGTGTAAAGAGACACACAGTCAAAGACAGAAACACTGCAAATGATTAGTCACAACTCTGAACAGGCTCCTCCGCTCATAGTGTCACCAACTTAAGTCGAATGTTCACTATAAAATAGTTGATTTTTGAGCCGTTGATGTCCCACAATGCAATGCCCAGAGGGAAGGAAGGTGCTCCTTGCAAAAGGCTGTAATGAATTGCAGGCTGTGTTAAGAAGGTTCCACATAAACACGAGAAAACAACAATAAAGAAAAAAAAGTCCTGAAGCACCGGAAACACTCAACGTTCTGCTTGTGAAGGTGAACTGACAGTGAGATTTTAAATCTTTGTCTGATGCAACTTAAATAACTTCCTTTGTACTCGTGTCTCTTTTTACTGAACAGTAGACGGAGACAAGTCATATATATATATATATTTTTTTTTTTTATATATTGTATTGTATATACTGTCTGAAATTACATGAAACAAATCCTTTATCCTTTTTGCAATCTGTCTTTTAAATTGTGTATAGATTCATATACCTGTGCAATCTCTTTAATTTTGTATCCACTTTTTTAACTTATTATGTCATTGACTTTGTTGTTTTCTGTTATTTATACAATATATTTTTTTTTTCTCTTGCATCTTTTATCTAAAACCTCTCTGTGTACATGTTTTTGTACAAACTGTACCAAATGAATTGCCCCTGGTGAGATAAATAAAGTTGTTTGAATTGAATTTAACAAACTGTGCCAACAGAAGCTTTTGTTGAAAACTAAAACCTGATAATAGCTAAGACGTTACTGTTAGTAGTAGTATCTCATTTCAGAATATCGCATTGTAAAAGGTTAAAAAACACAATGAGCTTTCTTTCCCACATTATCACTGACAGGTGGGCAACTTCAGGTTCTAATGTGACAACTAATCAACATGTCTCTCTTTTTCTTTATTTGGTGTTTAAATGTCCCATCATTTCTTGGCCATTTCCTGCTGCACGTGTTTACAGCACAAAGAAACCGTGCTCTAGGGCCCTGGGGGTGAAAGGTCAATGAAACAACCCAAAAAAGGCTGGTTGGGGGGGGGGGGGGGGGGGGGGGGGGGGTTGGTTTCAGACGCATGAATCCTCCTCAGGAAAAAGGAAAGGCCAAATAAAGGCACATCACAGGAAGAGAGGGAGGAAGGACGAGGAGCAACATCCTGGTTGGAGGAACAAACAACGTTTATGGTTTTAATTGACCAAGTTGTCTCAGTCATGTTTAAATGTGGGAATCACACGGTATCATAACTAATGTGACAGTGGCGTGCTAACGTGTAACACTCCTTGACATTTCAGTGGTCAAAATGTGTGTGTGATTTAGTTTCGCTGTGTCATTTTTAGTCCACAGCTGTGCACATATCCACGTCTTTCTCAACACACACACATTGTCTTGTCCCAGATAACGAGCCAATAGCATTGGTGAGGCGGGCTCGAACAAGCTGAGGGCATGAGGACATAAGGTTTCTATCACTTTGACCCTGCAGCCGACCACGGCCCATTCATTCACCATGATGCTCTTATAAACAAGCTTCTTCCCTTCCTAAACATCAGCCTGGGCAGCCCAGCCCTGCCCTGCCTCCTGCTGTCTCCCTCCAGCACACACACACATGCACACGCCCACGCACACACACACACACACACACACAAAACACCCATCTGCGTCTACTCCTCTGACCTTGCATCTGGCCTGCCATGAACCATATCTGCGCTCAGTACAAACACACATGCGCACACACTAACACACACACACAACACACACAATGGAGTATTAAAAATTTAAAAACACGATATTGTTTACGCAGCGCCAGGGCACAGTGGTCACAGTGATAGATGTGAACTCTCCTCAGCTCAACACAGACACCAGCTTGAAACTACAAAAAACAAAAGCAAATTGTCTTCTTAAAAAGATTGGTAGAGACAGGGAAGACAGGAGTTAAATCGTCGGTGGGATGAAAAGGATGTTTTTGAAGAGAAAAAAGCTTTTTGTTGGAAGCTAGCACAATCAGCTGTTGCTCAGTGGAGGATGTGAAAAGAAAAAAATCTTCTCCCACCATCGACAAACACATTATCGTCAGTGGACTGGGATCTTTATGCTGTTAGAGCATCATCCCCGTGAACATGGGCTGAGCGGTGCGAGTGTGCGACCCTGTGTGTGCCGCTTTGGAGTTACATAATCACCCCCGATATCACAGGAGTATACTGTGCATTCAGCTGCAGGCCATGTGGGCTACGGGATCTGTTTGTTGCATTGACGTGATGCTTGTGACACCGAGATGACAATTAAACACGCACACACGCACACACACAGTGCAGACAGGAGACATCTGGTGCAGCAACGATGTAACGGCTATGATGCAATGTTGGCCTTTTAGTGTCAAAACGCACAGCTTGTGTCACAGAGAGTACGTGCGCACAGACACACAATCACAATAGCACACACACTGACACCTACAGTGAAGGAATTAGTTCATTCCTTAACCAGAGAACTAATGTGAGTATTTTGATGACTGCTTCGTTATTCAAGTCACTTTTCAAACAATTTTTTGTCTGCTTCTTTAATGTCACGGTTTGCCGCCTTTCTTTGGAAAAAACAAGTCTTTTCAAGATAGGATCATTATTTACAGTAATTTAGACAAAACAATGAATCGACCGATGGAAAAAATCATCGGCAGATTCATCAGTTATGAATCCAGCTGTCAAGTCGCAGCCCTACAGGGAAATGTGCAGCTGCAGGAGCACATGTACAACACGACACCCAGAGGGGACATCTGTCTTACTTGTCCTCAAAAATACAGTTTTAAAAAGCTGAGTTGTATTACGTATGAACCTGCACACGTATGCCTGAGCCTGACTGTCAGAGCCTGCCTGCTTGCATCCAGTTCTTTGTCTGTCTGACTGTGTGCTGCTTAATTGTGCGTGTGTGTGAGGAGCATGAGGAGTGTGTGAGGGAGGATGGGAAGGAGCCTGGCTGCAAAGATGTGGAGTCCATTGTGTGTCCCACAATGAAGAGATCGAGTCGACAGGAGTCCTGTGGCTCTCTCAATGGAGGTATTAACATCTGGGGCCAGAGGGCTGCAGTGTGTGAGCGTGTGTGTGTGTGTGTGTGTGTGTGTGTGTGTGTTTGTGTGTGTGTGTGTGTGTGTGTGTGTGTGTGTTTGTGTGAGTGTGTGTCTTTGTTGCAACTGTCCTGAATTTTCAAGGCTTTTTTCCAGCCTTGTGTTAATGCAGATGTCAGAACAACTCCTCCAACCAACCACATTGCTTTTATAACTTTTGTCCTCATAACCTGCTTCATCCTTGTACAATATAATTTGTGTGTTTATGTGAAGCAGTGTTTGAATTCTTAGAGGTCTGTGAACTACACAAACCAGAAAGTGTGTAATTAAACTTTGTTAGGATCCATCTCCACTGCGTCCCCACCACTCTGCAAAATGTCAACCTGCAGCTAAATGCTAAAGCTGAATTTGACTAGAATATGACTTTCATTAATCTTCGCACACACACACACACACACACACACACACACACACACACACACACACACACACACAAAGTTACAGAGGGACAGAAATCTTATGACAAACTGAAATTACAACAGAGAGCTGATCCTTAAGTGCAACAACGCTCATATGAAGTCATCCTCCCTCCTCGTCCACCCCACATGGCTCCTTCACTATCTCACCCACATCCTTTACCGTAGCTTTCAGGGCCACGCTCCCCCCGTACTGGCTGTTATTTAACTGCCATAGGCACCATCCAGCTTGTAAAAAAAAAAAAAAGGCAGGAAAAGGAAAAACAGGCCGGACCCCCTCCAGCCGTCCTCCCCTCCTCCTCCTCTTCCTAAAACTACCACGTCTTCACACAAGCCCATGCTCCGTGTCCAGTGTGGACGCCTGCCCCTTCCTCCCTCCCCAGTAATTACAATAATCACTCAACTGAAGCTAATACTTACTTCATTAAAGCAAAAAAAGAGAAAAGAAAGAAGGAAGGAAAGGGGGTGGAGGATACGGAGGAAAAGCGCTCTCAAGTAATATCTCAAGTCTGTCAGAGTAAGAGCGTCACTTTTGAGTGTCATCTGAGGAAACAGGAAATAGATAGGACGGCTTGATTTGATGTCAAACCTAAAACCTAAACATTTAGAAACATACGCACAGGTTTTGCTGAATGTGCTGTAGAACTTTGTTTGTGTGGAGAATACTGTGTCATGTCAGCACATCATCTGAAAGTATAAACTCTGTGTTCAGGCAGATTACTATAGTTAAAGAGGAAGATATTATATTTATTTATATTTGACACTTTCAAATGCTCTACACCATTTACTGGTTCTGACCGATCTCGGCTGCTGTAACAAGTGAATTTCCAAAGTGTGGGATCAATTATCTTATCATGTTTTATGTGTTTCTATATCTCATGTTATTATTTAAGAATACGTTTGATGTCGATGCCACTGAAGTTATACTGACATTTTAAATCAGTGCCTGATGCTACTTAAATCATTTCCTTAGTACTGCAGTCTGAGCAGTGGGATAAGACAGTTAGGATACTGCATGTGCTGTTTGCAGTTACATGTAATATTATACTGATGGCTAACTATTAAACACTATCCAACAAAGAGAGGAGCCTTAAAGTTCATCACAGGGGCATCTGACACACACACACACACAAACACACACACACACACAAACACACACACACACACACAGACACACACACACACACATAGTGAATTAATGCTGGATAATCATAAACTGTGAGCAGATGTGAAGTGAGAAGTGGCTTCAGCACTAACACAGTATCACGAGTGGACAGCGGAGCAGCAGTCTGGTTGTAGATCCACAGACTTGATCCCGGTCCAGCAGCTCATGACCGCACTGCGCTGTGTTTACACTGCGCTTAAATCGCAGATAAAGTTGCAGCACGTCGGTGTGAGGCGCACACACACTCACACACACACACACACACGAAATAACCTACACAGCACCCGGGTCATCCGAGCAGAGAGAAAGCGTCGCAGCGCAACGTGTCGTATATTTCCAAGAAAAAACCCGGAGGCTCCGTGGCAACAGTTGGAGATGTGGAGTCTCGGGGGTGAGGATGGTGGTGCGCTGCGTTCAGTCCACTTTGAGTCCCCACAGCACCACGGGCACCGTTAGAACAAACGAGGGCTGCAAACTTACCTTATTATTACTGTGATGGTGGGGATGATTCCAGCCGACGCGTCCTGCGCTCTCCTCCCCGACACATCCACTATCCCTTCTTCTTTTCCGTTATCTCGGGCCGGTTCGCTCTCAATCGGAGTTAGACATTATTCCACATCCTCATCAGTCTCTCTTTAAGTCTCCCTCTGTGTCTCAGTTCTCGCCTCTGTTATGGTTTTCTCTGTTTTTCCGGCTGTGAGGCGAATCGAGCCATTTGATCCTGTCATTCAGTTTCCACACAGAGAAACTGGCTCTCCGCGCAACTCCCTCCCAAGGCTTTGTAACACGAAACCGGAGGAGGAGGGAGGAGAGAGAAGCGAAAAGAGAGGGGGGAACGGGAAGAGCGAAAGAAGGAAAAGAAAAAGCGTGAATTCAATCCTCTGTGTGGGACGAGCTGGATGGATCTGTCCGGCTCTCCGTGTCCCTGCGCAGAGGAAGTTTCAGCGGTCCGCACCAAACACACAGTGGAGTGGCCGTGGCGCTGCGTGATGTGCCAACCCCCACTGGAAACAGTGCGTGTGCGTGTGTGTGCGCGGAGCTGCAGCGTGTGTGCGCCCCCAGCCCACCACTCCTGCAGTACGCATCACAGCAGGCACCAGGGAGGATTTCAAAAAAGGCACACAACCAGGTCTCCGCCCATTAGCCTCTCTGAACGAGGGGCCCCGGCATAGACCGAGCGGGGGGCCCCAGCGGCCACGCTGCCTGATGGAGACAGCTTCATTTGGCAGAGAGCTGCGGTCTGTTTTCAAACAAAGTGCCTCCCAACCTGGGCTCTGACCCCGAGACACCCAGGGGTCGCTTTTTAACAGGCACCCACAGGCACTTTGTGGAGCAGGGTGGCCTGGAAAGAGACCATTGTTACACTGGAGCGTCTGGTTCTCCGCCACTTCCTGCCCTACTGGAGTACCAATTAGCAAGGCACCAGCTCCGAACCTAAACCATGGCTACATCCATACTACAACATTTTTGTTTGAATATGTGTATTTTTATCATCAAACTATCTCTGTTCAGAAGAGTATTTTGGCTCCATGTCAATCTCAATCCCAGTCCATAACACGCCTGAAAAAACACCATGTGACCAGTCACTTACCCTGGACATGCTCATGCAGTGATAAACAGGAAGGCATGTGCGTCCCACTGGACAAGGGAATTGTTGCAGATTGCTCAGATAAAGGCTTGTTGCCTGCATTGCATGTGTAAACTCCACAGTCAACTCTTCATTACTGTCAACATTACTGGGACAACCCGTTCCTGTAGGTACATGCTGGACATCATCAGGAGAATACGTCCCCTTCTCACTCAGAATGCGGTCTACAACCAGGACATGGTCAAACGTTACACCCCAGCCCGTTCACTCCGCTCTGCATCTGACAATCAGCTGGTTGCTCCCTCACTGAGAGCGAAACACTCAACAAAATCAAGACTGTTTGCTTCATCAGGACAGCAGGAAGTCTACATATTACAAGTAGCACTTTGTAGTTTGGCTTTCTTGAAGAAAATTGGACTTGCTTGATTCTTGTTGTTCTGGGTTTGTACCCTCATGGTTGAATGCACTTATTGTAAGTCGCTTTGGATAAAAGCGTAAGCTAAGTGAAATGTTATGTAATGTAAACAGCTGTAACACTGTAAAACACAGAATGTACCTGCACAACAAGGTCAGCAATGCTTTTAATTGATTATCTATGCTGCGTTCTACACTGGTAGCTGAGGCCATTGCTGGTTGTTTTCTTCCTGAAGGGATCATGTGATGGGAGCCTGACAAAATTAGTGAAGGCTAAGTCCTGACTGAAAAAGACCCAATCAGCAAGCAGTTGTGAGTGTCTACCTCATGGTTTCCATTGACTAAAGGTTGCAGTCATGTTGGCGGCCTATTTGTGACAGAATTGATCCGTTTTCAAACAACAATGTAGAAGTATGGATGTGGCCTTATGCTGTCCTTCTGCAGCAGAGAAGAATATTCCACAAAGGATCAATACAGCATTAATAGAGCCATTTTATAATTTAGCCTCACTGTTATTGGACTGAACTGAGAAAAATGAAACCAAGGATGAAATAAAAAATCTGTTGTTTCTGAGTCTTTGATCCATTTTCTCAGGGACACTTCAACTAAATGTAACTTGTGTATATTCTTTTCAATGAAAAAGATCAATAATCTGATTTTATTAAATGCAGGGTTTGAGGCCTGAAGCATCTTTTCGACATGACAGCAGTCTGCACAAGGATCTCCCTGGTTCTAGGATAAAACTTCATTGATTGCTCTCCAAGCTGCTTTCCTCTGGATGCTTCCACGTATAAACTCATAAATGACCCATTTTAACTCAATTTACGCTAAAGGAATAAATAAAGAAGCTGTGACTGCTGGAATACAAAATACACACGGCTAACAACAATATCGTTTTAATGTTTTGTTTTTAAACTGGCTGTTTATGGACACTGAATAGTGGCAAAGTAAGAAACATAATCCTGAGCAGAGCAGAGAGGACAAAAACATGTAATAACACACAAGACTGAGGATTATGATCCAAAGATTAAGTTCGCAGATTAGATGGCAAAATATTTGAATGATAATCTCTATGCATTAGCACAGAAAATATTTCAAATTATGTTTGTCTCAGTTGATGAAGCTGCAGACACCATGGGGTCTTGTGACAGCCAGCACCAATCAATACAGAGACACATGAATGATTCCCAAAGGAAACATCTACATCTATGTATCACCAGCAATGTCTATCACTGCAGAAATACACCCAGTCTTGAAACCACAGTTTACTATCCTCTGTGACTATTTATCCTGCAGCTCTCAGCCTGGCCTGACTGTCTATTCTCGGTCTGAATTTACACACCACCTGACACGGTGAAGATAATTTTCCAAATCCTGGAACAGACAGATTACCAAGTAAACAAGGCTGAATTATAACGCTCATAATCTGAGGCAAACATCGGGTCGCAGACGCTCTGACACAGATTTATTTTCTTTGGGAGTGAATGAGAGTGGATTTAGGACACTAATTTGGAGTTGGCCTCTCATTCTGCTGTGTGTCAGAAACAGCTCAGTGATGAAAAGGAGAAGTAGCACGGCCTCGGGCCACATCAAGAGACGCTGCTGAGAAAGTGTGCTTGAAAGTTGTGCTGAGTGTGGTAAATATGGCCGTCTAGGAACTTAAGTAAAACACGCAGTGCACAAGAAATCCCACAGAGACCTTGACTGTCCCTCCATATATATATTTTCAGTGTCTATTACATTCAATAAGGCTTCAATATGCAACCGACTTTGAGGAAAATTAATATGCAGGGATTATTCGCACCCAAGGTTGGATAAAATAGACTTCAGCTGTATTATGTGAGGAGGCAGTCATGTGTGAAGCTCCATGCCTGACCTCGAGTTCAGTTTGTTATTGATGTACTGTGACGCCCATTCAGCAGATGGCGTGGAATACATAAGACTTTCAGGATCCCAAACATTTTTATATGATGTTCTTACCTGCTCCTTTAGTCAATTTCCTATATGCTTAGCCAGTTTCACTGCCCCCCGGGCCTTTTAAAGCCATTCACAAATCCATGCTGCTATATACTCTGCAATTCTGGAAATCCTTCAATCCCTCCAAGCAGCAACTGCAGCATCTTTTCATGATCATATATCACCATGTATAATTTATTCTTCAGCTTCAGAAGAAGCTGTGTTGCTGCTCTGGAGCTGCTTCAGATTATTTCCTTATCATTAGTGAGTCCTCCTAGCCTGGATGCCAGACGAATTTAGTCCCGCCCACAACATTTGAGGTCGGGAAGTTCGGTCTAGAGTCGCTCCGTTGAGGAGAAATTATGCCCGACCTGGCCAATCAGATTGTCAGGGCGGGCTTTATACGATGATGGACAGATGATTAACGGCAACGTAATCAACCACGTCATCAAAGTGCCCTTGGGTTGAATTCGTTTTCAACAAACATGCCTGCCGCTGGAGAGCTGAGATGTGTAGATGCTGCCATTGAGTCTGTTTTAGAAGACATCGACAGGGCATTCATTTTGAAAGAGGAACAGAGAACGTGGAGGCGACGCCAAAGCACGTTGATCCAGTAGATTAAAAGCATATACTTACTTGTTGCTCCGAAATTTAGCAATAGCGTCCCAACATGTGTCCTCCTTGATGTTGTCTTTATACAACTAGTTCCGAGGATCATACAACTCACTGTACTTCTCCACTTCAATTATTAATTTAATGTCATCCATGTTGAAGAACTTCGCTGTTTGCTTTTAGTTCCTGGTCAGTTGAAACACGCCCCATAATCACAGCCCAATGGGGCGGTCTCAGACTCACATTCTGACTAGAATTGTGAGTCTGACAACGTCAGGCTAGAGTCCTCCTCCAACAGTTCCACACTTTATTTTCACTCATTATTGTTTGTGTGCTGGACATCGTGTGCAGAGCTTTTTATAAACAGTCTATGGTGCAGAATGAAGTTAGAAAACATTGTGTTTATCTTACCTGGTTTATCCATAATCAAGGTTTTATTGTCAATGTTTTTCCTAGAATGACACTGAATGTTCTACATTACTGTTCATGGGTGTGTTTCATATATAAGTTTGAATGATTTAATGAACTGTTGTTATTTTTTTATAGATTGCATGTCAATTAGGTCAGAGGTCTGTAAAACGGCCGGCACAATCTTCTGACCCAAATGACCAACTTTTCAAAATAAAAGCTTTGTAATTAAGCTTAACATAAAGCATGACAGCAACAAAGCAAAGCTTTTACTTTACAGACATTGCTTAAGAGGAAGTGATTCTATGATGTTGTTGCCTTGACAGACATAAACTACCAGTAACCCTGTGAATGTCTGTCTCAGTCTGATATGGTGAAATAAATATAATAAAATGATCAAAATCATCTGCCACAGATTTTGAGCGACAGTTTGACCCAGTTGTAAACCAGGGCTGTAGTTCATCTGAGGACGTAGAAGAGATTTTGAAGACATGTCAGCCCACCCCCACTGACTGCTACAATGCGATGGTCACCTGTTTGTTCAATCTTTATTTATATTGAACATATTGCATGTCCAAATCGCATCAAAATCCGCACTGCTCTTTCTTAAGCAATTTAGACTCACATTCACAGAATTTTGTGGAACTAGTATGTAGATGTCTGCTTGAACTATGAGAGCAGACATCTACATACTAGTTCAAGCACAGTCAAAGTCTGTCTCGCCCTTTTTCTAAAGCTTTGAAAAATCTAAACGCATCCTGTTCATGCATGACTGAGCTGGGGATTCATTTTCACCTCCTCTCTAATAGAGGCTATTTGACATCCTTTCAAAACTTTTTGAAAGGATGTTTATTATTGTTCAAACACCTGCAGTGGGCTTGAGAGAGCTCTCCATTTGCCATCATTTCGGTTTATTAGTCAATGTACAGCCGTCAACACACTGAAAGCAACAACTTTCATGGCGTTCAGCCGTGTCACTGCTCGGAGCGTGAGGCCCTGAGAGCGTATAAGCATGAATTACAGGCTAATGGTTGACAGCGTGGTGAAGAAAGGTGGCAGCTCAGAGCTCTCGCTTACTCCGGTTTTCACAGCTTCTGATAAACAATAACGAGGATATGCACGTAATTACAGCCTTGCAGTAGTATGATTTTCTCCCCCGCTGAAATTAATATGAGCGGATGAAAAGATCCATATTTGCATTTTCCTTTAGATAGATCCTCTTAAGTTTGTAAAGCCTTTAAATAAATCACAAATTTCTTTAATATGTGCATCTAATTATTTCCTCAGCGACAGACCACAGTGTGTGCTGGACACAGTGGTCTGTATCACAGGGGACTGTCCATGCTCTATTTCCTCTCATCTTCTAAACATCAGACTACATCAGCTACATCACAGGGAACCATTTCCCCCTGATGACTCACTGTTGTGTGCATCACTGTTACTGTAGACAGTTTTCAAATGAATGCAAAAAGGAGCTGGTGACCAGTGATGGGGTGTAACAAACTACATTTAATTATTGGGTGTACTTAAGTTCATTTGGTATGTATGTGCATTTCGGGGACTTTAACTTCACTACATATATTGACGGGTATTTGTACTTTCTACTCCAACATTTTTACAAAGCATTGAAAACTTGCTCACATTGTTTTTTTTATTTTTGAAAGTAATCAATAATGAGAAGACTTGGTCTGCTGATCCAGTAAGTGGGCAGGTAACATCTGCCATGACCACCTGATACACCTTTGCAATAGGGAATCGGATTACCCTCAGCCAGTAATTTTACTTTCATTACTTTGAAGTACATTTCAAGGCAAATACCTACTTACTTTTACTCAAGTATAAAAGTGAATTAGGTACTTTTTTCCACCGGTCAAAAAAACAACCACTTACATCTGGCTTTTGTCTGTAATGGGAATAGGTGGAATCAGCATTCACTCCCAGATCATATGACTCTGCAGTAGACACAGGTTTTTACTGGCTGTGGCCCTGATCCACAAAGAAACATGACACCCCGGTGAAAGTGTTAATTTCTTCTTCTCCTTTACTCTGGCAGTCACGCTGATGCTGCATCTTTCTGGAACAACGTTATGAAGTGCACTGAACTTCCGGGTAATGGTGTGTAAAATGTCATGAACATCTGTGTACTGACTGTTTGGGGAACAATATCATTTTTTTCTACATACAGTGCAGGTCAGTGATTTTTTACGATGCATTGGTTTCTGGTGCATTTGTGACGTTAAACATGACTCACCATGGAGGAAAAGTATGAAAGGGAAAGTTCACACCTGACAATGGGAAATAAGTGAATCCCTTGTTTTGAGTAGGTTTACCCCTCGTTTTATAAACCTTGATATACCTTCTAATTTTGGTGTTAAAGAGGTATTAGTACCTCCTCCACCACGGCTGCTAATGAAACGTTCCATGTCATGCCAGGTACATGCTGCACCCGGGTTTACACTTCAAACACATTCAAACTGGTCTGAACCAACTAAACAGATGGGCTGTGCAAAAAGGTTTGTAGTAGTTTGGTTCACTCGCTCTGGGACAAGGGGAAATTAAAATGAAACGTGTGCATTTTCTCATCCAGTTCATTTGCACTCACTGACTGGAAGCTTTAGGCAGCTGTCATCCTGCATCATCAGGACCCACATGTAAGAATCAAATTCTGGTGAAACAGCACTTAACTGCTTCTTATGAAGATATTTACGTTCTCTGTCGTAATAAAGAGCTCACCCAGTGAACTGATTATTAGCATTACTAACATCATTAGACTGAAAATCCTCCACGTTCTAAATAATTGAGACAGGAGGAAAAAGAGGGGAATTACAGCAGGAGGAGAATGTGTATTACTGAAGAATCAGTAATACACACGAACACACCGGTGATTCACCTGTTTGTACAAGTTCTGATTCTTCAGCATACATGTTGCCATGGCTACTGAATATAAATATGTAGAGATCTTATTATTCCATCCTAAACAGGTCACTTTCAGCAGTTGGATTAAATTGGAGTTTACCCCATCGAGGAGGTCCGGGTTTGATACTGGCCCTTGACCCTTTGCTGCATGTCTTCCCCCACTCTCTGTCTGCCCCCCCACCCCTTCCCCCCTTCACAGCTTGCTTGCTGGCGTCTCCCCAAAATGTAAAAAAAAGCTAAAAAAAAAGAGCTCTTCTACAAGTCTCTATCCCTGCTGCTGTCAGACTCTTACTAGCTGTCAGACTGAAACATGTGCTGGACTGTGCGTCAGTCACACTGCCAAGCCCTCAACTAAACCACACACACTTCACACACGTTGGCTTTGCTTCCCCAAATGCAACAACTGAAAGTCTGAAAATCTTTCTGCAGACAAAAAGATTTCACTCAACACCCACTCTCATTCTCAACGGGGGAATTTTTGTGTTTAACTTTAATTGCAACTTCATTGCCTGTTCACTCTATTTGTGACTTTATTTGTCTAATTACACTTTATAGTTTCTATTTAGGTCTGTGTACGATTTACTGTTTTATTTCAGTTTTTTCATGCTTCACTTCTCCAGAGAACTTTTTAGGGGATTGCATCGGTTTATCGGAGTGTTCCTGTTCCTGTAACAGTTTAATTTGGCAACAGGACAGATTCGAAGTAAGGACATAATATATCCACAGCGTGTAAGCAGCCTGATGCAGAATGCAGATTAATCCACAACGGTCTGTACGAGGCTGGCTCTGGAAATCCTGCTCTTCGTATAGTGAACGTAGGAGGGATTAACTGCAGTGACTCACAATTCAGGTCAATCTTCCCCCGGCAAAACAACAGAGAAAGAGATTTTCCTGTATTGATAGGAACTAAACCCTAAAGAGGTTCAGCTTTGAGGCACGACAAACAAACAAAAAAAACTGCTTTCCTATATCCTCAACTGGCGGACTGAAAATCATTGTCTTCCTCCCTCTGCAGACCTCACATATCCCAGAACCATGTGAGTGAGAGACAAGCGGCAAAAGGAGCATTATTTAGCACATGTCTGGCAAATGTAGAAAGCAGGCCAGGCAGTGAGAAAGTGGGGTAAAGTCTCATTACTAGGCAGAGCACGGGTCATCTCCCATGAGCCCCTGCTCTCTTTGCATCGCTCCGCTTGGACTTCTCCATCGCAAAGAGACTTTGGGTTTGGTTTGGCTGGGATTTATATTCTGGGGAATAGTTCGAACTGGGAAAAAGGATATTCTGGGCCATTGGCTCATTTACCTCGCGCTACCTTTCCATTGTCAGCTGGAGCTTTTAACTAGGACAGAGATATGTAAAGCTCATTCGACAACACATGTGGATGTTACATGTGTTAATGTGTGCTGTCTATAAGCACCAGTGGAAAACGCAGAAGATGCAGCACATTAAAGGAGCTTGCTATGTGACTGTCCAATTAATTTAATAGATACATATCAAACTACTTGACAGACATCAGTACAATTAAAGTGGACAGAACTGACCCTATAAAAGAATTAGGATACATGACTGTCATCTGGCTCGTGATGAGATTGAAATGAAAAGTAATGAATGGCTCTACCGCCCAGCCGTGGCAGTTTGATTCTAAACGGCGAAGAACCAACGTTGTCATAATCAATTTAAAGGTCTTTTCGCAACGTTAGCTTTTTGACAGAAAACCGCTTTCAGCCGCTGCTGATCTGTCACATTTCATCTGATTGCAATTTCATGGGTAAACATTTGTGGAACCAAGTGGAGAAACTTCTTGTCTTCATGGGAAACGAAAAGTCCAAACATCTCTCTGCCTCTGCAGGCCGCTGGTGGTTAATATCTATTGAGAGATGAGTGTATTTAAGCATATCCCATACAATGGGTTGCTCCCTCCTCCCCCACCACCCAATAAGGAAATTACAGCTCAACAGAAAATTATTTCAACCACCTGGTATATTCATTAAACGGAGATGGGAAAAGCAAGATTTTAATCAGAGGTTTTTTTGGGAGGGAAAAAAGACATTCTTCTAAAAATCGCTTTTCATTAGCGCTTCATAAACATGCTTCATCTTTTTGATCTGACCTGCAGACTGTTTGATTAGAAAAGAAAGGAGAAGGGCGTGCTTTCATCAGAGCGAGGTAGTTCGCTTTATGAGTGCGTTTTTTCCAACTCCAGAAAGCAGTTTAATTTTCTTAAAAGTCAGGGTGATAGATCAGCTAGATGACAGAGATAAACCACTGGTTCAGCCTTGGGTTCCTTTCACTTAATTTCACAACGTCTGCAAGCCTATAAATCAGTGTTGGATCGCTACTTAATTTGGATATCTGCATAGTTTGCCTCAATGCAGCTCTGTCTCTCTTGATTGGATAACAGTGTGCTAATCCACTGTCTAATGTAAAGAGGAATAGTTTCAGGGGTTTTATTAAATTCCACTGGAAAGTGAATGAGTGGGATTTCTTCAGTCCTCAAGTGAGCGCGTGTCGCCTGTCAGCACAGAGGGAAAAACTGCTGTGGGAGGCGGTGCTGGGGCCCCCGGGACCCCCGTAACTCTCCTCTCCTCTCCTCTCCTCTCCTCTCCTCTCCTCGCCTCTCCTCTCCTCTCCTCTCAATCTCCTGCTGTATGCCCCTTGCTGCCTTACAATAATAAACAGCAAGCGAGTGCCCTCACTTCCCCTGCGCTCCATCACACCCCTTGCTGCAAAGTCTGCCTGATGAATCTTCTTCAGCAGCTATGCATATGTAAACACACTGGTAAACACGAGAGAAATTATACATGGGCAGCTTAACTCCTACACTCCTCTGTTCTCTTGTAGGAAGATATATGGGAATATGCGCTGGTTCCGCCCGCAGATTGATATTCTCATTTGTGATGCCAAAAGATCGGCCAACGTCTGAATAAAAAAAATCCTCGGTTCAACAAAATGGAGAAATTTTTTAAAAGGCCACTTTCTGCCTCGGGCAGTTTGGTATCAGCTATGAATGCACATCATTCGTATCAACTTGTTTGCTCGCGGAAAAGCTGCCGCGAATGTTGAATACAGCGAGCTCCAACAGAACCAGCACTCAAAATGTGCTGCTGTGACTGTGCATGTTTTATCCACAGCTGGATTTCACGTTGAATGCACGAACAGTTTTAACAAGATTAAAGCTGGGTCACAATTCCAAACATGTTCAATCTATTTAGGTTTCACAGTAATCACTGGAAAATTGTCAGAATTAAGTACACACAAAAATGTTAGTATTTAAACGAAAACCCGCAAAACTGATTGATTCAATTTGAAAAATACAAAATAAAACACAACTCCACTAGAATGAAGATAAAAAACTTTATTATACCAACTATATACCATTAACATTTGATGTCTATTTGTAACTTTGAATAGGCAGTGATGTTACAAAAAGGCTCTTTGACTTATGTATTCGTCCACATTGTTTATTCAAAATGTTTAAGTATGTAAATACTTTTGTATATCCACTTACAACAATTTTCCTTTACACAACTGCAGTACAAAAGTTGGACACAGATTATACAATCCCCCTGCTGTGAAACTGCACTTGAGCTAAATGCTAGCCAGAGGTATTACGCTACCAATCTGTGCTAAACATTAAGTAAAACTGAGGCTAGGGGCTATGTCATTAGTTTTGAGCATAGCCTGTACTAAAGATGGAGGACTCATTATGCTTCCTCATGTTGAACAAATATTATGCCCAGATATCTTGGCTATGGGAGCTGATTTCATTCGGAGCCAGAGTGTGCACAGCAGGGACGGTGGTGGGCAGCTGAGGTATCGAAGTCCCTTCGACCGACAAATTGCATGTCAGTCACAGCTGACAGTCAGTATATTTCATTCTATTTTTATGGCATCACATAAATAACACTTGAACCTACTTCAGTGTGATAAGAATACATTTGGTATGTTTTTTGACTTTTTAATTTGCCCTATGTCCCATCTGCTAATGAGGCAGGGCTAATGACAAACACTGTAACCAGTAATCAAGATCATTTGGGATTTAGGGAAGCCATCATATTGTCCATCTTAACATGAAGTCGATGGTTATCACATTTCATCCAAACTGAGAACCAACTCTATGGTCATGCTCGAGGCAAAAATCAGAGGAAACACCGAAATCGGTAGGAGCAAATCTGTGTAAAAAAATCCATACCTGAGGTATGTCACTGAAGTGAAACCTTCGCCAAGATCATGGCATAAATTACAATACATCTATTGCTTGATGCAATAAATGATAAACCAATAAGACAACAGCAATACATCAAGTACTGACGTATTTCCATCAGACAAAGTGATGGAGAGACTAGAGACACTAGCATCTCTAGAGCAACGCTGCAATAGAAGACAACATCCAACACCTTACGTGGATGAAATAAAATGCGGCATGAGCGCTGGGATGGCACTGAGCTACCGAACACTCTTGATCAGTGAGGACAATGGCTTGACAGAAGCCTTGCTACAGGGCAGACAGGATTACAATCCTGCCACATTGCTCAAATTGAGTTTGTTTTTGTGTGTGTGCCCCCCCGTGTCATCTAATGCAATCATCCTTCAGTCAGTGTTCAACGGTGAAAATCGAATCACACTGGTTTGATGTTTCAGAAAGCCATCTGCTTTAATCCAATTATTGACAAAAATCCCTGTCATAGCGCTCCCTCTGTCACTGTAACAACTACCTATTCAGCGGGCTAATTTTACAGGTTCATCTTGTTAGGCGTGACACAGATATAGAGGGTTGACAGTATTTGAATTCTGGAGACAGCCGCTAATGCCTTCCACACCTTGCCCATCCCATGTCCAGCCCATTTTCCACTGCTCTGGCCCCGGATGGCCCTTCAGACATCCGGACAATGACAGACACTGAGCTTCTTTCTGTCTGCCAAGCCCACTGCCTTACGCCACGCCACAGCTCGCATTCTCTGGAGTCGGGGCGTCAGAATGCCTGTGCAAGGCATCTTTGCAATCCTAAAGGGCAACTCCCTCAGCCGTGAAAAACAGTGAAAATACTTACACTTGCCATAAATGCCCATAAGCTAGGCAATCTTTCATGCTTTATAATGTTGTCCCCAGCAACACAGCAACACTGAAGGCCTCTGATAGGCAAAACAGAAGACAAATGACGGAGTGTGGCCTTTTCTAATCTATCAATTTCTTCTATAGCCTTTTGTCCTTCAAGCTGAGTGCTACTTGTGGGCCTGGCTCTGCACGGCTGGAATTGTATTGCCCGGAAAATGCCTTGGACAGTGTTTGAACTTGCTCAGACACGTTTTGTTTGGTGACCTATAGCCAAAACCACCTTGACAGAGATGTTCCCAACGTTTAATCTGGCATATCTGCAGAAAAGGCTTGTCAAGTTGGAGAAAATCTCGTTCAGACACTCCAGCATGCGGACAAAAATGGAACCTTTACAGGCAGATGTGGCATTTTTATGGGGCTCCATAGGATTGTTTAGTGATATTTAGCATTTCCTGGCACTGCGTAAAGTCACTGGAGTGTCTCCATCCTGCTGCGTAAGTGAGTGGACGGGTACTCTTAGCAGACAGACTGGGGGCACTGGCTGGAGACTTAGGACCCATTGTTAAAGGAGCAGTTTAAATACCAGCATTTTGTTAATACCCCCACACACTGATCCACGCATGCTCCTTCCTCACACGCACACGGAAACACACGCACACATCAACACTCCTACCTTTGTGCTATATCTCCAATAAATTACCGCTGTTATTTCCAAGAGCTCCACTGTCTCCCCGTGTGTGCACGTGGAGCACTCAGTACAGTGCAGTTCTCTCTGGTAAGAGAGGTGAATTGTGCTGTATAACCACTTAACCCTCACTCCCCCCTATGGCACCCTCCCATTGCCATCCCAATAAAACCCTGGATTATTTTTATAGCACAATGTATGGAGGCTGACTTTACAAGCCCCCTTCCTGCTCCTGGGTGAGAGAGAGAGGGGGAGGTGGAGGAAAGAAAGGCCAGGTCAAAACCTCTGTGTGTCTCAAAAGGGGCAGCATATCCAAAACCATCAATGAAGGCCTTTACTACTGGGAGGAAAAATAAACACTCTGACTGATTCTTTTCCTTTTGCTTTTGCTTCAGTCTGGTGCTACAGAGGGCATTACTGTAGCTACAGTTCCAGACCAGGGCTGATGGCTTCCCTGTCCCGTCCACTTTCATCATCTTTATCTTGTGGAAAGGTCAAGTTCAGATGTGTTTGTACAGTTAAACAGCTCTTCGCTGTCTGCGACTACAGAAGGTGGCAAAGCAGGTTTGGATATTTTTAAGAGCTTGCCGCTAATCCAGCGTCGCATAAATTTGTGCTGTATCATTGCAGTTATAATACAAAATATGTGTTTTCTTATCATGTCCTCTAATTTAAGTATCCAGAAACATCCCTAAAAGGTTTTCATATCGGCTACTTGTTTTATCTCTTCACTAAATAGTAAAGTTTACCTCCTCTGATGAAAGCATTTCCAAGTATTAAGGTGCTGTACAAAAATGATTGTTTCTCCGTGGGCAGAGCACAACAGGGCTGTTTTTCTATCTGAGCTTTATTTTCCCTGAAAATCAACGGCCAGTTTGATCAACATGTCGGTTTTGGATAACAAAAGACATGTGATTGAGATTAATCTCTTGCAAAGTATAATTCATTTACCCCCTTTGCCGATACTCCCTCCTCCCTTTGAATCATGACAAGAAGCAGAATACTTATATTTTAAACATGTCAAATAAAGATAAGTCTATCTTCAGCGTCACATGTTGCAAACTGTTCTATGAATCAAAAGATAACAATAAACTGACTGGATTGTTTCTTACATGATCAGTTTATATTCTGTATGTCCTCTTAATCATATTAAATAACAGATATTCACTTATGTTGTAAATGAGAAGTGACTTTTGGGTAGTGTTTAAGTGGCTCTTGTTTCAAAAGCGATACATTGCTGCATGAGTGATGCAAATTATTGATAACATTTTTTAAATCTTTATGTTTTCCCCATTTATTTACTTTAATCATATCATGTCAATATTTTGGCAGGAATATGCAGGAATACTCAGCACCCCTCTCCACCCAACACTGAAATATATTTCATTCAGCTAAACTGAAACATTAAACAAAATTGCAACTGAGATAAATATGTCATACATGCAATGATATATTGTGAATTTAATTATGGGTTGAGCCTGAAACAGGTCACAGACACAACATTTACCGAACCCGTGATCTGTCCCTTATCTTACCTAAAATGCGTTTGTTACTTTTTTTTAATTACCTAACCATGGGACTGTTGATGTGAACCCTGGCCTCTGGTGTGATAGTCATGTGTTCTGTATCCACCAACCACATCCTGGTGACACTGCGCTCTCTAATAAATGAGGCGCTTTACTAATCCCCAAAAAACCATGCTTTTAAACACAATCCAGCTGACCATTACATTTCCTACAAAACATGCAGTTGCAGTTTTTTGTATAGAAATAATAATTTCAGGGGACAGGTTTTGTGCAACCAATAAGTTTTTTTTTTAATTTCGTTGAGTGAACATTGGTTGCCAACTCTGTTTGTTTTCCCTGCTTACTGACACGGAGGGTACTTGAGTTATTGGAGATTTTCACTGTGAAAGAGCAGGCAACTGGGAAAGACGAATATCATTCATATGCCAGGTAATACAACTCAGAACTTCTTGGAACCTGTTTATGCTAAACCGAAAAGCTTTCTCATTACTCTTTCTGAAATGTAGTTTTTACTCCACTAAATGACCTTGCTGTTAAAGCCGTAAAATTGTCAGTTGCATCTTTATCCTCTTAAATTGGGGCTCAACATAATTTCCCTTCCTCTCTGTGTTTCTTGATAAAATCAAAGTTGAGGGAAATTTTTCCTGGAGGCGAAGCCAACTTTTCTGCCATTTCTCATCTGAGCTCTCTGTGATGTGCAAGAGGATGATGACTATTTTATGAAAATTAATCAGGGTCACTGGGGGGGGGGGCTGTGAGTGGGGGTAGTAGGAGGGTTTTGATGTATTTCCTGGATAATTTAAATTTAATCTTATATTTTGAAGTGCCGACAGCGAAAGTGACAACCTATTTCTGTGATTGGAAACCCTAATGTGGCATTAGTTCAATTGAAACACTAATTTGTTTCACTCCATTGTTGGGTGGCTCAATGAAAAGGGCTGCATGGGACAGGCTCGGGTGGAGCTAGGGCTGCAGGAGCTGCTGCATCAGCATGTGTGCAGTAATGTGATAGCAAAGCCTGGCCGCACAAAGAAAACACTACCAGCACTCTAACAACCCTCCCAGTAAAACCCTGAGAGGGGTGGGCAGTGGGTAGATGGGGGTTTGGGGGAACTGGGCAGCGCCACTCTACTTATGCTGCATTCATATCCTGGTAGGACTATTGTAATTCTAAGCTCAGTGCGTATGAGCAAAAATAAATGTGGTAGCCTAAACTGCAGCAATGTAATCTTTAGGGAGAAATAAAGCAGGGAAGTACTGCTAATACCTACTGGACAATGTGAATGATATTTTTTATCATTTTTTAAAATCATTTTCAGTGCCATATGTTGATACTATTTTTTGTTTTATTTCCATTGTGTTACATGTGGTGAACTGCTTTTTTGATACAAGTTACCATGTATGCTGCTGACTACCTAATGCTGACTAATTTCTAAAATGAAGAAATCTACTACTTTTCCTCAAACTAAAACCTTATGCTATTATATCTGTTACAGCTGTTATACTTTGAGGCCGGGTTTGTGTTTGTCCCAGAGGGTGTGATGCTGTGACAAAAGACATAATCTGATTTAGAAGGTCAGTTATATAAGAGGGGGAAAGGCTGCTTAGAGATTTAGAAACTAGAAATACAATATTAAAATCAATTCCGAAGATGACAGGTAGCCAGTGCAATGACCCGAGAATGGGGGTAATATGTTCATACTAACGAGTTCTATTCTAGCTGCGGTATTCTGAAAAAGTTGAAGGCGGTTGATCGATTTCTGGGGCACTCCTGAAAATAATCAGGAGTGCCCCAGAGTTACAATAATCCAGATGGCTGGAGACAAATGCATAAATAGGCAATTCTACAAATCAAATAGCTGATTTGATGATATTGCTAAGTGTTATAAGTGTTTTTAGAAGTTCAGGTTGAAATCATAGACTATTCCCAGGTCTCTGGCCTCATAAGTGTGATTTTGGTCAAAGGAGACATCTGATGGATTCACTGACAGATATATCGTCGGCATAACAAATTAAGGAAATATTGTGATTGCAGATCACGTGACCCAGTGGTGATATGTATATCAAATACAGTAAAGGAACAACAACAAAACCTTGAGGAAAACCCCATGTGATGTCTGAGAAGATGGAGAAAGCTTTCCCTATCGATACATAGAAGGATCTTCCATTAGTACATTACATTACATTTCATTTAGTAGGATTAGTAGGATTTCACTAGTAGGATTTAAACGACAGTCCCATTCATGCCTACCCAGTGGTCAAGCAGTTTAATTAGATTACCATGATCCACTGTATCAAATACAGCAGAGAGGTGGATCAGCACAAGACCTGTACAAAAACCGGCATCTGAGTTCAAAAATGTTCAAAAATGTCTGTACTGTGATGCATACGAAAGCCAGAGTGACATTTTTGAAAGAGTGAATGGACACTGATGAACGGAGTAAGCTGTGAAACATTACTTTCTTCAGGACTTTGCCAAGAAATGGTAATTTTTTACAATTATTTGGGGCTATAATTAATGAAGTATTGCGTTAGTTCATGCAGGACATGGAGTCCTGTGATCAGCTGTCATGAGCTGTCAGCTGCTGATGGGTCACTCAGTGCTCGTCAGTCACCCAACAATCACAGCATTCTTTCTCTGATCCCTGCTCAGCTACACTGCAACTCACGCCCTGCTGCCGGAAACTTGCTTCCACCACCCCAGCCTCCAACTTTTAGCACAGAGTCCTAACATGTTTTGGTAAACAAAATTCATCTTGAACAAATGTATCTTGCCTGCTACGCCCACCTGGGGGTTCTCCATATGTTCGGTTTTATTTTAGGATGCTCCTTGTCTAATCCAGGAAACATCCAAAGAATGGATCCATCCGCACCAAGCATATCTGTATTCCCATTGTGCAATAAATTGGTAAATCATGACGATCTGTTGTGCCTGTGCACTTTTTATGTCTCACTGTGGGAGAGTGGGAAACGTTGTATCGATTCCTTGTATGTTCTGAACATGTTAAGAAATTGACAATAAAGCTACTTTAACTTTAACTTTAAAGTGTCCTTCAATGACTTAAGACTTAAGGGGACAAAATGTCAGCAGATACATTTTCTTATGCCGATTACTCAATGCTAGCATGCTAAGACTTGCTAGGTGAATAAACACCACCTGGTATTTGCTGGCAAGTTGGTCATCATTCTGTTGGTTTCCATTGTGCTATTATGGCTTTGCCCACGACTAACTTAAGAGTGGAGGAGTACAGGAACAGACTTAGAGAAAAAAATCAGACATAGTCATTGTGGTTTTGTTTGTTGCGCCCACTTCTTTTGCAGTGGTTTAATGGCACAAGTAGAAAATGAGGGCCACCAACTGAATCTGTTTTTGTAAAGTAGTAGTGAATGAAGTGACATATACATTTGTATTTTCTTTAGCTAACTTAATCTAAATTAAGTTAAAATGTCTGCTATATTTGGATGGAAGTCTGGCTATTAATAGCAGGTTAGCATGCTGCCTTTAGCATTTAGGTCAAAGCACTGTTTTACAGCTTCACAGAGCAGCCACAGACACATCAACCACAACGGGAGAAACAGCAGAAGGAAAATCTAACAGGATTTTCAGAGTCGAACATCTGGTAACCTATTGCAGGGGCTATGGTGGGGTTACTTAATTCCTGACAGAGCTGGAGCCTCATCTAATTTCAACATGGCAAATGTGGATATCGAGATGCGAGAGGTCAGAGGTTAGCCTATTTCTTCTTTATAAAACAAAAACTGAAATTAGTTATGTAAGACAGTGAATCTAGTGGAAGCTGTTATATTATGGAACCTCTACAATCACGAACCACAAACATATCTGAAGCAATTAAAGTGATTACTTTTACTGTCAGTCGTTGCCATGGTATTTTTTTTTCCACATCCATACATCACATCAACTCTTTCCTGAGCACTCTGCTTGATATTTTCTCATCACTTTTATTACCGCTTCGTGTTGTCTCAGTGCGCTCAACTTCCAATTTCAATATTTCTGCTCAAGTACTTAAAACGGGCATTGGCTAGCAGCTCCAGCTGTGCGGCTGAGTCGGTGGGGGATGGGGGGGGGGGGGGGGGCAGGGGGGGTAGGTCAGGACAGATGTGTTTAAGCTGGCAGTGAAGGTCAAACAGAGGAGGAGGGGTGATAAACTCCTCCCAAGGCCCTGCTGGTTTCATCGAAACACTTCCTGGTTCTGAACTAAAGTCTCCCCTTCATCATTCCCTGGGGTGGTATCCCCTATCTGGGCTCAGGTTCACCACGCGACGGACTGACATTGTGCTGGTGTTTTAAAAAGCAAGCTGCTCTCGGAGCTGAGTGAGTGGAGACTGAATAGCACGGCACATATGGGACGAATTGTGTCTGCGAGCAGTGACATAACGGCTCAATGTGACTTTTTTTCCGCTCATATACACGTTATAAAGTGTACACACAAGCGCACATGTTCAGAAACACACACACACACACACAGAGCTTTGCTGTGCTTTCACACAGACTCTTGTGGGATCAGGTGGTGATCAGAACAGAGCATGCGACTCTCTACCGGCGACCTGCATATGAGCAACACGCACACACACTGGGCGCTTTGTGAGCAGTTCAGCCTCTGTTCCACACACTATAATAACCACACAACAGTACACACATGCACACACACACACCCTTGCGTTGTGTTTGTGTTTGCCCAGATCCAGTTGGGTAGAAAAGGGAAGAAAAAAAGAAAAAATCCTTTTGAAACCTGAAACTCTTCTCCATCAGCGGCCCCTGTGCTCCCCCCCCTCCACCAGGCCAGGAGCAGAGCGGCAGCAGCAGGAGAACACGGGACTCTGTTGTCTCAGCCAGAGCCCTTTGGATACATTTTGAACCCTGGCTCCCAACGGACGCAGCAGCATAGGGACCTTGTTGTACTGAGGAGCATGTGAACGCACTGCTGACTCAAGTGTGGTGAGCAATGTGACTTGTTACAGTAACAAGTTGGGGCTACGCTGATTTGCTGAGTTTCTGTATGGGTGTGTGGGGCGAGAGCATACTACTTAGACTGCAGTAAATATGTATGCATGTGTGTCGGCCTCTATATCCATTAATGGTCACTGTACAGAAGTAAAGTACAGATGATATACAAACAACAATCTGAACCAACCTATGTCTATTTTTTACATCAAGATTTATACATTGTGTCGGATAATATAGAGACTAAGATTAAATTACATCATAATCTAAGTTACAGCTGCCTAGTGCGTTTGTTTTTAACATTAATATATCTGTGACTGACTTGAATTGTCAGCAGCTTTTGAATGTAGGGTCCCCAAAATTGTAATTACCCTTGCCCAGGGCAGGATTAAGCAAACACTACTTATCCAATTTCCATTAAATGTATGGATTGGTGGGATATGACTCAAGGAAGGATCCATAAAATTTGGTTGCAGATCAGGGGATGGATCCAGGGAGTTATCATCACTTACTGTAACACTGCTGGATAGGGGGCATTTCCAATTTTTTGCCGGTTTCTCAGAGAATAATTCATGAATCTTGGTGGAGGAGATCAGACATGTGTGGGTGACTAATATTTATGGATGTGTGCAGTTATTATCTAATGTTGTTTCATAAGGGAACTGTCAGCCCTTGCATGCACTCTTAGTGTGCACTCTATTGAGTTCCATTTAAGTTTCATATAATATATCTTTAAACCTTGAAGACAGAGCGAGGGATTCCTCTCAGTCTCAGTCCAACATGCTACAACTAATATGATGAATATGTAAAGTTATTGCTTCAGTGATGCTAACATGCTACAGACAGACATGGTCTTTTTTGACACTCACTATTTATTTATCAGGGAAAAAAACATAAAAAAATGAAAATACAGTAATATAAACCGGACTAGCCCAAGCCCTCTTCATAGTGCCTGCAATTATTTGTCTAGTCTCTATGACTGTAGAAATTAAACTCGTTCATCTCTATGTAAAACTCACTCTCAGTTGTATAGGTTTATTTTATGAATATTGTTAATAAATTACAGACTGACTTCTCAGCATGTTTTATTTCTGCTTGTGTGTCTCAGGCCTTCAGGAGTGTGCATGTGTCTGCCAGTCTACGGCGCAGCCTAGATTTGTGAATACCTTCGAATTGTTTTGCATACTAGGTGCATTTGTTCTATGCGGAGGTCCTCAGGGGCCCTCGAGAGCTGTAGAGATCTACTTTAATGCACAGCAGCCAGTGGAATCCTCCTCATCTGCTCTGGAGTGAGCTGGCATAAACAGGAACCCCTGGGAGCCCCTAATATGTTAAATGATCTTACCCCGGTTTTCCTCAACCTTTTCGAGCCAAGGCAATCAGAGATACGAGGGTGGGATGTGTGTGCTTGAGCATGCCTCTGTGACATGAGTTCTGTCTATGCGTGGGTATTATGAGCACTGATGAAAGCCGAGAGAGAGAAAAAGATGGAGGAAACAATAGAGAGCGGCTGAGAAAAAGGATGCAAATTACCAAGACAGGATTGGATGAAATCGACTGGAATTGCTCCTTTGGTGTGGCGGGCGAGGAAGAGCTGCCTTTGTGTGTTCAGTTCAAAGGCGGTGGATATGTCTCTCCCCGCTGCAGTAATGCAGCCATATATATACATAGATGTGGTCTGATCCACATACACGCACTGATAACAGCAAATGTGTGTGTCAAGTAACACAGGATCAGAGAGCAAGTGACGGCTGCTGGTGAGAAAGTGCCAGACTGAGACTTATCAGCTTGTCCCCCACCTGTTTTGGTACACCGGAGGGAGCGGAGCGAGATAGAAAGAGCATATGAGATACAGGGACAGAGAGAATGAGAGAACAGGGGATGAAAAGAGGGGGCGCAGAGAGGAAGAATAAAACATTCAGTGTGGAGAGAGGGAGGAAGAAAGAAAGAAAATCTGAGGTCTGCAGAGTGAGACGGAGAGAGAGAACTAGGGGCCACAGGAGAGAGAGGAGAGATGGAAAGTGAATGAGAAATGGGAAGAAGGCTTAGAAAAGGAGGTAGGGAGGAGGGAAAAAACTCAAGAGGCAGAGAAAGAGAAAAGATGGAAGACAGATAGACAGCGAGCAGAGGGTGGGTGGCAGAGACAGAGAAGTGGATGTCTCAGGCCATTTCCTGAGATGGTAGCCAGAGGCTTATTTTTCACCTGCCTCCAATCATGGCAGCCCCCTCAGCTCCACCACACTCCCATCTAACTGCTCGTCTACCACCCACCCACCTAGCCTCTCCCAGCCGCTCTAAAACACACTCACACACTCTCATTCACACGCTGGCTCGCAATTTGATTGGAGCGCTTTAACCTCTGCCTCACAACTGTTAATCGCACGGTGGCACGATCATAATGGAGTCCGGGAGCAACATGTTTCCCAGCCCATTCAGTCTTGCTCAACAAGTGACTGCTTAAAAATAATTACATCTCATTTTATTCATTGTCAGTGAATTACTTGCTTGAGTGGCTGCATACAATGGCACCGCGAGATGTGGATACATAGGCGGGGCTGGAGCTGTGGAGTGTGAGTGTGTGTGTGTGTGTGTGTGTGTGTGTGTGTGTGTGTGTGTGTGTGTGTGTGTGTGTGTGTGTGTGTGTGTGAGCAGGTTTAAATGTAAGCATGTGTATGTTTCTTGTGAATGGCTGCACACAGTTTTTCCTCTCTAGTGTGTGGTTATGTCTGTGAATTAGCATGTTGATAATTAAAAGGCAGCACACAGGCCTTGTTGCTGAAAGCTATGTTACATTTTCTAGCAATAGTTTTTTGTTGTTGTACGTACCTGGTATTAACATGTGGTTTTTGTTGATCGGATCACAAGTGGACAGCTCTGAGTGAGTGCGTTCACACCTGGCCCCACATGTGTCTTCTGATCAGATCCGACTCCCCTCTCTATACAATGAAACACGGCATTTCTGTTCACGAAGACCAAGCTGTGTTGTTTTACCCAATCTGAGTACACAAGTGTTGTCACTTTGTGTGTCTGTGTGTTGGCAAGAGAGAGCCTAAGAGAGGTAGAGAGATGCGTCAGGAGAGTCTGAATGAATCTGGTGCAGCTGCACTTTGAAGAAAGATTTGGCCAATTAAAGGAAAGTATCGATCATTACATGGTGGATGTTGTGGTGGTGGTTACAAACAAATCAATGAGAAGAGAAAAAATATGTTCGCTTCATAGTGAAACTGCAGCTCAGACGTCAGCTGAGTAGGATGTACTTCATATGTGGGCCAGGAAAGGTTTGCTTTCACACTGCTAAAAGAATGAGGACACATTTGGCCCAGACCAGTTCCAAACGTGGTCTGGCTTGATCGGTGTGCGTTCACACCAGAATGTTGACATGTCAACTTGAGATTGGATACCAAGTGTGTACAGGGATTTAATGGCTCGGTAAAAGTTAGATGAGAAGATCAACACCGCTCAGATGACTCTGTTATATAAACGAGCTACAGTCAGGAGACAGTTATTTCATAATAAAGTGTGGAAACATCCACCTTTTATCTTTTTCATATACTCAATCACTCTGCTGTAAAATGATTTTCTCCAGCATTTCGCATTTTTCACACTGTCCTTTCAGTGCGTCGTCATGACAACCAGTGACAGCTGTAATTCTGGGATGCATTACAGATGATGTGATTGGATCATGTTTTACAGTAAATATGTCGGGAGATGATTTTTGACTTATTGAACTTGCCAAGGCTGGATTTCCTCTGTGACAATGTAACACATCACATGAGATCAATTACAACACTGTCATGGTGTAAATCGTGTGCATAACAATCCAGCTGCTATTGGATATGCACTGAACTCTAAAGATCCTCTACACTGCGGAGTTAATGTGTGAATGCGAATGTGAAAGCCTCCAGAGATTCTGCGCAGGTTTCACGGCAAGTGAGTGGGGGGGTTGATGAAGTTTCTGACACGCGACACACACAAAAATGTTCAATTTCAAAAGCGGAGTCACTGTTGAAGATGTCAAGGTGATAAGGGCCAGTGTCGATGTGCTCTAAACTCAAACACGTAATCGCCACAGCAGCAAGAAAGTTGTTTAAGCGTGTGTTTCCAGAAATGTCACAGGAGAGGATAGATTTGTCCAGATTTTTACCCAGATTGTATTCTCTATGCCCCAAACTTATTGGCAGTCTTAATGTGAGATAACTTATTCACAACGAACAAGGTGGTTTTGTGTTGACAGCTCAGAAAAAAAATCATCTAGACATGGAAAATAGTGAGAGAATGCAGATAAGGTGTTAATTGGCGATTTTATGTGATTGTCATTCATTTTTGGAGTTACTAAAATAAACACAATCCTTTTCTTTATTATTATTTCAAGCCAAACTGAAATGAATGGGGCCTCATTGTGCTCCTTTCATTAGTGCATGTGAGTAGACACCGTTGTCACTTTGCAAGAAAGTGAGTGTGGGTGTATACCAGCCTTTCTTTGTATGCGTGTCATAAGCTCCCGTAGGGGACAAAGTGACTAACTTTGAAAACAATACAAAAGACGACTTGTCCAAATGGGAAAAAGTATATTTTTTTGTCAGTGTTCAAGGTTAGTTCAGGTTATGGTAGTGTAAGTCTCAAATTAGACATCATGCAGTGTCTGCATGATGTCTGCATGATGTCTCCAAAAATGACCAAAGTAAATGTTTGTGTTTGTGTGTGTTAGTGGGCTGTTTGTCCAGACTATTGGAGAGCAGACGACTGCAGAGGGGGAGAAGATGTAGTTGTAAATATTTAATGTCGTCAGTGCACTATGTTGCCCTGCATTAGACTGCAGGCAGAATGAACACCTGACTGTTATGATTGGGCAGTGCCGGATGGCACTTGGCCTGCACACAGACGGAGAAACAGAAAAGTACAGGGGAGAATAAATCTAGAAAATTGCTCTTGCTCCCTCTCTGGATTTATTTTGTTTGTGGGGCAGAGACATAATGGTTCAATAAAATGTGCAATAAAATCCCAGGAAGAAGTGTGATCAGTAAGTTGACTAAAGCTGTAGCAAAGTCCCTGCTTCCTATCACCAACTGAAACTTTCAGACTTGCTGATGTCTGGGTGCAGAGATTTTTGGATAAAGATGAGCAACGACTGATGACTAAGAAGATATTATCGAAGAGATGTAGTTAATGGATCTGACATGAATATCTTTTTAAGATCATCTTTAATGAAGAATGTTGAATGGATGTCCTAAGAGGGGTCACATATATGACCAAGACCAACAGATAATTATCACCTTAATCTACAGCGTCATTCAGTGCTCTTTCAGCCTGCTTCATTCTGACCAATGTCATCAGTGTCAATCAACTCTAAGCTTCTGTTCAGTGTTAACATCTGTCCTGACTGATACGATCATAAGAGCACAGGTGTAAATAAACCAAAATGTGTCCTCAATGTATCTTGAGATATGATCACATTCAATAGGGGCGGTCCCAATTTTTCCCGCTGTGTGAATGCAGAGGTGTCCTGGGTTCACATATGAAGAACCCCCCCCCCCACCCCCTATTCAGCTGACTTCATCTGACATCTACAGTCTCACACACATATAGACACATCTGTATAGTCGGACCGGGTAAAAGCACCACATTTGTTTATGTGAAAACAAATATCGTACATGATTATTTATATTATAAGCGCGGAAATGAAGTGGACATAGGAGACACATTCAGAAAACATTTATATCCAGGTGTGAAAGGAAAAACTTAAGCTGACTGCCTGACTGATTCTCTCAGGACGGATGTTAGTAGCAGGTGTAATCATGCATCAACAGACCATGTGCACACTACCTGTATTTAAACTTTTGGACAGCTACCAATAATTTGAAGTTGGGATTCTGTCCGCTGGAAAAAGGACACATATTCACTCTCCTCTGCTTTGGTCCTCACCAGCCCCCGAGGGAGACATCTGTCCCTTTACTGATAATGATGTCTCTTTGTTCTCTAGCCAGTTGCTAACTTTAACTTCATCTGGTTGTTCTTTGGTGCTATGTGGGTAGCACACAGCAGGAAGGTGGCTGCTAACCTAGAGCAGCTTTAAGAGAGGACAGCGCAAACCTGACCAAAACCTTTAATCAGTGGATTTTGTGTGTTTATGTGCGTGGTCTCTGCATGTGTGCTAGTGGGTCTGAAGGACCAGAGCACTGAGCTTCAAATCATTAGACTATCTGAAAGACAAATCAATTTGGTTTTGTAAATTCTATTACTGTAAAGAGATGTACTGACTAAGCCTGCACGCTATCAAAACTGCTGTCGTTAAAGTTGTCTTTAATAACTGTTTGCTTTTGGTCCACACTGTATCTGTGTGAATCTGGAACAGCACTCGTCACTTTTTCCCCTTGGGAGAAGCCTGGCTGTGTCATTCTCGATCTCTCCAGACCTCTGCGGCATCGATATGAGCCCTGCTGGCTTTTTCCTCTCCAGTGGCTGCAGCGGTGAGCCATTTGGAAAAGATGTTTCTGAACTTGGGTTTCTCCCAGCATCAATAGCTAAATTATCACCCCCCCCCACCCTCCCCATCTTTCCTCCTCCTCTCCTTTCAGGGCCTGTCTGTCTATACCCCTCGCTTTTCTGTTATTCGGTAAATTGATATCGCTGATGTGATGTGTATGTATTTTCTCCTTCGCCTTTGGGGCTTCTTGCCTGACCTGGCAGTTTTTTTTTTGTCTGTGTCCTATATCAAGTTGTCAGCCTTGGCTGTTCACCATCCAGGATGCTTGCCCTTACTCACCCATCTGTCTCTCTTACTCTGTTAATCCTAGCTTCTTTCCTCATTCTCATCAATTTTCAATGTTCTGGTATAAATCTACTTCTACAGGAAGCAGGCAATACAATAGATGCTTTTAAACCAGACGCTACAGCAGGATATGGACATGTTTTTAAGAAAGTACTTTCACTTTTAATGAAGAGTATGGAAAGTATTCAATTACACGAAGACACAAATGAAAATAACACCATACAAAATCAAGAACGTATTAACTCTGAACGTTTCTAGCTTTTTTATTGAAATATTATTGAACGAAATACAACCTTTTTACCTTGGCCATTACCCATGTTTACTTTCTGTCCTAAATGGGCAGTAATTAAAACTTAATTAACTTTGAATCTTCTACAGGGTATAACCACTGAAGACAGTACTGCTGTGTCAACCTTCTGCCATCAACAGTATTCAACAAATTTAGTGTAAAACTATATAATTAATGAAAAGACTTCCCTTATCAATAGGCAAGAGAATGAAGGCTGCATACTATTTTGAAGTGGCTCAGATTCCATTAATTATGACGACTCTTGTATCCAGAGAGCAGCTTCATGAATTGCCTGACTGGTTCCTTCGCCTCTCCTCTTATTTTCTTCTGGCTCCTTCTTCTCATTCTGCCATTAGTTCTACGACATTACCAGCATTTGTGCAAAAGTGTAGTGGAAAATTAAGTTTCGAACACCAGTAATCTACATTTCTCTCTCTCTTTTCTCTCCTCTCATTCTCTCTTTTCCCTCCTAGACAATGGCTGGACTAGACAGACAATGCACAGCTGTCATCTTACCCCCCCTTCGGGTCCCTTGACTCCCGCTCCACGAACATCTGTTGCGTCCAGTCAGGTTTTGGCCATGATGGTGAGGGGGTGGACGGACGCTAAGGTCAAACCAATCTCTGTGCACACTGTAATGACTTCCTTTGACCCCCACCATCCCTACTCCAGCCTCCTTCATACTTCATGTTCTTCCCCCTCTTGCTGGAGTTCCCAGGGGGCTGATGTGAGGGATGTCTGAGCGCTGAATGGCTCTCTGTTAACAAAAAAAAGCTGCTGTCCAGCAAGATCCAGATTCCCACCATCATAACCACAGAGTATGAGCGTGGGAATATGTAAGCACACTATACAAGTTCACAAATTAGGTTAATATGCTGTATATACATCAATGGGTACACCCTACAGGACCATGTGTACAAGCAGTGAGCCATATATTGGTGATGTTCAAGACAACTAATTAAAGCCACTTCGAACGTGGATCCATCATTGGCACCAGACAAAGTTTCCAGTGACCTCCTGGAAACCTGGGATTGACACAAGAGCATAAACAGTCTCGGTGGAGCATTTCCAAATGCATGACTCAAAGATTTTAAGCTGTCATAAGGCAAAAATAGAGACAGCACCTGTAGAACCCAAGAAACATCTGTTGGAGGCCAGATATAGAATCAAAGCCGCAGGATGAGGGCAGGCGAAACTGAAGCAGATGTGTGCAAGGGATTGATTAGTGGAGAGCACATTCAGTTGTGTCCTTAGGCAGTGGTCAAACCATTGGTACCAAAGCCTCACTAATATTCATTTGCAATGAGGTCAAGTAATGATCTCCGTTGTTTCAGCCCGTCTGCAGTGTGTTCATGAAACATCGCAGTGACAAAAAGTTTGATCCTGATATCCAAGATCTCCAGAGGATGAATATTTTAATGACGCTCTCTAGCACCACCATCTGAACAAAGCTTTTGCTTATCCAGAGGAGTAACTCCACATCTTATGAATGGATTGGTACAGACATTCATTGTTCCCAGAGAATACACAATACATTCATGTGTATAGTTCAGATGTATAAATATGTATGAGACATGTTATTTGCCCACAAAGAGCCTTTAACTAATGTGACTTCCACCAGCGTCTGTTGATGCTGAGTCTACTCATGGGAGGTAAGAATTAAAATGTTAACTTTAAAGACAAGCCGGCAGGATAATTAAAGCAGAGCTGCAACAAAACCAACAGGTGAGAATTAAAACGTGTCTGCTTAAAAATTCACAAACAATCTGTAAAAATATTTACTGAAACCTTTCTTCATTTCCAACAAGCTGTGGGAGAGACAAATAACATTTAAATAAATTCGGCCTCTTCGTCTTTGCACATTTACAAGTTAAAATCAAATCTGATCGGACGGCGACTGTTCCATGTCTGGGGCCCAATCCACTCACCCAAAACCAACATCTTCCCAATCTGCTCCCGTGGCATTCCCTCAGTCAGAGAGGGGGTGTTTTAGCGCAAACTGTCATCTAATTAAGAGGAAAATGAGCACACCACAGGGTTCTGGCTCAACTCGGAACATTACCATCTCTCACGCATGTACCCTCGACTGCCTGTCTTTGGTTGTTCGTGATGAAAAATCACCCCACCCCATCCCACCCCCCAATTTCTCTGTCTGCCTAATCAGCCAGGCCGTTCACATTGAGCTGGCAGCTATCCGCCGGGGCGACCCAGCAAGGGTGACCTTCTCATTAACATGACTCTTTGCTAATCAGTCCCTTCTGCTCGTCTTTTTTATTTTACACTTCTTTGCCCTCTTATAGATTTGAACGCACTCTTCATTTCCAGTTTTGCTCTGGCTCCATCTCTCTGTCTGGCTGAAAAACCACCGAGGACCTGCCAGTTCTTGAAGCCATTCGGCTGCATCTTATGCGACGGCCTCCGAGTCCCATCTTGGTGGGGGTGAATGGGAGGACACCGTGTAACACTGAGTTAACAGGTGGTGCTGGCGGAACGCGTCGCCTTGGGCCCTCTCTGCCGAGCACTTGTGATTGCTTAAGCAGAACTTAAACAATGAATGACTGGTGACAACATGGAAATGATACTGCTGCGGACACTGTGAGGGCTGCCTCTAAGTGCTGTTACTGTCTCATGCTTCCACTGCAGGATACTATTAGCACGTCTTGAAATATGCTGCTTCAGCTAATGGCCAACTTCAAGTGAAGCCTTATCAATGGATCAGAGGACAAACACACCTCATGTACTATACATATACCACACACTCGTCTTTGAGCCCAGGCAATCATCTGATGATGAATTAGCCTCTCGGGGCAACAGGCAATATTTTGGGTCTTCCTGGATAGATATATGCAGGCCAAGACTGCGGCTTCCATTTGTGTACACTGTTAAAAGGCCAACTCTTAATGTGAGGGATGAGAATGGAGTTGGTGTTGAATACAGCATCTAAAGTGATGGTAGGTTTTTTAGCTCCAGATCACATTTCCATGCATGTCTACAAACAGCGGGCCGCCACGCCAACTAGGGATCCAAAATTTGTATTGTGCGGCCAAAACTGTTCCTTGGTTAAGCAGGTGCGCCTAAATTAGCTGGTGTGTCGCTTCTCTCATCTCCCACGTTTCAGTCTGAGAGCGGCTTTTACAATCACACACAGGCCCCGGCAGGCCTCGCCCCCACCCTGCCCCGCCCCCAATTACTCACACAAACACACACAGGCAAAACTGAGAGTAAAGCGGAGACAACAAAAAACTAAAAACACATTGCACCCCTTGCCAAATCTCTTGAGCCATAGGAAAATATGGTATATGTGTGTCTACCTGACTTTGTGGCCCTGGCAAAGTGCTAAAATGGACATGGCTTGCGTGGCCTGAGTGTGTCCCCCCGTGTGACCAACTATACAATACACAAAGTACTGTGTATATGTGCACATGCATGATAATGTATGTTGAATGTCTCCAGAGGTCCAAACTTGAAAGAAGGAACAGAAACACCATTAAATAAATTGAATCCCCAATATAATATTAAATCGTACTATGAAGTCATATTTCATGACTTTAATGCATGTGCGTCTCTTTCATATGAACTATATCACAGATGTTAGGGACACTATATTGAAAGTAGAGCTAAAGCTTTATTTCACATAAACCAGACAGTGCCAAGAAGTCAAGTCCTTTACCAGCACTGCCTTGAAAGACACTGATATGATATTGATTAACTTTAGTTTGATGGTTTAAAGATGACTTCAAGCTAGGTGCTGTCCCATGGCGACACACGAGGGGTCATTCTCCCTTCCACCTGGTCTGAAAACTCTGATTACAAACACAACAAAGGCTTCCTTACCGCAGGTGGACCAGCACCACCTGGTTACAACACAAAAGGATCAGAAGTGTCCTCCAGGATTACCCAGGATTAACCGCCGACCTGTACCAGCCACAGCAGGAGGATGTGTAAGGACACAAGTCACCCAGGTTCTCCCTTATTCACACAAGATAATCAATTGTGTGAATAAGGTTGCGGAAGAGTAACTGCAGCATCAACACAAGGACGACTTGACATCCATCGATTATCTACTGTATACCCTTTCTACTGTTTATCATTTAAGGGTTTTGGGTGCAGCTAGAACCAATATCAGCTGACATTTGGCTAGAGCCATGGTACAGCATCAGCCAAGATAAAGATAAAGAGATACAGAACAGTTAACCTTCTCAAAGTGGTGAACTTCCTGCATGGGAGAAGGGAGTTCTGCATAGGTAGAGAGGCAGAAGATTACATATTACAGGGACCGGAACAAGACATTTTAAAGATAGTTTGACATTTTGGGAAAACACGTGTTCAAGTTGTTGCTGACAGTGACTTGATAAAACTCTGATGACTTTTGCCTGGTAACATCGGGGGTGAACAGACATCAGGATCTTGTTTTCGAGGGTTATTTGGTTCTTTTGCAGCATGTTTTTCAGATTTATGAATTATCCCTTTGAATTACTTCCAAAAATGGTGTGTGCCTGCTGTGGGAAAGTTGCAGTTACTGGACATTCTTGTTATTTCCAGAGTTGTTAGAGAAAAGGGAACAGAAGCCTAGTTCCGGCGACACAGCTGCAGAGAAATGAATCTCAGGGAAAAAAAGATATTAGTGGTTTCCCAATTTCTTTTTCTGGCTTAAGAATCAGATGTTATTGTAATGATTGTCATGACAAATATGATCTTTCTTGTGAAAAGAACTGGTGTCCAAGTTTCTAGCTCCACAGCTGAGATCAAACTAAAATTGGATAACATGTGGGCAGTTGTGTTGTGTGATGTTTGACGTGTGTTCATGTTGGTGTGTTTGTTAAGCGGAATTTCACAGTGGGCAGGTGTGTTTAGTGATCTCTGACAGATGTTCACATGTGTTTCCCTGTTTGTGTTTGTTAAGCAGGCTGTCACAGTGGGCAGACAGATCCCAGCAGCAGAGCAGAATGGAGGAGACTCACAGTTGTTTACTCCTGAAGAAAAAAGGGAACAGAGAAATGTTAAGGATGGATAAGCGGCTGTCTTTTTAAGTCCTCTCTGTTTGATTCCCTGAAACTTCTTTAAAAGCCTCTCTTAACCGCCCCTCTGGCCAGCCATGACTTTGTTATGCCCAGAGAGGAGAGAAAGAGGACGATTAAAAGAGACAAGGCAAGAGAAGACGAGAAGTTAGTGGGATGAGACAAAAGGGTGAGACGTGAAGATATTTGGGGGGACCTATGCCACTGTATCAGTACTATACATCCCTACAGGCAGTCAAAGTGTAAAGGGGGATTAGCGAAAGCAGGAAACTAGGTTGGAGGATGAGTACTGAATTAGAACAGAACCCCTGAGAAAGAGGAGAGAGATGGGAGTTGGGAAGGAGGAGGTGGAGGAGAGGAGAAAAGGGGAGACATGAAGCAGGACAGAAATAGAAGACACAAAAATACTCCACTCAGCCGGGCGGAAGAAGATAGGAGGATAGACGGGACGGCTAAGGAAGTGGTGAGCGTGATGAGGAAGGTGAAGAAGAGGGAAGAGGGGGGGAGGGAAGCTGGGCACATAAAGATGTGTAGTGACTAATAGTCCTTAATGTTGCAGTTAGTTTGCCTGAACTAGGGTGGTTGTGCCGCTTCCTTTCAAATGCATATACAGTAAATATCGGACAGACACCCTTATGAGACAAAAATGGACATGACTGAAATAAAGTTTAATGATTGTTAACCTAATTTCCTTTACATTTGTTCTCTTGTCCTGCTTCCAAATCTTTTGGCTGGTTGAGGGTGATCACACTATTCCCTTTAAACCAATCAGATATTTTTTTGTCAGGCTCATGTGACCTCCCCTCCAGTTTCACCAGAGCCAACAATGCATATCCCATCAATCCAGACCTTAAACTAAGCTGTCCTCTCTTTTTGCCCCACTAGTATCAACACACCATCAGGGGATATTCTGATGTTGACAGTATTGCCATTTAGAGTCTTACAATAGAATGATTAGCATCAAAAGCATGTTTGTAGGTTTTTGATAACAATCATATCAGCACTACACTTTCTGCACCTCCTACATCTCCCTGTAGTGTAAACCCTAGCTTACACTACAGGGAGGAGTGTAAGCTATGGTTTACACTAAGGTATTGTCTATGGCAATACTGTTCATAGTCACACACTACTGTATTGATTAATCAAAAATGATGAGTCATTACTTTAAATATGAATTTATGTGTGATAGATATGATATAGTTCACATGGGATCTATGTTGGATACACCATCAATGTTAAAGGCCACATGCCAATCAACTGGTAGTTCAGACGTAATTAAATTTTTTCTCCAGCACTAGGTTCTTATTCAATTTAAGGTCAAGATGAGGGTGAGGTATGCAGTGTCTCAGATGACGCATTGGTCTATTGCTGCACTGGAAAGACTGATGCTCTTTTCTCCAAGTGAGGAAACAGAAGTGAATATTCTGGTTGAAATCTGTTTTGAGGATCTAATCATCACTCAAGCATATGTCTTAGGAAATGAACTGGTGGAAGTTATCATGTTTGCATTTAATGGGTATTGAATGATTCTCAACCATACACTGTATTTTAATATTGATGACATGACAGCTCTAAAATCGAAAGCTGATCCCTGCCTGGTGGCTGCTTGCATTTTAAATTAGTTATTTGAAAGCGGGACTGACTGGCAATTGGTCGGTTGGGTGTATTAATTGGATACCACAGCTCCACTCCACGATAGCCAGTGTGTAGACTCTGACTCCATATCACCAATTTGCCATCAGTACAAGATGGCAGAGCACATTTCATGAATGTAATTCAATGAAGTGGTATAAACAAGTGTGTGACAGTGAGAGAGAGAGAGAGAGAGAGAGAGAGAGAGAGAGAGAGAGAGAGAGAGAATGAGCTAGGTATAGAAAGGTAGACATGTATAGAAAGGTAGTGTGTGTGTGTGTTTGTGTATGTGTGAATGTGTTTGTGTGTGTTTTTGTGTGTGTGTGCGTGTGTGTTCACCCACAAACACACTTTCCTGTGCCCACAAACTGTGAGTGGCCTTTTGCAGCTGGAAGCTCAGTCCTCTTGGCCATTAACCGTCGCTGAAGACAAGGTTAGACTGGGATGGCTTTTGCAGAGCACACCACAAAATGAGCACTAAGTGTGATTTTGAGTGCAGGTGGAAGAACTTCACTTGCATGCAGGAAATAGATTCATCTTCAGTCTACTGCCAACATCTGAGCTTGAAGAGCTAACATACTCTAACAGGCACACAGTGCACATTGTTCAAAAAATGACCAGCAATTTGCAAGGCGGCAATCATGGATAACTGGGGGATCTCTAACAGGATCTTAAGTGTGTTTGTGCTGCAATGACAGATTAATGAAAGTTCAATTTCTCTGTACAAGAAGAGATTTAAATCATACGAAATGTGAGCATGAAAGCCTGCTGCAATAGCTAGTGTGTAAATATAGAACCAGTCTAGCTGTAACGTCTTTGTGGCAGTCAATGTCTAATGCCAGAAAATGTTACATTTTAAAGTGATACTTCATACTTAAATGTGTTTTTTTCCTTCTTTATTAAAAACGTTATTTATAAGTTTTTCAGGAATTAAGCACCCAAATATAAAGATATATCTGTTTCTAAATCCTGCCCGTTCTGATCTTGTTTTGTACAGGATAGACAAACAATTAATTTGGATAATCGTATATATTTCAGAAACGATTGCCCTAGTATATAGATCCCAGTCCAGTATAGTGTCTAACACATTTTATCGGCAAGACAGGAAATGGATAGAGCTCTTTAGTGAAACTGCGGTCCTGAAAGTATCTAAAGAAGTGAGTCTTAGATATATTATAGTCTTGTTGGAGAATTTCAAATGAAGCCATCTACACATAAGTCACTAAAAAAGATCAGATGATTCTTTTTCCATCTTTGAAACACGGTGTCAGTCTGAGAGGGAGGGAAAAGAAGGTTATGTGTCAAGGGGCATGTGGACGCATGTATTATTAAATAGAATGTGTTTCCTGAATTTGCCAAATTCTAAGAGAGGTTTTTATCACAGGGTAATTGACATTTTTTATTGGCACTCATAATGGATACTGTGGAGATTGCAGGATAGAAAGAGTCTCCATAAGGGCCCATGTGGGACCACCTTTAATTTTACACACTGAGAGCCAGTAATTCAATTTAGCTATGTTGGCTGACCAGTAATAGGACATCAAATGAATATAATATTCATATGTATCTAAATATCTATTATCTTTAGATAGATAGATAGATAGATAGATAGATAGATAGATAGATAGATAGATAGATAGATAGATAGATAGATAGATAGATAGATAGATAGATAACTTTATTCATCCCCGAAGGGAAATCAAGTCGTCATAGCAGCCGGTACATTTGAATACAATTAAATACAACACAGTAGAATAAAATTAAAAATATTGAAGTAGAAAGAATAAAAAACATAAACACAAGATAAATAGGTAGATAAGGTGCAGTTGCAAGATGATGGTAATAGTACTGATGATATGCTGGGAATGTTATTGTTAGACAGTATATAAAAATAGTACAGTATATATATATATATAGTATATAATATAACATAATATATATTTATATATGATAGTAATTATACCAATATAATAGCAGTATTCAGTAATAATGGCAGCAACAGTATATATAATAATAATAGTATATATAACAATAATAATAACATGTACACATGTATAAATATGTGTATATAGACTTATATATACAAATAATATACAAAGAGTATGATATAATATGATATGATATATAGTAGAGGTATAAATATAAGTATTTGACTATACAATAGATAATATAATATACTATGAGTGTAAGAATATGTAGACAGAGTGTGCAAAAGACAATATTATTGTATAAAATGATATATAGTATCAATATGGTTTATATAACCCATATCACATGAGATGTGAAGTAAGTGTTCCAGTATATGGAGCGGAGTGTTGTACAGGGTACACAGTGCAAGGTGACTTTTTTGGACATGTCTATGTCTTGAACCATTTATTTAATAAGATAAAATCCCTCTAATCAAAGCCACCGCTCGTGAGTAGGAATCTGGAAAGACATGCCTCTTTCCAAATCCATGCTGGAACTAAATTATTAACCACTGCATTGTGCAACAGTCAAAGACCCTCTCACAGGTCACTCATACAGCTCACCAGAGTTTCCAAATGACAGAGCTCGACAGCAGGCAGAGCACATCGACCAAGTTATCTATAGCTGTTTCCAAACATGACGGGTTACTACGGTGAGAATTGGGTCTAGACTTTTCCCAGACTTTGCCTTTCACACAAGGACAACCAAGCGGGAGACTCTCTGCACAGACGCATTCACAACAGGAACAAATCCTACTCACTATTTAGGCAAAGGGATGGAGAAGCCGTGTGTAGTGGGCAGAGCCAGCAAGTAACAAAGCAATTCCGCTGGACAGGTCACATGATCATGTTTACAGCACCCTCTGTGTCTTCTATGTGTACAGCCGCATTTTTTCACTTTGAGATATTAGTTTTCTTTCGTCATCAACCCCCCATTGCTCGTGGTGATTCCAGCGGCGATCCTCTGCTGTGTTCACATCAATTCTCCTGACTTTCTACAGACATTATACTAGGGGGCCAGGAAGAGAGAGACAGCAGGAACTGCGGAGGCTCTACCTCTGACATTTGCACTCACATGTTCCTCCTTCAGAGGACATACGGAGGATATACAGAGGATAAATGAGAATTAGGTAGCCGGCCACAGTTAAGACATATAATTTGGAAATGTGCCCTGAAAGATAACCACACATTAAATACAGCTGTTAGTGATCTGATTGACACTATGCTTGTCAGGAGGCAGAGGTACTTTGGTTATCAGTGAACATTGCGCATGTAACCTTGGACAAAGTTTCATTTTCCAGTCAAACCACAGCAACGCAGCACTAGTTAAAGTGGCACACACCTAACAATTGGTATCTGCAGCTAAAACAAGAAAGACACAGGTGAAATCTGCAAGGGGAACATGGGTGACAGGCTGTCTAACTCTTATCAGCAGTGGCACATGTCAGTGAGAATCAGCATCAATGAGATCTGGTATCTGACTGTGGAACATGAGTGACATGATTTTCAGAAGGGTCACATGTCACCAGAACAGCAGTAGCATGTTTGATAGATTTCATATCAATGTCAGCACTGGTGGTTAGGAATGCTAAACAAAATACTCATCCTGAGATGATATTACACCAACTGCAGAGAGAAGTCATTATTACAGTATCACATGTGCACAAACAACTCTTTGGTTGGCCACTCCCAACTTTACTTACATTTTGACTTTTGAAAGTTTCATCACATTATCTTTCACGGTTGTGATGTTAGAGCCAAACTAAAAACCACAGTTGGCTATGATGCCACACACACACACACACACACACACACACACAAACACACACACACACACACATACACACACACACACACACACACACACACACACTCCTGTGATCAGAAACATGTTTCAGCATCAGTAGTGCTCAACAAATCAATATGTTGATGATGCTTGAACTTTCTTATCCATCCTGACTATTATGCTGACCATCACTTCAAACTGACAGTTATGCTCTTGTTCATTGGCACAAAATAAGCCACTCTGGACAAACTCTTATCAGATTAAAGTACGAAGCCGAGTGTGGATAAATCTGAGGAAACTGGCTGGGAAGGGAGGCCTGAATTTATGGCACTTGCTTCTCTCTCTGCTATAAATTCACAAATTGAAACCTCCGGCTCTTGTAGAACATTTGCAGTTGTGGGATAAAAAAGACATCTTGATGAGAAATCTATAAAAGAACTATGGACTTCTAATGTGTCTATGTATTTTTAATGACTATGTCCTAGCTTTTGGCAATTCTAAAATATGAATGTGATTATTTGGTTATTCTGTTTTTTTTTTAGTCAGATATTTCCAGTAACAGAGACATCAAGCGAGGACACAAAACTACAGCTAAGGTGGATAACACTCCACAAACACAGGCACACACAAACACAAACACACAAAGAAATCACAAGTTATCTTTTCCATTCCAAAGCATAATGGCAACATGACAATAAAGAAGCAAAAGGAAATAAATGGGGAGAATATGACAGGAATTCCTTGATAAAAGCCAAAATGTACAATCCCTGCAGCAAAATAACTCCCAGTGAGAGCTGGAGAGGAACAGATGACTGGAGCTATTTTAAATTCTAAATCATGCCTATTTTATTTCTGCACTTTATTTTAGATACAGTTTTCTATATTATTGTTTCAGCTCTGGTAATTGCTATAATCCTTTCCCTTGTTCTCTTGGTATTAGAAATCTGAGCTTTCAGTTGAGTCTGCAACAACATGATTCCAGTGAATAATTGTCATGAAAGCGATTACATAAGTCCAAAGAAATTAATTCAATTTAAATGCGATATGGCAGATGGAGGTGCACAGATAACTACAAAATACAAAAGTAACAGAACTAGAGGGGATTTACCTCCATAATGAGTGTTTGTGGGGGGTGGAGGGGGCCAGCCCCCTATTTATGACTCCGGTGTCGCAAAGCCGAATCGTGTTGCCACAGTCAACAGACGACTCAGTATGTCGGGTTGACCCTGTCCTGCCTTTAGCACATGAACACGCAGCCACTTCTGAGGCGTTACCATCCATCATGAGGGAACTGGTCATAATGATGACAGTTTAACTCACAGGGTTTTTCCCAAGGCTCCTTGTGTATGGTATGGATGTGTGTGAAGCCTGTGTTCAGGATACCTCTTCCATTTGAGTCTTTTGCAGATGGTCTCGTTCTAACATTGAATAAGTGAGGGTGTCTGTCTTCTCAGCACGGCAAAACGATGTGCATGTCAGTGAAGGTAGTCAGATTGGTGTCAACACTGCAAGTGCATGACCCGCTTACCCTGCAGCAGATTCTCTGTTTGGATAACACACAGTGTTATCCGTCTCTGCAGTGGAATCTCAAACTTTTGATTTCTCTCTATTCTTTTTGCAGGTTTTTTTTTTTTTTTTTAACTTTTTTAACAATAGAATTGCCGGTATGGTACCCTTTTTTTCAGTAGGGAAGCGAAAATGACTGTTTTTAAAAAGAACTTTGAGCCACAGCCTCTCTCTATTCAATGACTGTGATTCATTTTCACAAGACATTTAGTTTTAGAAAGGCTGAAGAAGTAGTTTGACTTTTCAGTAAAAATATACCAATTCGCTCTCTTGTCAATAGTTATTTGTAGAAGACAAGATGATACCACTCTTATGTCTGTATGCCAAATTTTAAGCAACCTGGTGGCTCGGGAAATAGAAACGGTTCGTCCAGTTTGCATGGCTCTATCTAACGGTAGTGAAACTCAAACTTTGAACCCTTTATTTATGTCCATTGTATCTATTTAGGATAGAATACGATTAAATTGGTGACTTTTACATTTATTGGTGGGAATTTTTTAGTCTTTATGCTACGCTAACTTGCTGCTAGTGGTAGCCTCATATCTTCTACTAAAATAGTTCTGAGACTGTTCCTGCCGGGCGTAAATGGGGCTTAGCATCATGATGTGCATGCAGGAAATGAGCGAGTAACTCTTGTAAATCTGATGTTACATTGCCCCATAAACATTGAGACGTGCTACACACTTAGAGCATAAGCGGGATTTCACCCCGAACATCAAACTTGAGCAGAGAGCAAACATTCCATTCTATGTCAGATTGCGATATTCACCGTGGACGACCCAGCACTCCAAGACCTGAGAAGACAAGTCACGTCAGGATGATGGCCAAGAGCATGCCTTTTATTTTCTCCGACATTTGCAGGATTCAAATTCATCCCTTGTGACATTTAGTGCTACCGTGTTAGCAACCAGGTACTCCATTGGGTCGATGTGCCCATTCACAGGCTGCCACACAAACACAGTTTGGATTTTACTGTTTTCCTTGCAGCTTTTTCCCAAATATTGGCAATAAACAGATCCACATCCGATCAGACAATACCAGCAACAGACAGTTTTAAAATGGACCAACATTGTTTTTTACAGGCAAAGTGTTTATCAAATCCGCAAGTACACAGCACACATGGCCAGTGAAATATGTAATGTTCCGTATTTGAAAATATCTCTTAACACATTAATTAATCTAGTTATAATTTCCTTGAGGTGACTGGAGGAGTGGTTAGAGAGGTGTGGACAGACACAGCTGATTAATAGTATGGAAACCAATGAAGCGCGTGCATGGCCCAACTCTCTGCTGCCAACTCAAATGCTGCCATGGCAGGTGCACACTGATCAATGATAAATGCTCTTGGCTGATTGGATGTTAATGTGATGAATGCCTGTGTGAATAGCATGAGAATTACATCGATATACAAATACAAAAAGTCATTATGCACCATGGGGCCACGCACACACACACACACGCACACACAATATTAGGAAAACATGCGATAACTTTGTTGAATATTGTGAGGACGTTATTAGTAGCAATAAATAAAGCAATGTGGTTTCTACATTGTTTTCACTGCTATCATAGACCCCATACAGTAAGTGGACTATGCAGATACTGAAAAAAAGGAAAAGCATTATTTCCATTCCAACATCATTACACGTGGATACAGACGCAGAGACCACAGATAGCTCCACAGCCCGAGGATGAGGGCGCACAGCCCGGCCACAGGGCCACCAAGCCCGGTACAGACACCCAGAGAGTCAAGAACGTCCAAGTACAGTGTTAATTTTGGGTCTTCTCATACAGGTATGGTAACAAGTAACATTTTTACAGTGAGGCATTTTACTCAGTAGTTAACTGCTCCTCTCTTGGTATCTATCATTCCTGCTGCACACTACACCAACCATATCAAGCCAAACCGAGCACACCGCCATCACCTCTGGCGCTCCATATATTTACTAATTTTACAAAGTCTGTTGTTTTTAACCAGTCTGAGTTAACGCAATGTTTGTGTGTGTTTGTTTGTGAGAGAGCGAGACAGAGATGGGAAAAGAGCAGGCGAGAGAGGAAGAGAGATATAACAGTGGGAATGCTCTGAAGAAAGATTTTACTCATTAAGAAAAGTATCGATCATTATGTGATGATCAGTGTTGAAATTGTGGTGTCATTTCAAGCAAATAATATTTGTACTGTAGCAGTCAGAAACATCAGCTGAGCCTATGAGAGAACAGCAGAATATGTGTGTGAGTGTGTGTGTGTGTGTGTGCGCGCTACCTATCCCTCAGGTTCTGGGACTATCATGAATAAGCTGTACAATTGTTTTATATAATCAACCGCTCATAGATATAAATTTCCCCTGGGACAAACTTGAAGAAACTAGAAGTTTCCACATAGAATTTAGTCAGGAGGAGATTTGACAGAGCCGCCTCGAAATTCTCTGTTGGCCAAATATATATTGATATACAGATCCTGTGCATGGCACATGGAACACCATTTGTTGCAGTTCAAGCTGTCTTTTGCGTTACGTATATTGTGCAGCCCTTACACACACACACAAAGTTACAGGCCATCTTAAGGACTCGCAGATAACTCTGTTGGGTTCACTTCCCAATCACTTGCTGTCAGTTTGATGAAAAGCTCAGGGAGTAGTCATAAGTGATCCCAGGAGCCTGACTTATCAGAGGTTAGTTGTGCATTTCTGTACCGGTGATCAAGGCTCAGATTTCAGGGGACAAGTTGATTCTGGGTCTGTCCCCCATGGGGAGGCTGATGTGGTCTGTCGAATCTTTCATCAGATTGTGTCGTGTCGACCGGCATATCTATAAACCTCACTATCAAACATGATAGTGTTTTGATAGTGACGCCTCATCTATCAATAGTTTTGTTAAAGCGTGAGGATAGCGTTGCAGAACAGAGGATAATTGGTGGTGTCGCAAGTGGTAAAGAAGAAGTTGGAGAAACAGACATCTCAGCATAGAATTGATATGTAATGACATATAACGACAGCGGTCAGGGTTAAAATATTCATACTTTATTGGCATTGGCAAGATTTGGTCAGTACATTAACTGCTCAGTCTAGCTCATTGCAGTAGTAGCAGGGTTAAGAGTAGGCCGGCATGGCCTGGTTCAATTTGTCCGCTGAGTTATCAATAGTATGTGATGAGCATATAAGACATATTACATATATATTAAGGTGGCAAAAAAAGCAGTTATAGTTTGTGTTCAAAATGTTTTGTGTCATATAATATATATAATAATAATATATTATATTGTGAGCTTGCCAATACACAACCATAGTCCATTTACATACAAAAATTACATTCGATGCATCCATTCAATGTAGAAGGTTCATATATTAGGGTGTGTATTGACACAATGAGGCAGTAAGCACACATGAGTAAACTATTGAAAGAAGAAGAGGATAATTGTTTTGCATATGGCAAGTGAAACGAACTGACTCACTTGACTCACCAATTTGCAGAAAATGTAATGACTTACAGGGTGGACATATTTGTGCAGTGCGGAGGTTGTTTTTGGCAACGCTGTACAGTAGCTACGTAAATCCTGCAAATCATAGCGACCTTGAGGCAGTGGGTTAAAATGCAAAATTATCATTTCATACCTCCCCTTGTAATAACCACCTCCAAACAGATGCAAGGAACAGCTGAACAAATTCTTGTTGTTCCCCTTCTCTTTTTTTGGAAGAATCATTTAATTCTTGGCACACGCTGTATAAGTAATTATCAAGCTCTTGTTTCTAGGACATTTACTGATAGATATAAGCATATCATTTTATATTCTGTAAAGCTCATTTTTGCATGGCTTCGTTATTAGTAGAAACACAACAGTAAAGAAAACCTTGGTAAATCCAGGTGGTTTGGTGATAAGATTAAACAAATTGCTTAATTTGTCAGTCATGACAAGGAAATATGAGAACTTCAATGTTAGGAGTATTTTAGAACAGTGTGATACAAACATATTTTAGCGTCTTATTATGGCACAGAATGAACCATGACTTTGTTTCTCGTGGCGCCAGAGCATTACTACAGGCAAAGGCCTATAGAATTCAGTCAAGCAGTGTGTATTCACTTGTTGCATATCTAACTCGAGACACATCTTTACTTCCTCCTAACATTTAGAAAAATCTAAAAGCAGTTACACAAAAAAACGAATGACTCACAAAGTAGAAAAGAACAAGGTGAATAACTATAATTAATCTATTACTACAGGTAACATTCCCAAAATGTTAAAGAGAAAAAAATTAAATATTCTCTCCGAGTTCTACGTGTAGAGAGCTATCTGAGAAACCTCTGTATTTTCTTTCCTCAAAGTTGACATTATCTTACCGCTATCAAGCTATTGGATCAGCGATGAGGTCAAATTGGTGTCATTACAGACTCAAGGATAGGACAGGACTGTTGCAGAATTAACAGAAACTTCTCAAAGAGCTTATTTAGAGTATAGACTTGGATGTAGGTCAAGATAATAATAAAGGTTATTTATAATAGTTTGTAGGGGTTAAGAGCTTCCTACACAAAATAATAAACATCTTGGGACAGAGCAGTTGCTGGGTTGTTTATGCAAACCGATGCATGTAATACCAAGAAAACATACCTACTACAGAACAGAACAAAATGCTAATGTGACAACCTTAATGCACATGCAGAGTGTTCTAATGAACAGTGATAATAAAGTTTTGTGGTTGTGATGCGATTTCTGTACAATTTCACAATGGGTGGTGGCACGTTTATGGGGTGGTTGGCAAGAAGTATATCGGTTCAGCTGGTGTCTTTCTGTGTGGAGGCATGTTGTCTCTGTGGGTTTTACGCCGGCTTCTTCCAACAGTCCAGACATGCAGATTGGGGTTAGGTTAATTGAGGACTCTAAATTGTCCTTAAATAAATGAATGTGAACCTCATAAAGGATAAATGTTAGAGATAATGGATTGATCAACAATCACACACTGAAGTTTGATAGGTAACAACGCCGCCACGCTGGTTCTGATTGGAGACTTAACGCTGCTGGCCTCCCCACCAGGAGCTACACGTGCAGTAATTAGGTTAATAAGGAGCTTGCTGATTGGCGATTAGTTCCTTAGTGGTTAAGAAAGAGGAGTTTTAGGTTTAGTTGATTGGATCACAGGAAGTAGGAGGGAGTTGCCTCTTGAACTCTAAGCTGAGGGAACTGAATTATCTGTGGCCATTTTGTCATTTTTACACTAATCACTTAAATAATACTAATGCCTTATTTTGATTATATTTGAAGCATTAATTTCATCCGTTTATGGAAATTATTGGAAATAAATAAAGTATACCTAAGCCTCCATCTTTTAGCATCAAATCATAATATAAAGAATACATTAAGATATGGCTTACATATGTTTGTCCATTTTCAAGCTGGGTGTCCCGAGTCTCAACTAGAATCTGTTTAACACTAAAATGTCCTGGGTTTAACATTCACTACCAAATCTTCTTATTTTTCACATTTATAATATTGTATCTATAATGGACATTTAACATGTTAGGTTTGACTCATTATACTTATACCTACCCAATCCATCACTGATTGGTGTGTGTGCGTCAGTCACAGACTGAATATAAAAATGGATAATGCATCTCAACTTCCTCCCACTATTTTTGTGGTTGTGGTGAGGAGCCACAGTAGCAAAGTTCCGCCATTATCTGTGCTGAACAAACCATGAGTCAGTCTCAGCTGTCAATCAGTAAAATCCAACTTACCGGAAAAAATGCTGCACTTGATAGGTGTGATAATAATGAAATAATAGATACACAGATGCTGTTAACTCTACACAACAGGACTTTGACAAATTGTCCAAGTCGATGTCCTTGTCTAGTGAAATTGTTAAGTCTTACAAATTAATTCTTTAAATAACAACAACCTTAATTTCTGTGCCTCAATTATAAAAACAATGACTCTCACACAGGTGTATATGTTTGAATATGGCACAGTAAGAATCACATAAAAAGGACAAAAGAAGATGATTGTCTTGTAACAATCTGGCCAAGATGACAAAGGTGTGACTGATTTCCCCAAAAACAAATGTTGTATATGGCGAAAATATATGTTGGTTGTAGCAAGTATATTAACTTACATCTTACAAATCATAATTACCTTTAGGCAGATAGTTAAAGTACTGAGTTATCACTTGATGCTGCCTGATGATGGCGGAACGGTTTTTATTCCTGTGAGGACTCATCGCTTAATTAGTGCATTTCATTACCAAAACGATGTAGTGGAGTCAGAGTGGACACAATGTTTTGGTCCATCAAAACGCCCAAGGAGGTTTTCTAGTGGATCTTTCATTTATGCTGCCCTCAAAGTCATTCTGTGCTGTGCTTGCCTGGAGGAAGTGGGGGAATCATCAGTATGAGCATAAGGGGAAGTACACTAGGTAGGCAGTTGAGGTATGTGCTGAAGAAGGGTATTTACTGATCAGAGGATTAGGGCAGTGGCAGGCGGGCAGATAGAAGAGACGACAGCAGGGGAGAATGATTAGGCTGCCTCTAAGCCAATTGGGGAAATAGGAGCATGGCCAGAAAGACCTGAAGAAAGAGAGAGACATCGGTAGGGAGATGTGTGAAGAAGAGTAGGGTATCAGAAAGGAAGGACGACATACCAGATGGGGATGGTGTGTGTGATAGTGTGGGGGGTGTGTGTGTAGTGTGGGGTGTGTGTGTGTGGGGGGGGGGGGGGGGGGAGGGAATGAGGAACATGACAGAAGGAAAACAATATCAACTAAGGTTGAAGGAGTGGATGGACTGCGACAAGAGAGGCCAGAGCAGGAGAGAAAGACAATTATCAAGGGAGGAGAGAGAAGGAGACAGATTGGGTTGTCAAGGAGGAAGAAGAGAAGGCAAGCCTCGGTTTTTCTGTTTTCCTCTTTGCTTCTCACCAAAGTCCAGGCACTGCGGTCACCTTTCCGACACACTTTCTTTTCATGCCAATATGTCCTCCAGAAATGTAACTGAGCAGGTTCATAAGACTGATTATGGCCTGATTTTGAAGGCGTACCAGCTCTCCTCTGCTTGCTTGCTGAGGTCATACAAACGTCTACATCCCATCTGTCATTTTGTCAGCAGCGGGTCAACAGTGAGGATAGTTAGTCCAAGGTTTGAGAGGGTGGCCATGGATTTGGGTCTTTGAGTATTAACTAGATTACAGTAAGACACTGGCATTCCTAGATAGCTTTTTACTTCCTAACAATAGTAGTTGTCCTGTAGTTCTTCACAGTTTATGTTTGTGTGTCATTCTTATCTTATCTTAATTTACTTGATAATTGGATTATTAGGAGTAAAAGTTCTTCTGCATTATTGTTAAACACCTGATGACGCAAGTGTTTTAGCTAAACTACAAATTAAATATATGTGTTGTAAAAGTTGAAAATGGGTTGTGTTTTCTCTAGCCAGAGACAGAGCTTGTTAAATGTTTGATCTGGAATAAAACAAAAGGTTTAATTCAATTGGAGCCTCCTGGCAACTTAATCAATTCATTGTGAAAAGTAAGACATCTTGCACTCACAGCTGGGCTATATGCCATTCCAATAGCACGGCAGACTGTGTGCAAAGTCCCACAAGAACCATTAACTGTCATTTGGGTCCAAGTGGAACAAATCTTAAAACTAATTAAGCTGCACACCCATGATGAGAGAGAGAAAACTAATTTTGCCATTGGGAGTGGGCGAATTGAGAATCGATGGATGACAATTTCTAAAGTCCTGTTCTGAATTTAAGACTCGTGTGTGTTTGTGTGCAGTGGGTGCAGAATCAATCACGGCAAATCGAGTTCTGCGTGAACAGGGACAGGGAGATTGACCAAAACAGAGTAATTCAGACAGAGGGGAGCCAGGCCAACCTTATTGGCGGCACACTCCATTCTTTTAGAGTTCTTGCCAGGGTAACCAACAGCCGGTGCCATTTCGAAAGGTTAGTGCAGTCTGCAAGGCACGAATACTGAAATGAAAAAAAAAATCCACCCAACTACTACAAATAACATGGAGATGCACACATGAATTCCTTATCACAAGTATGTGACTACTCTTATAGATGATTACTGACTTTCGGACATGCATTGAGCATGAATAACACCTTTAATGAGGCAGACACGCCCTATAACACATACACACAGTGAAAATGAAGGTAATTACTAAAAGGGGACGTATTACGTTGTGTCTCTTGTTCTGTCTCTTATAATGATTTCCACAGGCCGACGGGCAGAGAAGACAACAAAACGCACAAGTTCAACAGAAGGTGACGCTTAGCACCTGTCGCAGGTGGTAGGAGTTAATTGTGATTGCAACAAAATTGTGTCCATTTCCAGGCAGCACCTGGCACTCGTTTTGTTTGTGTCTACTTTTTGGTGACAGAAAACACAGTCAGCACCAAACATTTCAAAGTTTATTAATGCACATGCTGTTTATTTTATTTTTTGGAGACAATATCCGTATTTCAGCAAACAAAGATAATCTGATGTTTGCTTGCTGGAATCGGACAGGCTCTATGGCCAACACTAACGCTCGATGGGCAAGGTATGGTTGCTGTAAATGTTTAGTGACTCATCTTCCTCAGTCTGTCGTGTGTCAGTGGGTAGGGCTGATTAGAGACAGATTGCCATTTTGTCAACAACACATTTGGTGGAAAGGGCAAAGGAGGCGGGATAAAGGAAAAAATAATAACAGGCATAGGAGACTATTATCTATGACCATCTGCCACCTGTGTCTGGTAATGGAGCAAGAGCTTCTGTTTGAAAGTTTTAAGAGCTACCTTGGATAACAGTCTTTGGCATTGTTAATCACAGCTTTATTTGTGATCACAGTGACTGAACTACAATGGGACCACAGACCAAAGTGTCACTGACAAGGTCACTTGTGATGCAAAACCTACAGCTTGGTCACCACTGGTAAATTAGCATCGCCTATCATGACTGCTACAAAGACTTAATGCAGAAACTGCAAACGGGTACAGAACTGAACACCCCACAGTGCACTGGTAATGTAGGCCGTATGCTGAGCCATTGCCATCAAGTTCAATGTAGTGGAATATTACTGCTGAACAAAGGTGATGCCTGAAAGGAATACTACTCAGAAATGATCCCTTTTATATTAATATCTCATCATGTGTTGCTAGCTGTGGGGAACAAGAGAAACAAACCAAATTTATTCTCTGCCGGCAGCTGACCTTCTAAATGTTGCAAATGAATCAACACACAGAACTTCTTTATATGTCTTTATATGGGCATCACTGATAGCATAGCACTGAAGTTGCTGTCTTTTACTGATGCGTGAACATTTTGGATACACATTTCTCTACTCTTTACGAACAGCAAAACAATCCCAAAAAACTCAGAGCTTATCAAACTTTACGCTTCTCACAATCAGAAAGTCATGTATCTCTCCCTTTGCACTCAAGTACTCTTCTGTAATTGGTAAATTATGACTTAGATAACGACACATAACATCAATACAGATGTTGTTGGTGTAGCAAGGTTCAGCGGCCACATTTTAATAGGCAAACGACTGAGTCCTACAGCTACAACTACCCTTAAGCAATGCATGACTCTTAATGCTGGATATATATTGAAGACTAGAAACAGACAACCACCTTTGAGTTAAACTAGCACATGCGGCCCCATCTATATGCCATTTTAACAAGGCCTTGCTGCTCTGAGCAGTCGTTTGCTCCTCATCTGTGCAGCTTGTATGATTTTTTTAATTACTGCTCCATGCATTACATGCAAGCAGAGTCTGGTATGTTTCCCTAATATTAAATATCCATTACTAAGTAGGCAACAAACTTATTTTACTTTCTTATATATTACTTATTAAGAATTTAACACTATAAAAAGAATTAGCAGCCATGATAGCAAGGCGGTTGAAATCAGACACTTTTATGCTTTCAGTTAATGCTAACATCCGTAAGCTAACATGCTAAAGTTGATCCAGTTTGTGGACCATGCTCACTACATAGGTGATTGTGTTAGCATCATTACATTGGATCATTAGCAGGGTCATTAGTAATAACAGTGTCATTACTTTTGCAGGTATTTGGAGCTTGATGGAAGTCGGGTGATCTTCACAGTTGTTGTTGTTCATTCTGTGCGGGGAAATGAATGCTTGGCTCATATTCAGATATTGGCTTATCTTTTCAGCTGCTACCATGACTAAAAACTAGAGGATCATATCCTTAGATGATTACTTTTCTGGATTGTGAGTTTGAGTGGTTTGAGCACATTTAATTGACAATGAGCAAACAAATCCTCATATGTCTGTCTTGGTCAATGCATCATTCAACATCAACATTTTTCCTACTGCGCACCACTGACTAAAAAACATATCTCACTTTGAAAAAACTGATTTAAAGGCGTTTAATGATTATGTCAAACTTGTACCTTTCATTCTTGTTTTTCTTTTATTCTTTTACATTAGGTACTTCACAGCATTATAATAGCCTATTGTGACTACCCACACTACACAAATCAATTTGAATTTTGCTTTAACAACAAGTCATCATTTTTCTCCTCTGCTACAATCTGTCTCTTTCATTTCACAGATTGAGGGATGATGAAGCCTCAAGTGCCTGTGGAGCTGTTTCACCTTGTTGTTGGTGTGACAGTGAAAATGTCATCGGACGTGAATGTATTATTTACTGAGGTTATGAAGTTTTACTTTTCTGTTTAAAAATGCCAATAAAGCGGGGGGGTGTGGGGACTGTTACACATTGGCAAGCAGAGCTGCCTATGAGGGGTTGGGTCAGTGGATTACTGCACCATCTGGATTTAACTAAATATAAGAGTAATTGAGTTTAGATTCAACATGTTATCTTATAATTGTGAGGTGGAGCAGTGTCACTGACTTTGGTATGTTATAGGAGTGAGGCATACTGTGTGACACTGGTGCAAGATTTGGTCATTTCAGCCTGTGGGTGGAAAGAAAGAAGTCAGAGAGTAAACGAGTGAATAACACTCAAATTTATCATCCTGTTGTCGTTGCTATATTTTACAACATTTGTTGATGGACAGAAATATGTGAGAGCAATTCTGCTTGAAATGGTTAATGTGAACAGGGAGAATATAGAGACTTATTTGACTGTTTTTCTACATCTGCAGCTAAAAGGCTGCTATTTCACTCATCCTGTGGATGAACGTTACGCGTCAACACTGTAAATAATCTGCACATTAGACAAAGTATTTTCTGCTTAATCTCACTTCTCACTACCACTCGCTCTCTATGTCACCTTTGGCCCACAACTGAAAATCAGCACTACTTGTGCAACAATATTCTGTCTTTGCTGTCAATCGCGTATCTGTATATGAAACAAGAACTTATTTTTTCCCCCTTTTTATTTTCCTTATATATTGCAGGATACCTGATCTTCGACCAGTTGATTGTTAATGAGCAAAAGTCCAAGATGTACTGCTTTCTCCTCTGCATGATACGCTCCAGACTTTGTCCACAGGACACGGTCACATGTGGAGAAATGACAGAAACGCTGCATCAGACCTGTTATGGGACAGAATGCTGTTCTCTGATGAGATGTAAGAAGGGATGGGAATTGCACTAAGGTATCATCTAATTAATGCATATCTTTAACTTAAACAAGGTGAGTATTTGACCTGATGGAACTACATAGTTACAAATGGAAGAATGATGCACCAGGGGCAGTCAAATTGTTTAATAAAAATGCCATACCACTCCAACTGCCAACCCATTTGGCGTGGAGATAAATGCATCGAAAGATAACGCTCCATGTGGACTCCTTGGCTCCAGCCCGCCGCCAAAGGGAGCTGCTCGACTTTGTGTGCATTTAAGGAGCAGACTAAAGGAATGAATGAGCTATGAGGGAACAAACAAACGGCCAGAAGCTGTGAGAGGACACAGGGTTGGTAACGGACCAATTTCCCCCAGCTGCCATTAGCCATCCCTACAGTGTAGTGGCAGCTCCCTCTGGTTTCCCTCGGCCCTGGCAGCTTTCTGTGCAGCCTCTCCTTGTCCAGGCCGCACACGATGGCTGCTGATGGCTTTTTTTCCTGTTCATTGTATGTGCAGGTTCGCCATCTTCACAAGTAGAAATACGGTGGCAGACGGATGGCAGCGGGTTTGCTTTGTTGAACCATGTTTTGTTTAGTAATAGTAACTTGTGTTTGATTGTATGGAGGATGGATTAAACCTGAATAAGCCCAAATTGCTTGCAGCTGCCAACATCACTGCTCATTCGACAGACAAACATGTCCAAATTTCAGATCAGTCATGCAAGTGCACTGTGCAGTGAGATTAGAACGCACCAAAATCACTCGCTCCCCAAGCCCCAAACAATAAGCCACTTTACTCAGCATTGCAGGGACAGTTCCTTCAAATAGAAGTTTAATCTGATTGGCAATTCTGAACAGGGGGCTTCACAAATTTAATTGTCACAATTTGGTGAAGAAACTCTGTATAATGACTGTATAAATAATTTGACTACAAATTAAGTATTTGAGTGACTCAATCTTTTAGTTCTTGTAAAAATGTAAATTAAGCATATAATTTAACAACCTGCTCTGGACAATTTATTGATTTCTGAAGCCACCTTTTTATATTTGTAGTCAGAGGCTCCGGACATTCTTCAGTTTATCCTGCAGGCCCACTTCTAATATATTCATGAGCCCATGTGAGAAAACAGCACAATGTCCTCCAGAGGATTCAGTCTGATCAAGTGGGCGTATATATATAAATATCAATCCCCGAACACCCCTGACCGTTTTCTGTAGTTGTGCACTCATCTGACTGCAGAAACTCCTACTGCGTTCTTCATATGTTACAGTCATCTTCCTCTGTTCGTGTCTGAAAATGGCCAAAGCAAATATTGAATATGTGTTAGTTTGCAATTAAATCCATATTTCTGTCAGCCGTTAGGGTCTCCATGCCCCTCTCTTGCTTTCCATTTGTCCAGATTTGCCCTTTGAGACACATCATGCCACTGGCAAAGGCCACAGGGTCACCATATTCTGCCACAGAGCATGAGTGAAAAGAGCAGTATTGTTTATCTGCTGGGGGTGTCAGGCCAGTCAGTACCTCCCAGCGCTCTTCCCTCCATTGCCTCCCAAAGAGCGCATTGCACTCTGTCGGAGCAGCACAACTCCTGCCATTGTGCCCTAATGGACTGCTTATGACTACGACCTTGTGCTCAACTCAACGAGGACACGGAGAGAGAGGATGGTGGGGTGTGTGTTTGTGTTCGACTTTGCTTTAGATATGGTGGAGGTTGCATAAAGGAGACAGAGGACGTCCAACTCATAAAACCAAAATAGTAATAGGAGATGGAAGAGGTTGGGGGGGTGGTGGAGGAAATGGAGGTGGTGCTAGTGGGGGTGAACTGGAGTAGATGGCTTTTAAGAGGAGTATATGATGGAGAAGAGTGGAGAGACGGGGAGAGCAGAGCACGACCGAGGAGGAATAAAAAAATGTCAGTAAGAAAAAGATGTTCTTTCCACACATAACAATTAAGCTGTCTGTGTCGGTGAGGTAATGTTCCATAAGTCACATCCATTAACCCACACGTCACACTGATTCAGATTCGCCTCAAATGGTACATTTTCCCCTGCTCCCGTTATCCAGAGAAGAGAGAGAGCTGTGAAGTCTTCATATGGGGTTGGGGGATTAGGGGAGCTCAGGTAACTGTTTGAAGCACGGAGAAACACCTCAAACTGAATGTTCTCCTTGCTTCTTTTTGCGAGTGTGGCGGCGAGATGAAGCGGCCGGCAACAAACTGAGACAAGTCTCGATGAGGGAGAGATGAATCCGCAGACAAATCTGTTCACAAATATAGCTCCCCCAAACCCAGGAGCAAGGAGATAGCGGGAGAGTAGGTGCTGATTTATCTAATGTATTTGCCGTGTGCTTATCGAGACACGCGCAGGTAATATAAGGAAGCTGCCGAAGAGACAGCGAAGGGGAATCTTTATGAACAAGTTTAAATGAAATAAGGAGAGGATACAGAGGGGACGTGCTGATTTGAATGAGAGATGACAGGTACAGTGGGGGACCGTTAATGAGCAGGTTGGAAAAAAAGGCCTCGATGGAAGACGTGATGTGTGAGATGTGGAATGGTCGGAGGGTGGATAATCGCTCCTCGCTTTGCCCAGCATGGCCAAAGCATTTTAATAGCCGCGTGATACTGATCGCTGGTGATGGATTACATTTGACACAAACTCCTTCTGGCCCCTGCTGTCACTCGCGTATCTGTATATGACACAAGAACTTGTATTTTCCCCACCTTTTTATTTTCCTTTTCCTGACTGCAGCAACTTGAACTGACTTGAACTGACGGGCCTTTCGTAAAGCCTGAGAATGTCATCTTTGAACTTGGACTTTGACGGTAAGTAATGGAGACCGTTCCTGTGTGAGAGCGGTGAAACGACAGAGAGCCAGCAGCTGAAAGGAAGCAGGACGAGAGTGAGAGAAAGGAGAGTTGAAGAGGCTGGGATCAAACACCCCTCCCCGCCCGGGGATGTGCTGACTGGCAGAAAGCGACCGCCTAGGGAGGAAGGAGGCAGGAAGGGAGGGGGGAAATGGGAGGGACGGAACAGGATGATACACAGAGGGAGGAGGTGGAAGCCAAGAGAATCAGCATATGTGATTAAAAAGCGACATTTGTTTTCAGCAGCTTTCCAGTACGTCCAAGCAAAAGTAATTTGCAGACAAACAACATAATTGGTGAAAAAAACAAAGCCCCTCTTTCATTTCAATTCCAGGCTGCTGCACTGATGTGCGAGGTAGCAGAAGCAGCGGCAAACAAATGTATGGTTGTCGTTCAGCAAAAAATTGAAACCAGGCTCAACTTATGCAGCACCACAATGAGATTTAATCTGGTAAAGTGCAATTTAGGCCAATTACAGACTTTCAAGTTAATGTGGATGGTGTATTTTTACTGACTACTTTACAATTGTCATGACGACAGCTAAAATAACTGCTGTTGTGATGACTTTTCAGTCTTGTAAAGTCCTTCCTCTTAGTGCTATAAACTGCTGTGCCTAATAACATGGGCACTCAATTTTGAAAATCTCTTACTATCTGTCGTTGTCCACACTAATCTGACTTTTTGACAGGTGAGAACTGAGAGGTACAACAGCTGGACTGAGGGCATCCTAAACTCCAAACCAACTGGGACAGCCCTTAAACTTAGAAGGCTCTCTTTTTTCCGCACACAGCTCCTTAAGTCACTTTATATATATAGAAACTGTATCCATTAAAAGAAAAAACCTTGAAAATGTGCCTGAATTTGAATGATTATTATGTTTTGACCTGATCTGAGCGGCCAGCTTTTTGCTTTTTTTACCTTCAGTTATAGTTGTTCAAAACAAAGCACAGGCGTTTACTGTTAGCCTGTTTAAGGTGGCTTTTACTGAAACATTATTTTATGCTTGCTGGGTTGTCAGACACCAAAAGTATGTGAGTGAAAACAATACAATTGTGAGTTTGCCTGTATATAACGGTGAAGGAACAGCAAGTATAGAACTGAAGTTTCCTCAATTGACACTAAGCAGATGTACCTGGTAGTGTGTGTCTGTGTATGTGTGTTTGCGTGTCACACACAGACACACTGAAAAGAGAGTTGAGAGGATGTCATTTTGAACGAAAACATCCTGATATCCTATCAACCTCTGAACAAACTTAAGACAGCCACAAGCCCTTTTTTGTGTGGGAGTGAAAAACTGTATTTTTCTACTTACCTAAAAGTTATTCCACAAAAAATGGGCAAAGACTGATTGTTGCAGTCAATGGCTGCCACCATCAATATTACATAACAGGGACATGATTTAAAACTGTGGAAATGGAGATATCCACAGCTTGTGATCAGTAGCAGGTCCTTCATAGGCTCAGTTTAAAAGGGTTATCTGAAACAGTCCTGTCTTTACTGCACTCTCCTGTGTTTTTAACATCTCAGACTAAAACCTTAAAAAAAAGCTCTTCTGTAGATCTATATCGAAATTAGCCAGGCCAGCAGGGAAGGGGTCTCAGCGTTACACCTCTTCTCCATAGCTTGCTCGTGTAGCATAAAGTACCATGTCATGGAGGCAGGAGCCACAGTAGCAAGGAGAAGGAAAGGAAAGAAAAGGGGGAAGAGACAGTGAACGAAGAGGCTATTATACATTTTTCATTAAGTTTCCAAGCACTAAGCTACATCAAAGCCTCTCAGAGATAGAGGGGGGAGGAGAGAAAAGTAGACACAGGATATTCTAATTAACTTCACAGTCGCTTGCTCTCCTCCCCCTTCTCTCTCTCTTCTGTGTCCGTAAGTGTGTCTCTACCCTGCCCACTGTCTGTGTGTGTGCCTTGTAAATTCATCACAACAGCCCCCATGTACAAAAAAGCAAAAAAAAAGTTGGCAGTCTACCGCTGCAGGGAGTTGCAGCTTGTTCAGGGCGATCAAACGGCAAAAACCAGGGAGGGCCAGGGGGGAGGGAGGGAGATGGAGTGAGGGAAGGGGGCAGAGAGGAGGGGGCACAAAAAGGAGCATCAGAGGAGAGCGGAAAAGAGCCCGGAGGTGTTTCTGCTGCCACGCCCAGGGAAGCAGGAAGAGAGGAAGAGGCAACGACCCGCCCTCAACCGCCTCATGGTGCGTTTAAAACACCAGGGGAGGATGGGAGATATGAACTTCCACAGCTTTTAGGACACTTCGTCTGGCCTCTGAACTCTGCAGCTGCAACAAGAAAAGGGTGGTTATCCAGCTGGGGATTAGAAGAAAAACAGATTTCTGTCTTTGTTTGATGCGTTTTTTTTCTTTTGCTGTAAAACACGACATAAAATACTTTTGAAAAATTGATCAAAGCGGGCAAAGTTTACGAAAGAACTTTCTTTCATGTCATCTCGAAAACTTTTCCCATGAGCAGCAACAGACCATGCTCCTCTTCTCCGCTCTCCCCCCTCCTCTTTTCAGTGTCCTTGATGCCGATTCCCGCTTGGTGTGAGTCAACAGGAAGTTGAGTGTGCTCTTCAAATTGAGAAAATTGTACATCTTGTCATCTAAATAACGTCGCTGAGCTATTCGTTTCCTGCCAGAGTGCTGAGAGAAATGAACCCGGTGTCAAAGAGAGTAGTTACATGACTCCGTATGAGAGTGCATCTGGCTGACAGAGTGGATGGGAAAAAAAGAGAGAACATTAAAGTCAGAAAGTGAGGACGAGAGAGTGAGTGACTCAGAGAGAGAGAGACAGGGAGATAAACAGGGACTCATTTAATAAAAGATTAGCGATGGTTTCCCGGTGATTGAGTTTCGACCAGCCTAAAATATTTGTCAATAAAACACAGCAAATCGATCACTAATCCCAAATGTTTTATTGATGGTCGTTAATTCCTCAAACTTTGCAGGGACTGGTAATTGCTGCTGCGTTTTCTCCTGCCTCATGTTGACATGAACGACATGAGTTTTTACAAGACTGCAGTGTTATCAACATAAAAAAAGAAGGTCTTTTGTGAATGTTCTGGATCAACCTCGACAGCTCTGAGGACACGAGCAGCGAGGGCAGCGTCTGATTTTGTTTGAATCCAACTTATTCACTTAACGGCCGTGGATTTAATCACATTCAATCACTTATTTTCTGGGCTTTTGTCAGACATTTAAATTAGATCTGTTTTCAGGGACATGCATTTCAATAAGTGCAAGTTTGGAAACATCAGAGCTTTAAGAAAACCCACTTTTATAGGTTCCTTGGATGTTTATGTGAATGAAAATGTATAATTACAAGTCAGGTACTCGTAGTTATGATATCATCATGACATTATGTGGCTGTAGCGTGTTGCTGCATGAGGATCATAGATAGATAGATAGATTACTGTATTCATCCCCGAAGGGAAATTAAGTCGTCATAGCAGCCGGTACATTTGAATACAATAAAAATACAATAGTATAGAATTAAATAAAATAAAATAAAATAAAATATAAAATATAAAATATTGCGGTAGAAACAATAAAAACAGAAACACAAGATAAATGGGTAGATAAGGTGCAGTGGCAGATGATGGTAAGTACTGATGATATGATAATATGATAATGTTGTTGTTAGACAGTATATAAAAATAGTACAGTATATAGAGTATATAATATATATTTATATATGAAGGTAATTATACCAATATAATAATAGCAGTATATAGTAATAATAGCAGCAACAGTATATATAATAATAATAATAATAATAATAGTAAAATATAATAATAATAACAACAACAACATGTACACATGTATAAATATGTGTATATAGACTTATCTATACAAAGAATATATAAAGAGTATGATATAATATGATATATAGTACTGGTATAAATATAAGTATTTGGCGACACAATAGATAATATAATATACTATGAGTGTAAGATTATGTAAACAGAGTGTGCAAAAGACAATATTATTGTATAAAGTGATGAATTGAGACAGGTATGTTTAGTGCAGTTGTGTGATGGTGGCTCTGACAGAGGTAGATGCGTTGTACAGTCTTATTGCGGTTGGGAGGAACGATTTCCTGTATCGTTCCTTAGAGCAGCGGGGTTGAATGAGTCTGTGGCTGAAGCTGCTCCTTAGCTTGTCCAGTGTTTTGTGGAGGGGGTGAGACGGATTGTCCATGATTGCCAGCAGTTTTGCCAGCATCCTGTCCTCCACCACCTCCTCCAGGGTGACAAGCTTAGAGCCAACCACAGACTCTGCCTTCCTAATCAGTTTTTTCAGTTTGTTGGCGTCCTTAGCCTTGATGCCCGCACCCCAGGACACCACAGCAAAGAAGATGGTGCTCGCCACAACAGACTTATAGAACATCTGCAGCATCTTGTTGCAGACATCGAAGGACCTGAGCCTCCTCAGGAAATAAAGCCGGCTCAGGCCTTTCTTGTAGACGGTCTCTGTGTTGGTGGACCAGTCCAGTTTATTGTCCAGTGTGACACCCAGGTACTTGTATGAACCTCCACAGCCGTCCATGTAGCTGCATGAGGAGCATGTAGCAGCTGGTGCACATATTGGAATCTTGAGCAGCTGGAAATATAGACATAGATACAGATAGATATGTATATATATTGAATTTAGATTCATCACACAACTCTGAATAAGCATGAATGTTTTTCATACTGTATCAACATGTGATATTTGTAGAAACAAGTTCACCCCATAGGACCAGGTGATAAAATGTCATTGTTCACTTTATAAGTTGAAGGGAGCCTGTGGCAATATTCACAAGACCTTTTAAAAAGTTCCTCATTTATTCTCAAATATTACAGCTCAGGGATGATTTAGGAAACTTCTCAGGGCAAATCAGAGCAAGGAAGAGAGGTGGCTCATGAGGTGCCTGAGGTATCTGTTGGCCTGTTGGTCCAAATAATCTTTGTAATAATCTGTATAGGATGAATGGCAATATCAGTAAGCCTGATCATAGCATTTTCTCCATATTAAGACATTTTATTAATTATTTTTATTCGATAAGGCAGAGAGAGAGAGAGAGAGTTAGCAGCGAAAGGGGGACAGAGAGACAGTGGGATGATGCGCAGCAAAGTGCTGCAAGTCGGAATCAAACCTGGGACGCTGCAGAGGAGAAGAGCCTCGTTGTGGGCCGGAATCTCTAATGAATAAGCTATTCAATCATCTCTGTTGAATAAACTGTATGTAGCCAATACAAATCTGAAATCACAGCCATATCAATGCAGTAGTCTATTCACATGCTGATAGTTGTCTATTTGTCTAAAAATGGAGCTGCCTTATTCAGTTTGGAGTATGTCGCTGTGTAAATCTATCATAAAATCACTAAATAAGTAAACGGTAAAGGAAGAGAGAACCAGAAAAAACGGACAGCACAGATGACCAATTAGATCACCCAAAATTCCATCCAGATAAAAAATTACATTATTATTATTTCGCTTTTGGTTCTTGTCTGCTCTTTGTTCCAGAGTGAAGCTTGTGGTTCTAAACTCTTCTTTATGAGCAAAGAAGGATACATACCGAAGTACAAGGAGCTAGATCAGTTATGTGTGATAGCTTCTAACTGTGCTTGTACAATAAGCAATTTATCAACATATATTGAATCTGTCAAATTTTTATTAATTATATTGCTATAATAATTGATGCGGTTGAACTGCTCAACCCTATATGACCAATTTTTACCTTTAGCTGGTAACTGATGAGTGTAAAACTATTTAAAAAGGTAAATTCTGCTTTTTGAAGCACAAAAGACTAGCACCTCCCTCTGGTTGCGCATTAAGCGATGGTAGCAATGTGTTGACAGCATAGAGGGAAAACAAAGCTGATTCCTCACATGCAGGTACTGCACCACTTACTTAAAACTGCTAGAAAAGTTATCTTATTAACCTGCTAATACCATATTCCACTCTGCTTCGGATACTCCCTCCCTCCTGTTCCACGGTTTTCACCTTAGGGAATCTTTACCATGATCTAATCTTAACTTTGAGAGGAAATACTCAGAAAACTTAATAACTCATCACAAGGTGCAACACAAGTAGGCCTAATGAGTATAGCCTGTTGAACTGATCCCTGAATAACAGTCAGGGGGCGATGCCAAGATGTCTGCCAAGCGGAGAAACTTGCTGAAAAAGGACTAAGGGAACACTTATGTTCTAACACAAGTTAAACAACATTCAAGGCCAGCGCTAGTTTTCTTTTGACTTTTACAACTTTGGACTTCCAGGTGATGGTCAGTATTATTAAACACCAGATTAAAGTCATATTCCACATTGGATTTGCACTAGTGCCAAAGAGAAACCCAACAGAGATGTCACAAGGCAACAGTGGACAACTGGCACAGATGATGAAAGAATACAGGAGATGTCAGCTTGAAGAAAAGTGGTTTGTCCTCCCCCACGGGGTTCACACCCACGGCTCTGCAAACATTAATTGGTAATGCAACCTTGGGCACAGTGAGAAAACAGCTCTAGTTTGCTACCATGATTTATAATTTGTTTTTTTGGGCGGTTGATCTTCAAATAACACTTGGAAGATAATGAATTATTTGAGATGTCTTGTCACGTAATTCTAAAGATCCCTGTTGGCTTTCTAAACTCATAACTGGTTCATAAACAACGGCAGCATCCAGGGAGCGCCTAATGAAATTTGCTCTGCTTTTCAATTTGATAAGTGAATTTTTGTTTTGCTTCACCAGATGTCAGGACCTCAGTCATGAGCCGCCGGTCACAGCACTTGGAAGCTGTCTAAATATAAAAAACCTTTGATTGGAAGGAGTCAAAATTGAGTTCAAAAATTGTGCAGAATAGTGATGTGAGTTTGGCATAGCTGTTGCACAATTGGCTCTTTCTGTGCTTCTTTAATGACAGCTTGGCAATTATAGACTGTTGTTTACATTGCGAATATGAAATGTCCCGTCTCCTCAGTGCTTTTGAATTACGAGCCAAACATGTGCAGCTTTCGAGTTTGTTCTTCAGCAGCCATCGTCCATACAAAACACAGATCTGCTGCAAAAGCTCTTTCAAAGTGTCATGAGGGGCCAAGATAATTCTCTGAGCACTGAAATTTACTTTTTCTGGTCAGCTCTTTAGAGTAGTATGGCCATTGTAAGAATCTCTTGCGCCAACTTTCACCTCTAATAAAGCACAATGCTGTCTTTGACTAGTCTGGTGCTGTCAATACGCTTCGTAGATGAGCCCATTAGCTTGTTGCTACTGTCAGCACCAGCCTGATAACTATGGAGCGGACTGTCTTTGGCCTTCAAAGGCCTGTGCGGACTTGTACTTTTTTTATCTGACAGATTTTCCGTTTCCTTTGGAAAAAACTTGTGGATGCAGTTCTCAACACATCTGCTATCTTCTGGTTCCTGATCTATCAGAAACTGCCTGCCCCCGGTGCGGAGCTCTCCCACAGTTCATCAGTGAGGAACAATTGGCCTATCAGGCAGCAGGAAGGGGCCTAATGAATAGATTGTGTGACTTGCCTCCAGACAGGCAGAGACAGACAGCCGGTCTGAAGCCAGAGACAGAGACAGACACTGGTAGTGAGGCAGAGCAACACAATCATCACATGCTCTTTTAATATTCTATTACTATGCAGAACAGTCATCGGAACAAAACAGTGCAAGTGTTGAAATTTAAAGTTCAGTGTGTTGTGCAGCACTTTCAACAAAAGAGCGCATAGATACTCACTGTAACATAACATGGCAGCCTGTATAATATAAAGTAGTATGGTATGGTCAAATTGAGCATACAAAACACAGCACAATATAGTACACTATAATGTATAGCTTATATATTTTATAACATAATATTATATTATTACACTAAATTATATTTTAAATATATGTATGTTACATATATGTATGTAAAATATGCATATAAATACACATGTGGACACACATATATGCAGACATACACCACATATATACACACACACATACAGAAACATGCACATATATAAGTGTGCACAATCATATTCACACACACCCACACAAACACACAAATGTATATATACATATAATATACTTGACTATCAAGGGCAGTATTATAGTATGCTAAAGTTTGGCATGGTCTTATATTGTCTGCTAAAAGAAAGCATTATATAGTATAATACAGAAGCTTATTATACAGGATTATACTAATGCTGCATTATTATTATTATATGTTAAGAATTAATTCTGTCTCACAGCCATCTCATATGTCTCCTGGAGACAGTCAGCAAGTCAGCCGCTGCACAAAAGCACACATGCCTCTAGAAGGAAGAGCTACACTCTCTAATTGGTTTTTATTGACTTTAGCAGTAGCAAAAGATATGGAATGATAGTGTAATGACAAAAGATTAGCTCCTCATGCTAGGCTGGGTAATAACAGCTGAGGTGGAGAACAGCATCACAGAAAGACATCACAACAGATAAGCACTGTAAGCTATGTGATTATGTGGATACGAGTGTTCTCTCAGCCCTATTAATGTGTTTAATTGTGAGTATTTTGCAGCCCAGAGACCCTCACCCATGATTGCCCCGCGATCGAGGAAAGTGTTATTTCATGAAGTGCTAAGCTAAATTCTCTGCAGGCAGGCGGCAATTATAATGCTCTTATATGTATATACCCCTGTTAATAGAACATACTTTGTGACAGAATTTACAATTCAATCAGTTGAGGCAGAGGGGCGCTAAATGGATCCTGGAAAATGAATAGCTATCTCCATCTCTCTCTCTCTCTCACACTCTCTCTCTCTCTCTCTCCACAAAATATGCTCTCTGTCATTTCTTTCAGAAAAAATCTTCATCTTCTCTACTCTTCTCATTTTCTCTTTGTCGCTCATTGTTACCACCTCTTGTTTCTCCTCTCCTCTCACTGCCTCCTCCCCAATTTCTCATTTTCTTCGTTCAATATTTACAACCTTGTAACTCTTTTGTTTTCAGGCTTCCTGCAAACCTCAGTGGCCCCACCCCTCTCCCCCTCACCCTCCCCTCTGTCATAAGATAGGGGAGCTCAGTGGGGAGAAAGCCCATCTTTACTTCAAACGCCTCCCTATGTATTTGTCTCCACCTCATTTCGACTGACAGCTACCCACACCCCTGGAAATCAACTCTTTCCTCCCCCCAGTTCCTTTCTAGTCCCTCCATCTCCCCTCCTCACCGATCTTTGTGTCTGCTTTTTAAACCAGCATTACCCGGGTCCCTGTGATGTAATTTTTGTCCGAAAATGTAGGCGAAGCTTTGTGCTGACAACCTGCCGATTTGATGCATCCCCGTGGACACTGGTTCTATGCGCATGAAAAATAAAAATGGACGATGAATTTGTCTTTTGTCTTTTTGAAGAGTTCTGCCACTACAATTTAGTTTTTAGAAGAATACAGCCAAGATGACAGCAGACAAAGCTGCTCTTCTCCTTCTTACGTGAATGTTTCGCCATTTTGACTGGGTTCCATGTGCGCACATTCAGAATAGATGCCAATGTACAGCTCATGTATTCAACGCATCATCCATGTCACACCGATAATGTGTTGGTCTATTTATGCATCTGCAATGTACTATAAATGAGGCATTACTTCCTCCTCCAGTTGATCTCCCTCTTCCTTCCTCCCTCCCTCCTCCTTTATTTCTTTGTGCATCTCTTTTCTCTCTCATTTCCTTTCCCCTGGTCTCCTCTTGTCGTGCAGGAAGTGCATTTTCACGTGATATTGTCTGTAGCCTGCGTCTTTTTGTGTGAGAGAGGTTTACATTAATGTTATTTATTACTCAAACTAAAGTTGGTATTTTGCTCCAATTTGTTCAGACCTCCCCATGATAATTCCAATAGACGTCGATGTAAAGGTGACGTGCCGTGACTAAAAATTTGCCATTTTGAGAGAATGTGCAGGGGGAGGGAAGATAATTTACTCCTTAGGAAAAAGGACATCACTAGATAGTAGAGCGTAAAAATGACAGCAATTATGAAGAATTTAAAAAGCACCCTTGAGCTTCATTACCACGATGGGTATTTGTTTTGTTCTGCGTTTCTGGTTTTTCTTTGACTCACACAGAAGCATCAACCTGGCAGACTTCTTGATGTGTTTGCATATTTTAGGGTCTCTGATAAAAGTGCAAAGCCTCTCAATGATGCAACCAGAGGAAACCATTCACAGGGTAGGGCAGCGAGTTCTGCCACGCCAACTATCCCAGGCATCTCCAACTGCAGTAGCAGTTGAAATTGGGTTTATCTGCACCGACTGTGGCGGATCAGTGTTACAGTATGGGTATGTGAGACTATTATGACCCAAAGAGTCTACGTTAAGATGTAGTTTCGTAATTTGGTTGTGCAATTATTGCTTATTATTATCATTTTATTATTATTGGAACAACTTGTTTTTCCTATCTCAGCATGAGAGGATGTTTGTGCTTCCACTTCACAGCTTTAATGGTAACAATCTAGAATAGCACATACCTCCACCGAGGCCAAGTATTACCCTTAAGATATTAGTCCTCTCGACATGCCTGACATTATTTCAACAAGATCACTGAATTACTCCAGGGGAAAGTGACACGTGTCAGCACTAATATGTTAGGGGTTCTTCTCTGACCTCTATCACATCCTTCAACCAAGTTGACTTTTTGCATAATCTTGCTTACAAACAAACAAAACAACCAACAATCCAACAGACAGGGTGAAAATATGACGTGTTTTTCAGGAGGTAATGACACACCTCCATATCTCAAACTATTCCACATATTTTCAACCCACACCACTATCTTATTTAACTGATGTTCTTTACTCACCTGGTTGAGAACTATTGGAGGATAAATTATCAAATGTATTTTTTATTTCAGGTAATACTCTGACATTTTTTCCTATCTTTATTCAGAAGTATGATATTTCTGTTTGAGAGCAGCATGATTTTCAGTTCATATTGTAATGCTTCTCCTTAAAACCCTGCTCTCACACTCTAGTAGCTCCTGCTTGTACTACGATTTGCTCTGCTTTTGCTCAAAATGTGCGCTTGCACTCATATGTGTTATTGTCTTGATAGTTTTCCTGTGCTTCAGTTTCAGCTGTTCTCCTTTGACTCTCACTGCTTCTGTGCGCACGTACGTCTGCTTTCATATGTTTGTATTGCTACATTGTTGGATTGTTGAAATGCTGACTAAATAAGTATCATCACATTGTGCAAAATAAAAGGACAAGCTAAAAAATAATCTATACACCCATGAAATCAAATGGAACTGATGGTCTACGTCTATGAGTATCCTCCATAAGACAGTATCCTGGACTTTTCAAAATTCTGTATTTGCTATTTAAATCCTTGGATGGAAAATAGACATTGTTGTTCCAATGTTTCCACCTGTTCTTCCTGTTGTTTATGAGTAAATAGGGGCTTGTAATTATCTGCATACAGTCAGTATGTGTGTCTGGATTTAAGTGCACATTTTTGTAAATGTATTTATGAAAGCTCCTTACCTCAGATTGTTTCCTTGTTTACCTGGCCAGTTGACATACAATGAAAGACTGAGGCGGATTCATATTTCCCATGTAAAAACTCGCTGGGTATTTCCAACTTGCCACCGGTTCCTTTTGAAAAGAGAGTTGGAAAGAATGACGGCAATGAAATAAATGCCTGAACTGCTTCTGTAAAGATTACACAAATCTGAGAAAGCAGAACCTAGCGATGCATGCTTCGTATCACACAGCCAAAGTCTTCATTCAATGCCATACATATTTCCTGTGTGTAACTTAGTGCCGGATTAGAGAGAGCAGGGAAAGAATAAGTACTCAGATTCTTTTCATAGGTAGCAATACACACATTTAAAAGCACAATTGCTCAATTATAATTTAATGCAGGATGAAAATGGATGTGACAAAATATAGTCTTTTTTATTCATGAATTCTTATTCGTTACAAAACCTGACGCCTGCCTACTAACAAAGATGTTTTCCCGAGAAACAAGAATAATACAAGCAGGGAGAATAAACTAGGACAGAAGAGTGAAAACCAAAATGAGAAAAAAAACAGCTCTTTAGAAAAGCGTGACGTGATGATTCTCTGTGGCACCATCACCAATGACAAATATCTTTCATTTGATCTAGTTGTGATATAAAAAACTTGATTAGGAGAACATTCAGTGTTCATAATGCAATATGACCCCTTGATATTATGCTATGACTCCAGCTGTAGAATTATTATTGCCTCAACAAATATGGTGAGCAATCACAACAAAGAAAACAGTGACTGTCTATTGACCGTGAAAAGGTGGTGAAGAGTCAATTAATATAGGCACCTGTGTGAATAAAGGAGGTAATTTCCTGGGTCAATATCGGAGAATGAGTTGTGCTGAGTATCTGAGAGGGCTATTTCACAGCTATTGCATTTTATTTTGTCTCTATGGAAACAATAAGCACAATATCTTGCCTGCATTTGTACTGTACGGGGCGAGATAAGATGAACAGAGAGAAAGTGCTTAAGAGACAGAAAAGAAAAGAAAAGCATGTGCACATGCATCATGCATGCACACAATCTAACACAAGCCCTTAACTCCTTTGTCAAGGCAGGATGTTTTTTTAAATAGGCAGCATGATGAGGAGCTGTTGATTTATTTTGCACCCATGTTCAATACAGATGGAGCATTTGAATCAAATTAATTAAAAGTAGCTCCATGACTTTGCTCCTCAGACCGCCGCACCGACAGACTTGACTTACAGCAAATTATGACCAGTTTATGCTTGGACAGAACAGGGAAGTCCCTTATAGTGCAGTTGATGGTAATGTGATGGAATATAGAGAAGGTCGATGAGCGAAAAATAAATAACAGCTAACGTTATGCTAAAATACCAGAATTCACCTAACATTAGCAGGCATACGCAAGGTTTCTAAAGACAGGTGGACATGGTACTGCAATAAGAACATCAAGCCTTTGAAACGCTGTTTACATACATATATATTTTTTATTTTCAGTTGGATATTAGGAATTTATTCTGCACGACGAACACCAGAAATACTTTTCTTATAATAAGAAGCAGCGCCACAATCCTTTCCTCAACAGTATTAGCGAGTGCACTGTGGGTGGTGAGGTCAGTCTGACAACAGAGGAACTCCATCAGTCTCTAATGCATAGCCAATGACAGTCTCTCCGACAACGGGCCTTTGCATGCCACTGGAAGCAGATTGATCTCTTTGTATGCCATGCACGAGTGTGCCCCTGATCCCTACGGCTCTCATTGTCTTCTATTTGTTTAACATGATGGAATATGCTAATCAGGCAGGCACTGCTGAGATAAAACCTGCACTCTGGCGCTAACGCACTTACCGAAGCTGACAAATAAAACTGTAACCCTTTTAATTGAACATTCCCATGATAAAACAAATTGCAATATGACTGATGTATAGGGGACCTATCATGCTTTTTCCTATTTTCTGTCATATACATATAATGTTACAGTGACAGTTGTCCGTATTAACATGGGAAAAGAAATCCCCAAAATACAGAAATGTTAAATTACTACAAGTACAAGTATCAAATTGAAGTTTTAAAATGTAGAGATTTTTAGAGCAAGGTCAGAACATCACAAGAATTTAAGCTGTAATTAAAAAGAAAATCTAGATATTATCAGAATAAAGTCATGATTGAACGAAATAATTAAAAAAGCTTTTGAGATAAAATTCCTCATTTTAAAGCAGGTGACAAATTCCCCTTCTAATATGACACATACATTTTATAATCATAATAATAAGTCAAGTATCTCTGCCAAGGAGATTCTGTTTTCATAACCATTGGTGTTCGTAATTTTTTTAGTATTTAGACTTCATTCTTTGATTATTATGGTCTGATTTTTTTTGAATATCAATTGGATTCTGGTTCAGTTTAGATTAGACTACTTTCTTTCTTGATTGGAGATCCTCCAAACTGATGACGATGAGGGGGGTGCTAGCAAGAGCTCGGTGCGCTGCTGCCCCCCCAGCCGGCTCCTGACGTTAGGCAGGTCAGTGTCTGAGCTAATATTGTCAGTTTTAATCACAGGCTGAGTCACTTCCTATCTCAGTTTGAGATAAATTAGGATCTTTTGTTTTTAATCATTTAGTCACACAGTTCAAATACAGAGCTGGAAATGAGTGTGATAGTTCTCTGTTAAATTAACAACAACCTATTAAACACAAGGATCCTCTTGTTGCTGAGAAGCCACTGCTTATTCTGGGGAAATGTGAATTTGCACTTTATTCAAACTGATGCTGGGAATTAAACATTACCACAAGGGCATGTTTTCATGTTTAAGATTGCAGAGTGGCAATTCTATTTGAAATATCCATGTTTTCTTCATCTCATAGAAGCTGGAGCACCCGCAGGGGCCTGTGGCTCTGGAGATCAGCAGGGTGCCCCAGGGTGCTCGTGGCTTCTCTGATACAGGTTTATTAAGCTGCACATAAACACGTGCATGTGCACTGACTCTCTGAACAAGTGGGAAATGAGCAAACACATAAACTCTGTATTATGTATGCAAAAATAAACACAAACACCCCACCCATGCAGACTCGCTGCAAGCAGTCACAGGCTTTCATGTGTTGTGCCCAGACTTTTGATTGGTCCCAACAAGCATGCGAGGGGCACTTATTTACCTCCTGGCAGCAAGTTAATATTTTACATGACGCGCCTTAATGTCAGAGGTTCGGGCGATGAATGTTAGATATCTCCTCAGTCTAGAAGATAGTAAACAACTTACAAGTTTGCAACAAGGTGCAACCTCTAGCAGAGCTGACACAGTCTTTAGAGCATATGTGTTATAAAGATAATTATAAAGTATAGTTACATGCAAACATACATGCACATGCACATCATAAATGCCGGCACATTCACAAAACTCTTCACTCTTGGGAAACACAAAATTAATTAGAAGGTTTTTCTAAGTTATGTAGGTTAAATAAACCGCTGTACACAGTGATATATACTTGTTTCTTTTTTTATCCTAACCTCAGTGTAATTGGAATTTAATTTAAACACAAAGTGAGGACTGGAAACCGAGATTTACTTTGGAGTGCACTTTTTGAAAAACTCTCTGTCCTTGGACGGCTTGGCTGCAGCCTACGAGTGTGTGAACACACCGAAACAAGCCACGCAACCCGGCCACAAAACAGACTTTTAATTGGAGGCCTCTGGTCTGGTTGCACGACGCTGGAGGAATCTGTGTCATTCGTCTCTCAAATGACACAACACGAACTGTCCTGCTTTTATATTCCACCGCTGGGACAGAGCGGCAGACTTGGCAGGGATTTACATTCGACACTGAAATAAGAGCCGGCCTGCCGAAGCAGCCGCAGAGCTTGTCTTCGGAAAGATAGGGCAAAGATGGAGAATTAGAGGGGAAATAAGAACGGAAAGTGACAGAAAATGAGAGAGAGGAAGTTTGGAGTTAGAGAGAGAGTATAGAAAGACATGCAGGGGGGGTTGTGGTTATGGGAGAGAAGGGAAGGCATGTTTGACACTGGCATCATGGTCCACAGAGCTGCAGTTTGACACCCGAACCAGCATGGAATCAGAGCAAAGTGAGCTGGGTAAACTGAGTTCAGATTCCCCTGAGGCAAGCAGAAATGTACATGAAAAGTGTTTGTGGCAAAAGAAAATGGAATGAAATAAATCTTAGGCTGCAGCAAATTAATGCCGGCTCCCAACAAACCAAAAGAACTGTGCATTATCTGGACCGTAGCTCGGATGAAAGTAACAAGACAGAATGGATATGATCGTCTCCTGACAGGCCTGCTGGAGTTGAAATACTTCAGATGGTGAAAAGTGCTAAAAGAGTGTCTCACAAATGCCGCCTCGGACACAGACCAACGATTAAACATAATAATATAAAAAAAATTCAAATAAACTGGTACTTTGTAAAGCACTCATTGCTGCCAAGGTCCAACAGTCCCCTTGTATTCCATCAAGCTAACAAAACCAACAAACAGGGGGCAAAAACATTCTTTGCCAGATATAATAATTTATAGTCCTAGTAATGAGAATAATACTAATATGGAAAGAGATATAACAGCCGTAGTGCCTACGTTAAAACAGAAATCCAAACTGCAACATTTCACATCCACTTCATAATATGTCAAATGATAAAAACCTAATTTCCCAACGTATCAAAAGTGGAAATATTATGCACAAGCAGCTGGGTTAAGCTCACCAGCTATTAAGGCATTATGAGGGCTTCATTTAGCATGAGTATATTTTTGCATTATAAATAATTGAAATTTGTAAAAATTAAGGGGAGGGGAGGTGGGTGGAGAAACGACGCTCGGTTTTTGCGGCGCATCACACAGACAGAGAAAATAAATAAATAAATAACCAGCTGTGAAAAATGATGCCCTAAGTTCAAAGCAACTTCAATCAGGATACATTTCTGGGCTTGATGAATAATTGAGCATCAGCCTGAACAGCCTTGAGTCCCAGCACCTTTTTTTTTTTTTGGTGACGGCTCTCGCATGAATAAAACACTTTCTGTCCTGCAGAGCTGTCTGCGTAGCAGGGATACGGCACAGTGTAGTAACATGGAAATCGCTGAAGGTATCGTTCTCTTCAGCTGCTCCAGGTTCAGTGTTCTCTGGCATATCTCTGCATATCTAATTGTGCTTGTCTTTCTCTCTCCGTCTTCAGACTTCCATCATCCTCCCCTTCCCCGCTTCCACTCTTCCTGCAGTTTCTCTCTCATTACCTCCTTATTATTCTCTCTCTCTCTCTCTCTCTCTCTCTCTCTCTCTCTCTCTCTCTCTCTCTCTCTCTTTCAGCCATGCACTGACTCTCAGCATGAATAGATGACTTGCCTCCTGGTGGGCCATTTGAAAAAAAAAAAGAGAGGGAAAACATTTAAGAGACAAACGTGCACGCTGATACATTCCATGCACTCCAGCTAAAAAGTGCTTTTCCTGTCGTAGGTCACCACATCTGGACGTGAAGGAGCTGAGAATCGAGCACCCCTTTCTAAATGTTCAATCAGAGCGAATAATTCAGCTCTGGCCCCAGCCTGTTGTCAAATCACCGAGAAGAAGAACAAACAAGCCTCTGTGTGAGCAGAATTTGTATGCAATCAAGACATCTTTCAAATTAATCTTTGTTTTTAGAATTAGAATACTGCACACAAAATGCTGCAGTAGACAGAACCTGTCGCTCATATCTAGTGACAGGTATTTTTTAGTATTTTTTTCTTGATATCTTCGATAACATCTCGTTTGTGGACTATGATTGGGTAACTTGGTACTTTGAAGTTTCCCTTCTTCTATAAAAGTAAAGTTGGATTCCGAAGCAATTAAATGCACCAATCCTACATTTCAATAAACACACTTTACAGCCGAAATCAGTGTGTAATGACCAGTAGCTGATGGTGACTAATGTAAGAAAACTTTAAATACATATTTTAGAGGTGGAATTACTGCATCAGTTTGCCCACTTTAGATCTATCGTTATCCTGTTATCCTGTACAGTTATCACCACTGTGAGTCCTTATTTTAATTGCTTTCCATGAGCACATCCATCTATCCATCCATTATCTATACCATTTATCCTTTGAGGTTTGTAGGGGTACTTGGCTGGGACATTGGGTGAGATGATGCAGGGTACAGCATGGACAGGTCGCTAATATATTTCAGGGCCAACATACAGAAACAGGAGGAAGCCAGTGTACATGGAGAAAACCCACTCACACACTGGGAGAACATGCAAATTCCAAACAGAAAGGCATTGGGGTAAGGTGACCACTGTATCATTGTGCCACGCATCCATCCAGCCAATCCCAGTTGACATTGGGTGAGAGATATGGTTGCCAGCGTATCACTGGGCCAACATACAGAGACAAACAACCACATTCACAACTATGGAAAATGAATAGTCTCCAATGAACCCCTAACTGTATTTTTGCGGACTGTAGGAGAAGCAGTACCTGCCGAAAACCTGCAAAAAAGGGCCCGGCCAGTCTGGGATTCAAACCGAGAACCTTCTAGCTGTGCGATGACAGTGTTAACCACCTGATCGGATTTATATGTAGCTTAATGGACGAAACAAGTCAGTGAAGGTTATCACATTTAAATTATTACTATATGGCCATAACCTACAGCTTTGACAGCTTTTCCTTCAAAATGCAATGCTCTGAAATCACTGCCAGGACAATCTGTTCTTTATTAACTTTAGCAGAAGCATGAATAATGCAATTCAACACGACTTCTGTTTTGTTTGTGTATTGTACAAAACAACCACCGTCTCTTGGATCCTTGTATTCAAATGTCTGGTCATCTTTACAATTCTTAAACAAGCAACACTAATCTAATGTGGAACATGTCAGGTTTAGTGTCTACAGTGTTTTCTGAAACCACCATGAGCCAAAACTATGTTTTTCAATGAACAGAATCCAACTCAGACTCATTATTTTTGGATCGCAAGGGAACGATCACACTGCATAATTTCAGTCTGAGTTTATTTTAAATGTCCCCCGATATGGAAATTAACTTTTCCCTTTATCTAAATAGATGCACATAGAGACAATACAATTTGGGTGGTGGTTAAATTATACGTTATTGCACGTTCAGTGATTTTATGCAGCGCAAGTTTCAGACACACACTTTCCTCTCACAGTAGGAGACTAAAGCAAACTTTCAATCAGGCCGGCTCAGCAGGTTCACCATGGTTTATTAGACTAAGTGCTGTGGTCAGCCTGCGAGGGGATGAGTGTTGTAAGCAAATCATCAAAATTAGAGAGACCCTCAATGAAGCCATAGCGACATAGTGTATTCATCACTGATTGGCTCACGGCAGGACTTCACAGGGGTCTATAACTTCAGGTTCACATTAGTGCTTACAATTTCAGAGAACATATTACAACTATTCCAATCCCCGCGGGTCATTACGTAAACATTTCAGACTCTAGCCGCGATCCTGGGGGCAACGACTGAGAGCTCATTAAACGCGATGATTTCGTCACTGACAAGGTTTCAGGAAATGCGGCTGGCAAAAGGGGAAGGGATCGGCTCCAGTCTGTCATGCGGAGTAATGGCACGTCAGAAAGCTGAGAGGAAACTCCTAATGGACTACGCTTCAATATTTAATGTCTTATTTCTGGCTCTTTCTGTTTTCTGCTAAAGGCAGGTACGAAAGGACGCTCCATATTTCACAGCAATAAGAGTTATTATAATGGTGAGCGGAACAGTAGCTCAATGGGAGTGTGTTTGGGGGCAGAGTTATGGTGATTTACGGCTGCTTGCCGCGGTTGTGTGCCACTTTGTGCGTGTGTCTGCCCTCGAAATTCTCACTGGAAATAATGAGAGCGGGTTATTAGTATGCGTAATTGGTGGTACATGTCATCCACGGGGTTGCAGTGTGAGAGCCAACATGAGGACTGCTGAGGAGGAGGCTGTGCGGGGACGAGTTGCCAGCACATGGATCATGAAGTATTTCTTGGTGGAAAGAAAAACAACAAGACAAAAATAGTAAGTTTGTGTATAAATGGATTTGTATTTATATAGCGCTTTTCTAGTCTTGATGAGCACTCAAAGCACTTTACACTACAGCTTTACATTCACCCATTCACACACACATTCATACAGTGCATCTAATCGCAACACTTTGTTATTCTATGGGGGGGCCATTCAGGGTTCAGCATCTTGCCCAAGGACACTTCGGCATGCAGATGGGTCAGACTGGGGATCGAACCGCCGACCTTCAGGTTGAAGGAGGACGACCACTCTATCCCCTCAGCCACATCCAACCATATATATATAAGATATAAGATACATGAAAGTACACAGCCTTGTCCACTCTCCCACTATATTCCCCTTTTGTCAGCACTTTCAAGTTCTCCAGGCTTTGCACTCATGATCCAGATGGGACTGGGAATAAAACAGTATCGACTGTATCAAGCCTCATTATTTACTGTGGAAGTCGTACAGTTCGATTTATGTGAAACAGTTGAGACTCTTTTCACTTGTTCACTTCTTCTGTCGACTTATTGCTTTATCTTGAAACAAGTGGAGCAATTTGCCACATATTATTAAGCCCCGTGTGAGACAATAGTGGAGAGAATTGAAATTATTTCACCCCACAGTCAGGATTTTAACAAAGTAAATAGGATTAAGCGTCTTGCTCAAATTGACATTAGTTGGCTCTGAGGGTTTGGAAGGGAGAGCAGTTAAGTGAAGAGAGCAGGGGAGGATATCCTCCCAGTGCTTTGTGACCTTTGACCAGGGATATCCTACTTAAGATATCAGCTAAACACTGCCAAGGCCACGGCCATTCCCCTGCTGCTGCGCTGTGCCAAGGCCACACTGTGCCTGCAAAATTAGTCAGAGCCTTCAATGGGCACATACATGGAAAGTTTACACTCAGACACCACATCTTCCTGTGGAGATGACCCAACACCGCATGACCACTATCATCAGTGCACCATCTTCTTTTGAGCCGCGACAATGGCAGTTACCCAACTGGGAAATGGACTCAAGTCTTGAAAGAGGTCAGTGCCCGAAACTAAAGTCTGATGAAAAAAGGTACTTAAAAAAACTATATATACTCTAATTGAAATACATTACATTACCTAACTAAATAAAGATCTGCTAAATTAAGCTGCCACAAGCTCCATTTCTCTTTTCAGCCCTGCTCCATCAGTGGTGCCTTTACAGGATCGCATCTCAAGATCAGTCACACATGTTCTTCGTTCAGTACCTGCTTACAAAAACAGCTATGGTCAGAGATCCTGTTTTCACCTACACACTAAAACCTGTGACACTTTACACATTTCAAGAAGGCTTTTAAATACATTATGTTGGACAGTTACCCCTGAAACCACTCATTATTTCATACGGTTTAAGTCCTTTACACGTAGCTGTCTGTATTTTCCTTGTCTCTATTGATGTCTCTGTCTTGATTTTGTTTTGTTTTTGTATTTTGATAGAATGTTTGTCTTTTTTTGTGCTGCAGAACAGAAACCTGCTGTAAACCAGTTGTAACTGAGTCCTGTTTAATTGCAATGTTCATTTTAAAACTCTCCTGTATAATAAATCAAAGGAATAAAACTATTTTTATTTGTATTTGTTATCATTAAATGATAACTACAGGGTTTCTGCAGGACATCACAAAGGTCAATAATAATATTTTCCTAGAGTTTCATTAAATCTCATTTCTAAGTGTGTTTTAGGGAAAAAATTAAAACACAGTGTTACACATCTACTAGATAAAACCAGCATTGAACCAATAACCACTGGTGCAAGCTGTGCAGAATTTATCAGAGCAAACACAGTGTGTCAGGATGTGGTGTGTGAGCTTATGCCGTGTCTCCTCTCATCAAAACTAATGGTTTCTTTTAGACGTAATAAGTTCATTTTGTTTCCGTTAACATTACTTTCATGTGATATGGGTAACTGCAAGTTCAGCAAGATCTGGTTCGAGGATTGTGCATTTAGTTCTCATTAGAGGCCTTTTTAAAATATAAATTTAAGCAGAATGGGAAGTCATAAAAACATAAAGCTGCTGTTTAAAGCCAACAGCAGACAAACAAACACTACCCTTGTGTTAACATTGTTCTGTGAAGGTGAATGTTGATGTTGAATGTAAATAATTAATTTGCTTTGTAAGTCATTCTTAGACCTGACTTTCCCTCATATCTCTTTTCAGTAGTCTGGATGTGACATTGGTCTCAAATCGAATTGATGGTCTAAGAAAGGTCTGAAATTTGTCAAAGTCAACTTTTTGAAACCTGAAGAAGGGGACGGCTGATGTGGAACAATCACAAAGTATCTATACTACAAATACATAGTATCAACACCAAATGGTTATTTGTATATCTTTATTGAAGACATCTTTTTTGTTCAAGATCAGGACTTATGGATTTTCAAGTTCAGATTTTGTAATCCTGTGCCCGAACTCAAATAGCACCTGCTTTTGTTTTGATTTGCTCTGCTTGTGGTCAGTTACTCAAGTTACTGTGGAAAAATAATTAATGATACAGTAATAAAGTTTGATTACTTTTAAAACAATAATATCATTTATACCTTAATATTTGTTCACATTTAGAGTAACCTTTGGAGCATGGACTACTTCAGAACAGAGGAGTCAGAAAGTGCATCATGTAACAAAAAACGTGTTGAGCAAAGACAAGGAGACCAATAAGCCAAAGGGCTGTGCTGAGGCTGGAAATGCATACACATACGAATTTGATGACTGGAGCTTCATCATTTCCAGCCTGCCTGTTGCCCACAGGACTAAGCGTGCTCAGGGGTTTGGAAGAATAATAGGCCAAGGCAACCCAAAAGTATTCGTTAATGTAGCTACATGTGGGGAAACGGAAAGCTAATTCAAGCAACATAGAGCTGAGATTCTGCAACAAATATTTCTCCTGGCACCATTCGAAGCGCATACATATTAATGTTTTTTTCAATCTACCAGTTCCATGAACACAAAAATGTGTATTTGGAGAGAAATCCCACCTGCATCTTGTTCTCTCCGCCTTAAGAGACAGGGTCGTATTTCATACGGCTGCTTTATTGCAGTTTTATGTTAGTTACACCTTAGGCATGTTTGTAATATACTCTTGTATCACCAATTCAGGGGCATCTATATTTTATTTAGAGCATCTATTTTTCATAAGAAGAGAGTGCTGCATGACCCGAAGGTATTGTGGTTCTGGTTCAGCAGAGGTGTTCAGAGAAAGCATCACACTGGACCCCTCCACCTGTGTTTGGCTGTCAGGAGGTTTAGACTGGGGACACAAATTAATATTAGTATTTGGTTTGCGCTGCCAGGCACTGGTCCCTTGATTTGAGTATAAAATGTAATCCTCTTTAGACATGCAACGTGGGCCTAAAAAAAAACTGATTATAGTGCAAGTAAACTGCGATTGCTCCCCATTACTCAGTGATGAGGCTGAATTTAAGGTTTTTTCATATTCAAAGTGATATGATTGTACTTGTTCGTTGCCTTGGGGGGTTTGGCAGATTCCACACCATTTGTTTGAAGACTGGTTGAATTACAAGTAAAAAAAAATACAAAGTGCTCCCTCACCTCATTTGCAGATTCTCCCTTGTGAAGAAAAAGAGCAGGCTGTGAGATTGTATTACATGTCAGGAATTGGCAGCATAGCGTTTGAGTCGTGAAAAGGATGAAGTGATGGGAGTGGGTGTGTAGTGATTCTCTCAGCTTACAGCCGCACTGATCATGTGTTAAAGCTGCTTAGCATGACGATTAAGATCATGTTGGCAAGTCAGAGTGCAACATCTGATTCCAGCATTAAGGAACAATCAAACTGCCCTACAAGATTTATTTGCTAAGACAGATGATGAACACATGGTCATTGTGTTTGTTCGTGTGTGTGTGTGTGTGTTTATGTGTGTGTGTCTGATCCACATTTTTCAATCATTGTGCAGTTTCTCTCTAAAATTTGACTCTGCCATTAGCAAATATAATACAATACCTAGTCTGACAAATTGATTGCTGACATGACAGTGAGACCCTATTATGAGGCATCATTAAATCTAATTAGCTGAAGCAGCTTAAGACCTTTGCTTGCAAAATAATGACACTTTGATGAAACAGTTTGACTACTTGAAATGACACTTAATGAATTTTACCTCACAATTAATTATTACCACGCCTTGAAACCTCCCTGGTCGAAAAATGTAGCCGTGGATGAAACCAACATTATACTGAAAGAAAAAGGGGAAACTGAGACTATATAGCAATTTATACTTTTACATAAACGTGGGAGATCTCAGCTGGGGTAACATTTATTCACATGCCATTGCAGTGCATAAGGAAATCATTAGATGTTTTGTGAATTACAGTTCTTTGCTTTCTTGTTTGTATTTAGATGAGCAGGTTAATCCCATGTCTATATATTAAATATTAAGTAACAGCTATTAGGCTAACAACAAAAAGGTGAAATGGGCTGGAGCTTAATATTTACTATGCAGGAATCTCAGCAACAGAGCTAATCCATGCATTTTCCAAAATATTTCAATGTTCATTCAGCATTTACAGTATACAATATTCTGTATAAGCTGGATGTGTATTGTAGATGAAACAGCTGACGGTACAGTACTATCAAGTTCGGAAAGCAACATTTCCTTCTGATGAATTCCTGGAAGCTCTGAATGACAAAGACCGGAAGGTAAGGAGTGACGGATGTTAGGGGAAGGGAGGGAGGCTGAGAATAAGGAAGGGAGGGAAAAGGACTACGGAAGCATGAAGGAAAAGAGAGGGGTAAAGAAGGATAGAAAAAGTGATGAGACGATTCTGAGAACAATATCAGAATGAAAAGGATGGATGGCTGAGCAATGCTTGGGTGTGTTAAACCTATAGAGAGAGTTTTGGCAAAGAGAGAGGGGATCAGGGTAAAGGGTGAACGACAGGAAGTGCAGGGAAAGTCAGCAGGGACACAGAACAATAGATGATGTAAAGATGGAAAAAAGTCACAGAGGGATGGAGAGAAAGCGGAAAGAGGGAAAAAAGTCACAGATGGAAGGAAGTGACGAAATAGGTCATGGTGAACCAGCCAATCAGAACCCTTCAGGATCCGAAGGTGAAGTTCAACCATTACACCCAAAACTCAATCTTTGGCTGCCTACTTATTTCCTACATGCAGGGAAACTCATTTCTGATCTGGAGTGTCTATTTTCTGGTGACAAAAACTGAAATCTATGCAACACAGCAGTGTGAGATATTTATTTACGGTCAATGAGCGTTAGCAACAGTAATGGAAGATGGATGCCTACACGCTACCTGGTCTTCCATAGTTTCACAGGAAAGGCTGTGCTGCCAGGACCTGTTGTCCCTGGTGGAATCGCAAAGGTCACAATCAGACAAATATTACTCTCGTATGAATAAATACTCTCTCTCTCTCTCTCTCTCTCTCTCTCTCGCACACACACACACACACACACACACACACTCTCAAAAACACACACACACACACCTTGCATTCTGACAGGCAGACAAAAATTAAAATAAACCACACACCCAACCAAAACATTAAATAAAACAGACTCTCTGGCTCCATTAATAAAAATATTTCTTAGAGCAATCTATGACATCCTTCCCTCACCGTATCCTCACTGGATGTAAAATAAGTCTCTCCCAAGGTAGGTATACGTGGAAACACAACCAGGTACTCAAATGACTTGCAGCAACAATAGAAATAAAGAGAACTGCTACCAATACCTTTCCATCAAAAATACCGGTAAAAGCAGTCCACAGGACAACTACTGTTCCTGAGGGGGAACAGGGACAAAAAGGGCCTCCTCCACTGACCAGGACTGGGACATGTTGGTGGAAGTGGGCCAGCGTCTTCCAGTCCCATCACACATTGTCACTACCACCCTTAGATTGAGACTCTGGTCCAACACCCTGTGCTTAGTCTATTTTGAAGAATTGACAGTACCCTGGGAGGATCCTGTTGATGAAGCGAATGAGAGGAAAAGGCTGCCCTGTTCAGACCTGGCATTTGAGGCAGAACAATGTGGCTGAAAGCAATAGTTTCCCCCCGTGGTGGTTGGTTGCAGGGGTTTCATTGAAGCATTCACAGCCAGGTTGCAAAAAGATCTGGGGATCAACAGACAAGTCCTGCACCAGACCATAACGTAGAGATCACACACTGCAGAACCCTGCAGCCAGTGACTCTGAATCAGGAGAAAAGATCCCAACTGGGCCTCAAGAGGCTAGGGACATGCACCCAGTTCTGATAACCTGTGGTGGGCAAGCCTTAGTAGAGGGTGTCTTGTGATGAAAAAGCTGAAACACCTGATGACACTAAGGTAAACAACTGGAGATGTGTACCTAACATCCGCTGGTGGTCGCTAACATCCTATTACATCAATTGGTGGTAGGTATTGATATATATTAAATATTCAACATCTCGCCACAGGGTATCTGTAACCAGATCGGTGAACTTGATGGGATAGTTATGATTTAGAGAACAAACTTACGGTCCTGTATTTAGTTATTAATAATCATTGGTGTCGGATCGCTCCGGTCACTTTAACATTGATTCCTGGCTGTGTGCATCACATCTTGTGTTGTAGTCGGCGCGCACAAAATGTTGAAGCCTAATTTTTCATTATTATGTACTGATCGGGTCCAAATAACTTGGGATGACTGCTGGTGTTTATGAGTTAAAGTTTATGCAGGTCAGCAGGACTGTGAAGAGAAGACACAGAAACCTCCAGCATGGTATAAACCCATTATTCTAATCATGAAGCGGCCGCGCTGATCATTGTGCTGTCGTGAAACACTGTATTGTCACATTTAGTTGACACAGTTCATCAACAAAATGGAGTTACCGGCTGCTTGCGTTAACAGGCTCTGCTCCTCTTATCTCTATCTCTCCACCACCAACTCCACCTCGCTCCAAGTCTGAGGAGTATGGGAGGACACACACAGCCATTTTCTAGCTCGCTCCTAATATTTCACGTAATGGTCTATTAGATGATGATTGAAACTAAACAAATAATGCAAGTTGCACTGGTGCCCATAGAAAATTTGGTTGCACTGTTTCTAAATGGTCGCAGTCTGGAGCCCAGCAATGTAAGGCTGACTGGGTCTTGTTTAGATTGTTGTAACCCTGGAAAGTAACACTACTCAATACTTCAATCTTAATGCGGAAGTGGCAGATTTGACATTAATTAAAGGATCTCAGCGTGATGCAGATTTTCTTCTAGGTCTTATGGTTGATTGACACGGATTTTATCCAACATTAACTATCTGCCATGTTTATTGGTGTTTTCATCACCATCTCGTCCCAAATCACAAGCTTCCAAAAGTAACCAACCTGTGAGCTCAGGAGACTGACTTTGTTTTGTATGTTAAAAGGAAAACAGGCATAACACATGTATCCCAAGCAGCTATTTTAACCATTCATTCAGACCCAGTCAAAACGGGTTTTCAGGGGAAAGCTTTTCAGTTGTTATTCTGTCTGTAACAACATTGTCAGTGACTTTCCCCTTCAACCTGAGTGGGTCCCAATTATGCAGCAATTTTCATCACGCGTGTAGTCTGGTAATTCTACTGGTCCACAGAGACTCCTCTGAGTGTCATTTTGGAGCCACACAATAGATTGTGCAGTTTCATTTACTACTGAGAGACACACCCTGTGAATAGCCAGTTTCCAAATTTAAAATGCTTCCTGTTGAAGTTGTAGCCTTATTTTCTATGTTCAGGCCTTCATTTGCCTTCCGTGTCCTTTTTGCAACGTGTATCATCAGCTCACTGCCTTGTCAGACCTTGTGGTAGCGATCCCAGCAACTGACCATTTGCTAAACAATCTACCAAAACAGGAAGTGTCTAATCATAGCTCAGAAACCACATGGGACTGGAACAAAATTAGATATCTCTATATGACTATGTGGTCTGTATTGGGCTGTAAGGGGGATTTTCTCAACACTTCCAAAATAAAATAAAATAATATAATTGTAAGTATTCTGTTTAATCTGTTTATCTCCTCTGCTCTATTGTTAGATGCAATTGCTTGCATGTTATTCTAATTACAAAAAATCCTAAATGCTAGAAAAGTGCAGGGTAATGTCAGCAACTCTGTAGAACCAGATTGAACCTTTTTAGTTAATTTTATTGCCAGTGTTATATCATTATGGTGTTAGTACCAGCATCACTGCAGTACTCAACACTAATTAGAATTTGCCTAATGAACATTCTTGTCATTTTAACATGATCTGGTCAGAGGTGAAACATTCCTGTAAGCCGCTACTGCTTCTATTATTTAATGCTGTCTCAACTTCCTGAAAATGGTCCATAAGTCTGAACTCTCCCAAGACGTTTTCACACTAGGTTTAACCCAACCTGACCGTGGTCCAGTTTAAACCAAACCGAGACCACCTCTTATGATCGAATTTAACTTTGGATAATTTTTGCGGACTGTGGCCCTAGGCATTTTTCACACCTGTTATTTTGGTTTGAACTAAACTGAAATGTCGTAAAGTACAAGAATGGTGTGACAGCCTTATTTCTCTGTCCTTCAGCCCTATGACCTGTGTGAAATCATCAAATGAAGACTTCATTTGAAATCACATAATGAAAAAAGTCAGCTGGAGACAATGTTAACTCAATGAGCTACAGCTTATTCAATATACCTGTCACCGCCTGTGACCAGTAAGAAATGTCTACCTCTGTCTGAAGTCAGGAAACAATTTTCCATTGTAGAATCATACAGTCAATTTTTATGGCACATTTATGGCAGTTGTATGGTTTAATTTAATGGTTTGTGGTCCCTTTAACTCAAAGTAAACTCAATTTAATATCCACAATACACTTTTTATGTGGGTTACTGTTACTGTTCTTCTTAACGTAACCCAAGTTTTAAAAAGCGACGCTTTCACTGTGGAAAAATGTACTGTCCAAGTGTAATTGGGGAACGACAAAGAGCTGTAAGTCAATTAACAGAGGAGTGTGGCTATTAGCCTCAGCGTTCTGCTTTTATAATCTCAGTAAAAAGGGATTTATATTTTCTTTCCTTCACCTTGTTGAGTCAGATGGAAAGGATCGGTCAACTAAGTGCCCAAAAGACCGAGAGGAGAACTGCCTTTCCCCCCTGTGCACTGCTAATGACAAGAAAATAAACACAGGAAACGGACAGTCCCAGCTCCCTGCAATTAGGTCACAATCACACGAATACACACTCACCCACACACAAACACATGCACACATTGTGCTGCTGACTACATCATGTCGTGTATTTGTACAGTAGGAACTGCAGCTGTTATAAGACGGGATGTCTGGAGAGAGAGGGAGAGAGAGACAGACGGAGAGTCAGAGGCCTCTTGTTTCATGGTGTGGTCTGTGGTGAAGGCTGGGCGTAAAGAGCAGTGACTGTACTTTTGTGTGTAAAGCTGGAAGTAATAAGACTGAAAAGGTGGGGTTGTTGTCCCTTCACCAGTAAAATCAGCTTCCCGTATCAAAAACCTCATCATAGTTCAACACAAGCACTCGAGACCCATCAGACACATCAGCCTCCAGACAACGAGTAACCCCAACATCTGACTGAAATCTGACAAAGAACAACGAGTCCATGGCTTAGAGGGTTTCTCTGTAACTAACTGTTCTCGACTAAATGTGTCACAAAGGTAATGTTTGAAAAGAAAACCATGGGTAAAGCACAGATACAAACAACACAGATGGAAATCAAGATGAAAACAAGACAAGATGGAAATCTCTCATGTCTATTTAATAAACTGTTAAACTTAATATATATTATACATAAAAAAAATATATAATTTTGTATAAGTGGCTAATTTTTGTTATTTTTATGTATATCTACAAAATAACAAATCCAAAACTTCGTATACAGACAATATGTATATGTGTATATATCTGATGAAAAAGATAAACTCTCATATGTATAGATAATGTAGTTAGTCCTGTTATTTGACAAATGTGCCAGAATAGTTCTCATCGCCCTATATGATAATCCTGAAGTATCAACTATAGTGTGGTTAGCACTCCCCATACAACAGGCCGGGTTTGTACAAAAAATATTAAATGATATTCAGGTTTTGGGCTATTTGTTTTATTTGCTACACAAGCCTGTAATCAGGGAACACACTGTGCACTCGATACAAAAACAGAGACTGCTTGTTCAGGTAAGGCTGAGTTCGTTTTCTCTCAGTAGCTCGAATGGAAAATTGAGGCTCGAGTTACACTTTAGTATCAGCATTACGGCTTATTAATTACCATTTCATAACAGAATTGATGAATAATTTAATATTTTATGTCATTTATTAAGCAAAACCTGCAAATGTTCTCCTAAAATGAGGACATGTTACCTACTACCTTTTTATAATGATGTTAACTCACTATCTTTTGGTTTTGTACAGTTGGTCAGACAATGAAGGACTTTGGGCTCAGAAAATGTATCAAATTACATTAATCTTAGTTTTAATAGTTCGAACTCAATAAAGTTTTATATAATTGACACATATATATATATACACAGATATATTGTTTTAAATAATTGTTTAAGACTTGATTGATTGGCAGTGCTGGCAGCATTAACATGTAAACCACGGAGACTGCTTTTTGGACTGAAATGTTACAAGACTGGTTGTTGGATGAAAGTGAGTGCCCCCCCACCACACACACACACACACACACACACACACACTTCAGTGAAACTGTGGGGTTTTAATTTCATGACACTGATCCGGCATGAAACCATGGAGGCAACAGAGAGCGTGACTTGGAGAGAAGGAAAGAGCGACAACAGCTGGCACCAGGTGCTGCTCCTACCGGGGCCTTCATCTTTAAAGCCCATGTTTAGATTTTGCTGTCACTTAGACCATGACCGAGCCCATTTCCCACCAACACCCACACACACACACACACAAACACACACACACACATGTCCTCAGTGCTTCGAAGGACATCACACTGTTGTACAATAATGTCATGGACACTTGGCTAACCCTAATGTTAAAAAGTGTTGTAACATTACAATTGAATGATTTACATTATGGGGAATCTCTTTTTGTCCGACGATTGAGATAAGTCCGTAGTGTGACTGGGTGAGCAGATTTATGTCCCTTCAACATGAGTAAAACCAAGACCACACACACAGACACACACACGTACACACTGACAAACACACACAGCGGGCAAGCCAGATCAGAACAGTGGGGCCAAAGCAGCGGTCTGATAAGCTGTGATAGCAATTAGTCTTGTCTAAGGCCAAATAGCCATGTCAGAAATCCAGAGAAGGGGAAAAAAGAGGGATAAAGGAAGGAGAGAAAAGGATAAATCTGGATAGAGGAAAAAGACAGGAAGGATGGATCAGAGAGACAGAACGGTGGCATGAGAAAGATAATGAGTGTGCCACAGTGGATGAAATAAAAGAGAAAGAGAGTGGGGGGCCTAAAGGGAGCCTGGAGGAGATGGAGGATAAGCGATAGAGTTTGGATGGAGAAATAAAGTCAGCTTGATCCGTGTGCGTGTACTTGTGCATGTGTGTGTGTGTGTGTGTATGAGCCTGTCAGTTTAATTGATGCCGTGACAGCCTGACTATTTATTTTAATGGTGTTGTTTTGCAGTGTTCCATCACAGCAGACACTCACCTCTTATGTTGGACAAGTTGCTACATTTTTTTGGCAGAGGGGCGAGGGTTAAAGTGAGTCTGTGTGTGCGCAGATGTATGTGTGTGAGTGTGAGTGCACTATCTCGGCGTCTTTCACGGGGAAATAGGAATAAATGTCTCTGTTGACCTCTGTGTGCCTGCGTGTGTGAGTGAGAAGCAGAAGGGGTGAGCTTCTTCACACACAGTATTTTGTGTTATTAGACATGTGTATTTTATTGTGTGTGTGTTTGCGGCTTTTGTGCTACATCCTGCAGGATGGATTGTTCCTCGTCCCTTTCCTGCAGCATCTTATTTAACCCCAAAGCCAGCCCGGGCAAAGGAAATACACACTCACACAGCTGTCCAGTGTCCTCTCTCTCTCTCTCTCTCTCTCTCTCTCCTCTCTCTCTCTCTCTCTCTCTCTCTCTCTTCTCTCTCTCTCTCTCTCTCTCTCTCTCTCTCTCTCTCTCTCTCTCTCTCTCTCTCTCTCTCTCTCTCTCTTCTCTCTCTCTCTCTCTCTCTCTCATACACAAAATCACACTTACACTAAAATACACACATCTACAATTACCTTGACATGCCCCACACAGACCTTCCGTACCACACACTGACAAACACAACCTTTCTTTAGCTACACGCACACACATCAGTGGGCAGCTGGCATATAACCAGGTTGTGTGTGTGTGTGTCTCTGTGTGAGTGTGTGTGAGAAATGAGTCAGAGGACCACACAGGGACAGCAGGGTGGTTCCGCCAGCAGGGAGTTGCTGTAACCGTATTATTCAAAGCAAACTACTTGTGGGGGTTTTTTACACACTCATAAGCACACGGACACTTGTGTACACACACAGGCATGCGAGCACAATCACACACACACACAAACACGCACACACACTGAAAAAGCCGGGCCAGCTGTCCAGGGACCAACCTCCGACTGGTTCTACCTGTTTTATTAATGGAGCGCCAGGGCTCTGTCGGCTCGTAATAGATACAGTGCCCACCGATCTGTCTGTCTCAACAAACACACAAATATTCACAGTGATGCACACAGACAGATAGAGCCACAGAAACACACAGAAGTGCATAATAAAAGATAGATGCTATCTTGTATAGAGGCTAAAAACTTTTTGAATATATATTTTAATTATAGACATATATATATATATATATATATATATATATATATATCATTTAAATGTACACACACTCTATTCCAACGCATACACTTTATCAAAAAGAAACTTTAAACTACTTTTAATAAAAGTAGTTTAAAAGTTTCTTTTTTTGAGCAAAAGTTTGAGATGAGCAAGAGCTCAACCTACCTTTGCGCTTGTGACTTTTCAAAACTTGCTCGCCCATAAAAATTCACTTTTGAGACTTTGGAGGCCGGGACAGTGGCAAAACACTGTGCAAGGATGGTGTTCCACTCTCAGATCCCATCTTGTGTGCTCGTATCACCTTCATAGATGTTGTGCTTATGTACAAAAGTGTTGAGACTAATTAGAAAAGCCAATATAAACCAACTTTTAAACTTGGAGAGGGTCAGTGGCATTGTTAAGTTTTCAATGTAGTGAGTCCCCGGGACCCACAGGTGGTGATTTGAGTAGGTCCCTTGATAATTCAACGGGTCCACTATAACATTTTTATTTCTATGGTATTGTAGTGTTAAACTACGATTAATGGATAAAGTATGTTCAAAATATATCTGATATTAAACAAATTTTATGTCAAATCTGAAAGGTTTACTAGAAAACTAGTTGTATGTCACATCAGCGTGACATACAAAATTCTAATATAGCATTTCTGTAGCTACATAAATAGCACCAAATAAATGATCAAAATTCAAATGAAAGCAAAGTTAAAACCTAAAGAAAATACAGCTGCAAGAATCTTCTGGCCAGCAGTAGGTTTCATCTTTTTTCTTCGGTGCCATTCAAAGTATTTCTTATCTCAGCCAACAGAATATGTTTTCTCATTTTATTAGAGCACGTAACCTCGATTTTAAAACGTGGAAACGTGAGTTTGTTTACTACAATGAAGTTTGTTGTTCACAACGTATTGCTCTTCATGGGAAAAACTTGATGTTTTGCAGTGCGGCTGGAGGTAAGGACAATGCCAGGTCTTGTTTAGCTAGCTAGCTAGTTGGTTCATTCAGATTCAATTAATAAATATAATTGGAAATCATCTGCATAACCATTATAGGTTATGGAGTTTTCCATAAAAACATTGCCTGAAGGAAGCATATAAACAGAAGGTGAGTAGAATTGGTTCCAAAACAACACCTGGGCCAACTGCCATTATAATTTTTTTTTTGTGGATGATTCATCAACACCATAATACTGATGTAATTTCAATAGCTTAGAGTGAATCAAATTAATTCAGATAAATTAAATGTTTCTGACTGTAATAGCATGTTCTGTCTTTGTGCCCTGATGCACTTTAAATAACCAGTTGTAGAAAGTCACACCGCTGACTGGGGACGGCTTTCTCGAGGAAAGGGAAGGTGACATACAGGATTTAAGAAGTTACTTCAGTTACTTCAAAAGACTATCGTGCATCTACTGTTAAAAACAGGCCTGTCCTAGAAATGTTAACTAAGCAGCCTGGTTTGGAAGTGGTTAAAGAAGACATTTTCCAGAAAGACCAGTGTGTATATACTGTATATAAAGGTTTTACAGCTGTTTCTAAGGCTTATGGGTTTGAGGATAAATGTGTGCCTGTTGCGGCCACGAGGTGATGAATTCTGCCTCTTATAGTTAGCATTGTATCATTAAAGAAACTCATGAAGTCATTACTACTGATGACTACATGGATGAATCAATAGAGCTATGACTCTATTTCGTGCCTGGCTACTGAAAATAACTGTTGACTTGCTTTTATTTCCCTCTATTGATGAGCAATACTTGGCTGATCTGGCATCACAGAGAGCCTTCCTATTTGTTTTAAGACTATCTTGCCAGAAAATAAAGATTCTTTCAGTTTGGAGAAAAGATCATTAATTCATTCATCATTTGCTTTGATACTGTATGTGGTATATGTAACTATAGGCGATGTTGTAGTGGAAGTTTAACACATATGAATCACAGTTGATTTAAACATAGCCACCATTGAAAAATAAGCTCCAATCAGCAGCCACCTTGCCACTCATCTTCCATTAGCTATTCTCCCGGAGGATTTAGTTTCCCAATGAGCTGTGATCTATCTGCAACTACCCTTACCCCCCCCCCCCCCCCCACTCTCACACAAACACACCCCAAAATATCAAAGCCTCCGAGAGACGAAAAAACAGGGAGAGGAGGAGGAAGCGGCTGGGGGCTCATTAACAGTTAGCCTTCATTAGAAGCAAATTAGAGACTTTCACTCTGCAGACAAAATGTTGAGGAAGGGAAATAAGAATAGAGAAAAAAATGTCTTTGAAAGACTGTTTGTGTGTGTGTGTGTGTGTGTGTGTGTGTGTGTGTGTGTGTGTGTGTGTGTGTGAACATAAGGGTGGGGGATTACAAAAAAGCTAAAAATGGCTTTTTAATCACATCATTAAAAGGACTTTAAATTATGAATTTGTAGCAATGGATGTCCTTTGGCGTTGGAGCAATATCAAAGTGGGATATTTTATTTTTTATTTTTATGGAGAATGAGGCCAATAGGTCTACATCCACTATGATTGTGTGTAGTAGTTTGTGAGAAGGTGGGGTTTAGTGAATTAAAGGGGACATATTATGAAAATTCCACTTTTGTAGTGCTTCTACACGTTAATTTGGGTATCTGGCATGTCTACCGTCCCAAAAACTCTTGAAAAAAGTAAAATATACAGTAAAAATAGATTAAAAAAGTGAAAAGCGCAGCCTAGTAAGAGAGTTGTAGGGCCTTGTGGATGATGTAGATGCTGCTGTTGGACAGTGATACAAGCTTATGGTAATATCTGGCAACAAACTGGTCACATTTGAGAGAGAGAGAGAGAGAGAGAGAGAGATGTTACAGGAGATAAAAAAAAAGCAACTGAAGGTTGAAACAGTGGAGGAAGGAGTTAAATAAACAAAGCTTTTTGCTTCTTTTGCTTTTTTTTTTAACTACACTTGCCTCTCTTGTTGCTTTCTGTTCAAAGGAAAACTCACTCAGTGGAAATCAAATGTTGATAAAGAGAAAATTGCATCGGATGGATGGGGTCGAGGAAAACAGGAAAGATACACCCAGAGAAGCCTCACAGGACCAGCTAGGAGGGAGGGGAAGAGAAAGAGAAAAAAAGAGAGAGGCGGAGGGGGGCAGTGGGAGGATGAAGGGAGACAGAAAGAGAGATGGGCAGGAAAGAGATGGCAGGGAAAGGAGGCAGAGATGAGAAAATGTGGTTAGATCTCAGTAACTGATGAGAGGTAACACAACAGACAAATTTGCATGCACACCAACTTTTCATACACAAAGGTGCACTCTAAACACATTCGTAACTGACACGCAAACACCAACACACAATCTCACTCGATATGTTGACACTATTAGGAGCTGACAGAAAGAGGGAAATGGTTCGAGGGAAACACAAACAAATTTAGAGAGAAGAAATTGGCCCTCTTGTTGCACAGCAATACTCCTCCGCAAACACCTCAATTCTCTCATTACACTCCATTACAGCAGCCATCCACAGACAAAAGAGATCCTCAACCACGGGTAATAGGGAATCAAGTCAACACTCCATTGTGCTTTGTCCCCCATCAGTCCCACAGGCCTGAGAGAATGGCCGAGGTTTGCCTGGGCTCAAACCAAGGAGACAGACACACACAGCAGAGACAGGAATTGATTTGAAGTAGGAGGTAAATGGAGGTCAATGATGATTTTAACGACGACTGAGAGTTCTGAAGGGATAAGACAGAATATTTCAAAATGTCCTATGTGGGATAGTAAAGAGTTTAACCTTTACTCATTTTAGTGCTGGTTGTCAATATACTGTCACCTTGTTGAAAGTCATATTTAATATCAGTTTTCTTTGATCTGCGTTTCTAGTGTTTTTGTACCAGCTGCCTCTCTCTCTCTCTTTCTGGACTATATTAAATGACAGGTTTTTGGAAACGGGAACTCTCTCCCTCCTCTAGTCGAGCATAAGGGAGCTGTTCATTTTATCTACAGCACATTAACTTAGGCAGTGTAAAAGGAAAATGAAGTGTTGAACCATGGGATAAGTGGAAATCATAAAAGCCTGCAGGACTTAATGCTGGCTTTACAGCACTGCGTCATGTATTAAGTGACTAAAGGAAGAGCGCCTCAAGGTCTACAGGTGAACTGCCTGCATTCAATTTATTCATGGGTGATTTTCAACAGATACAGCAAAGATTACAAACTCTGCACAGAAGCATGTGAAGCATATGGTATGTCATTAGCTTTTGAAAAATATTGAAATGTAATTTCACGACTTAAATATGAGTTTCCAGATATCTGTTATATTTCAATATCCAAAAATGGTTAAAGCAGGTTGATAAGTGAAGGTTGTGTAAATATAAATGGCTGATAGGCACTAAAAAGATTTGCACAGCTACAACAAACTGCAAAATTGTAAGATAATTACCTTAGGTCATGCTTTCATCAACCTTTGTCTGTTTGTCAGGAATATTAAGTAAAAATTACCCAAGCAATTTCCATGAAATTTTCTAGCGGGTTGGGGTATGATCCAAGAAAGAACCAGGAGCTTCTCTAGCAGCCTTGTCCTACACCAGCAATAACTATCAGCCTTATCAAAGGGGAGAGATTTGAGCCCAACGTTAAACGTAGAGAGGGGTTCTGCCTCCCACACAGAAAGTCAGAGCTGGTTCCTTTCATTTGTCAGCAAACTCCATCTTATATCCTTTAAAATGCCTGTGTTTGTTCCTCTATGCTGTAAGGTAAAACTAATTTACTGCACATCAGTGCTAAATGTGGGCTGAATGTTTGAAGGATGTTGTATTGAAGCTTTGGTCATTTTTTACAAAGCTTAAAACTAGGCTGTAAATGTTTTCCCCTCCCTGGCTCTATCACTCTGCCTGCCCTTTTCATTGGTCTCATTCTCTGCATGCTGTGCATTCCCACCAAAAGATAAATCCTGCTCTAGGTGTGTTGCACATAAAATTTGTTACATTAAACATCTACAGTCTAACATAGACACAAGAGACGGACAGAATCTAATGCAATAATAGATACACATCACAGCCAAAGGGGGGGGGGGGGGGGGGGGGCTCATTTCAGCCACTCTGTCACCATCTTGGCAGGTGTTTATTTGAGCTGAGCCTGATAATGCAGCAGAACCGACAGGCAGAGGGAAGGTTCGCAAAAAAAGAAACTCACCGTGATGACAGAGAGTTATAGTGTAGTTACGGGGTTTCAGTTCAGAAGGTGCTCGGTGAGAGAGTGGTTACGAAAGTGCTGCTAAAAGCAGAGATTTGGCCCAGTATTACTCAGATTACTGCATCTCCCTACAATCCTCTTTGAAGACAAAGTCAAACAGCGTTAACCCCCATCATATTATTTTACTGCCACCGCTTTTGAGACTCCACACAGTCACCCATGACATACATAAGGTAAGATTAAAACAATCCTCAAAAGTATTGCCCTTGATTTCTGTGCCTAAAATTTTGTTAAATCTTTTGGGGGGATATTTTTCCATCTGTCAACAAAGAAATAAACCATTTTTTTAGGGATAAGACAAAGTGTGAGCGCACAAATCTAGATTTGAAAAGTTTGAACTAGAGTGCAATTTGAGTGGAGAGTAGGACTCGTGTTTGTGTGTGTGTGTGTTTATGTGTGAGAGAGAATATACTTGTACAGATATCTTAGTTGGATAAGTAAAGAGGATTTTGAGTGTAAACCTACATAGCGAGGACCTTTCAGGAAAGTGAGGACATTTTGGCTTGTCCTCATTTTCTGATCCACTTTTCATTAGGGTTAGGTTAGGGTAAAGTTTAGGCATTTAGCTGTGTTGGTTAAGGTTAGGGTAAAGGGCTAGGGTTTGCATTATGCCAATTAGTGTCCTCACTAAGATATATGTACAAACATGTGTGTGTGTTTGTGTGTGTGTGTGTGGGTGTGTGTTTGTGAGAGAGTGTGTTTGTGTGTGTGTGTGTTTTGTGTGTAGGAGAGAGTATAAGATGGGTAGTAGCAGGAAGGAAATGGAGAAGCCTGAGATTTGGTTACACGCAACTTGAGAGTATCGAGAGAGTGTGCAAGAAAGGAGGTGGGAAGGTAAAAACACACAGTATGATGGGGAGAGCAGATGAGGTGGCTCTCTTCTAATCCAGGGGGTAAAGCAAGCAAGCAAAGAAAGAAAAAAATAAAACAGGATGTGTGGCCAGCAGCCATATGAATGAGTCATAACTCAGCTTCATTAGAGAATATGTCTCTTGACCTATTGACATCCACATCACACCATGTAATCCCTGCACATCGATCCACTGACCCCCAGGGCTGCACCATTGTCTTCATTGTTTTAGCATCTGAACTCCTATATATGTTCTTAAAGCTCTCTCATGCTGCCACCGCCCCCTACTTTTCCATCTATATGGAACTTCCACAAATGAGAACAAAGGTCAGGATTTGTATATGCATTTGGCAGAATTGTAGTGTTAACATTCAGCAAATTAGCAAAACGTCGATTTGAAAATGTTGAAGGTTTAAAACCAACTTGCACTGTGACAAGCTGGAAAACATAAGTGTTTGACCCCTTATGCAAAATGTGGTTGTTATGTCATGTTTTGATTACTGGCTGCTGAATTCATAATTGGTTTAAAATGTAGTTATGATGACGGATAATATGTTGAGATCAGTAGTTCAAGTGTCGGAATCTCATTTTTTGTGTTACACTTTATGTGCTATCAATACTTTAGGAGTTGGTTAAGTGAAGAAAGGCATATATTCAATTATGCTTGGTTTAAAATAAATTCCGTTCAAAGCTGCATCTATTGTGCCTTTGTTGGCCACATGATGGCAGAAGAAAAAGCACAACATTGATACCAAAGTTGTTATTGCAAATTTATATATATAATTCCAGCAAAATTAGAGCAACATTATGTTAAGTTGCATTTCAACATGGGTATTCCCTATTATAAAATGTTTCTTTGAACTACTGGGAAAGGAATCTGGCTGTTAGCTGCAGACTTTGCTAGTTGCTAACTATGCCTGTCCACTGTATGGTGCTGGGTAGGTACAGCAGGGTTTTAGAGCATTTTGACTGAAAAAGCTATCGTGTGACTGCAAATAAAGTACATGAGAGCAATCATAATCAATAAAACTATCACAATTTAGGTTTGAAATGCTGGACTGTATAAAATGGACTGCAGAGGGCGTACCCAATGGTTAAAAAAACAGTCCATGAGAAAATAAACCAAATTATCTTTTGCCAGGTTTTCTTGTTCAATTTGTGAGTCATGGTCCCATTGAGAGTAAAATAGATGAGCCCGGAATGCGCCGGGCATGAGTACCATGTTATTGACAGCTAGTATTGTCAAATGGGTGCAGGTCAAGGGTGTAGGTGGGCGTGCCTTGTCCTCAAGCTGTCAGTCAGGCTTACCCATGTTCCTCCAAATATGGTTGATTCTTAATCAAAAAGAAAAAAAAAAAATGACTCAAATCAGAAGTTCATAAACCAATGGGCGACGTCACGGTCAGTTGACAGATAAAAACAAAACACTAACGATTAACGCTAGAAGGTTAAAATCCCTTAAAATAACACATTCTCATTTCATCATTGTTAATATAAATTAATGACCACCCCAGCATTAAAATGCATAGATTTTTTTCGATCAAATAAACAGGAGTAGGCCTTTCAGTGGTCTTTATTGCCACCATCCTATACTCACACAGTACCATAGCAGTCATAGTTAAACAATAAACAGTATAATACTGGTGTATATACACAGTATGTTTTCATTGTCTTTTTCGCTTTCGAAGACATCCTTAAATTACATCTAAGAAAACACTGTCAAATTATCAGCCCCCTATCTGTCATGAGTTAAAATAAACAAGGCAATATAGACAACATAAAACAAAAATAAAATGATGTAATTTACACCATTTATCCACTTAAAATACTATCTTTTGGTTGGGTGTGTATTTGAAATGACACTACAAGATTATATTATATCGATAGACATCTTGAAACATCTATTAGTCTAGCTTGGTACATCACTTAAAATGGGTTAGAAACATGAAACAAAATTTGATACTCCTGCCAGTAATCACAAAGATTTTGTTTTGAAGTCGGAAAGAGGGAAGCTTCCTGTTTAAAAGCTGGGTAAGCCTTGTTTGTCTGTAAAGGAGACATATCCCAGCTGTCTTCACAGACGTTCTGCCCCCTGGAGCCTTTCTTATTTCGCCTCTAGTTTATTTCCGAGGAACATACAGATACAGTCCAGCTGTAATGGCACTTGTCTACAACTGAGTGGGAGAAGCGTCCTGCTTCTGAATCAATGACCAATTCAATTTCATGCTCCATGCTGACATTTAACCAACAGAGCCAGAAAGGTTAATGGAATTCCATATGTACGCACAGGCGGCGTGTACAGTGGCTGATTGTATCGCAGTGCTACTTAGCAGAAAAGCAAAAACCAAAGGGTGAAAATCCTCCTCCAGCTAAGCCTCATATCAGCACATTCACACACACGTTCACACAGGGCCGACTGGAGGAGAGTGCATTAGATTAGCTTCTTTTGTCTATCAGTCTGTCTACCACCTAACTTTCCACCTAATACTCTGTCTGGTTTTCCAATCTCGGTGTCCCTGCCTTTTATTTTTCTTCCGATTCTAGCACTTTGTCAGTCCAGGTTTATCTTTCTCTCACTGTCTTCTGTCTCTTTTTGTTGACTTTTCCCCATTCAGACGATGAGTCTTCCTTGCAGACTTCATTTTTGTCTGTCCACGTTTGTACATCTGCCCGGCCTTGTATTCAATGTGCCTGTCAGTCCTCCAAGCCTTTTCTATCTTTCATGTGTGTGCAGTAACACAAAAAAGACATACCACCCACCCGATAATGAGTAAGCATTCTACCAACCTTTATCTCTCCACTGCTGCTTCACTTCTGTGTTTAAAAAAACGAGGCCTGATGAAGCATCAACATTGGGAGAACGTTCCTGATCTCCTTACATGATGAAATTTCAGCTCATGAGAACAGACAGATTCAGCACAGAAAGGTGGAAGCTGCCAACTGTGTTGAGCCCCTGTAGCCGTAGTGATGAGAGCAGGGCAGACACTGGGCCCTGGCTACGGTAATGCAGCGGGACAGCTTATACAAAACAAAATTACCCAAAGGTTGCGCACAGTGCTTCTCTGACCCGCTGACTGGCTGGACGACAGACTGGACACTGCCAATGAGGGGGTTTACACACAACTTTTGTTTGAAGAGAAATACTGTGGCCATTACTAAAAAAAAGTTCAGGCTGTAACATTCTTAAAATGAAGAATGTGTAACACTGTATGCTTCAAACACTGCACAGTATATCAAGCATCATATAAAGTGTTTATTGTTTGAAATTCTTTGTACCTTATCTTAAATGGAATGATGAACGTCCCTTTACTAGTTACTGGTAACATTGTAATTCAAAGCTCTACATAATTCTTCTATTTATGTTGCATCTATAAGTGGAAGCAATTATGTTTCAAATCAGCTTGTGTTATCATTTTCTTGCACACGCGTTGAAAGTGCATTGGTTATAGATTACTATACATGACTTGCACTGAACTCATCTTATTATCATTTATAATTCCAAGATAATTGATGTTATTGTGACCTGAGAAATCAATCTGACACCTCTGCTGAACCACAGAATTACACATAAATTAAAATTTGTAATTACCAAATAAAGTTTCAGATTTACTTCTCTCTTATTCTAGCTGCTAATACCTTATTTGCCCACACATCACTTTTCTGTTGCTCCCTTGTGTTTACTCTCTCTCTTAGTCTCTCTCTCCTAACCGTTTCAGTCAAATGATGTTAAATGGCAGCAATATTAAATTAAGTTTGAATCCTCGTTTTGAAAACTCCTGTGGCGTTGGGTTGCAGACCCTGTCCACTTGACCTAGACTGACTGTTTCCAATCAACTGGCAACAGTGTTCACTAACCAGCTCCTTTCCTTTTCCTTTAACTCAATTGGAAACTCTTGGAAAGCGTTCAAAGAGGAGGCTTGGAGGCCTATTACTGCCTCATGTTTGTAAAGTCCTGTTGAATTTACTGTTTTAAATAGGCTCCAAATCGATGGTACTCTCTGCGTCAGAAGTTAATTTGATTGCTTCATTAAGGGCAGTGGCCTTTAAGCATCTGACTAGTGTAACAAATGTCTGTGAAGCACCAGCTTGACACGGCCTTCTCCAATACACATTTAGAGAACATGTTGTCACAAAGCCTCAGATAGCATCCACAGTCCAATGTGTAACATATTTATATGAACAAAAACTGCCATGCTTCATGTGTCATTTGTTTTCTATTTGAAAAAGCAGACAAGTCAGGCGATATTGACGATATTAATCACCTTACCACCTGCACACATCTCAAACAAACATTGTCGTAAATCCTGCATTATGCCCCTTAATGTATTATTCTGCTTTACTGATCATACTACCACTGACTCTTTACAATCCATCTTAAAGACAGGAAAGTTACTGTACCTGTTTAAATGTGTGACATGAATACTCAGATGAGATAAGAGCTATCGTTAGTTTTTATCTCAGACAGCAGTGCTATGGTCCTCATCTGAGTTAAATGCCACCACGAATTAGACTCCTGCCCCATGATGTTGTCCAGCCATAAAAGTTAGTCTTGCAGCTGTACTTAAACTTTTTGTAAAATTTTGAGATACAACATAAAAAGTAAGAAAAAAGCTGTGACAGCTATATTCACCTATTTTATTGATAACATTATGAATGAGGTGAATTTGCAAGAGTGTGCCCTGGCAATTTATCATTTCCTGCAAATGGATGTTATATATCGACCTTGAATTAGTTTGAACAAAAACTCTCTGAGTAATTGGAATAGAGTAAAATCTATTCAAGTATTCTGAGAAGATAGTTTTGTATGCATTTCGTGTCAAAGCAATGAAAAATGTATTTTCATTCATTGAAAATATCACACAATGTCAGATGTCTGATGTCTTTCTAAAGCTGGGATGTGAAGTGAAGTATGTGAAGGACTGAAAGCTCTTGTTTTCTTCTGTAAAACCGCAAATACTGTTTTTTTGGACGCCTGAGACGTAACTGTGCACACAGCGACCGAGAAAAGATGTGAGGCACATTATACAGGGACTAGTCGACCTCACATATACAAAAAAATGACTCGCTCTCTGGTCACTGATTCAACCCAAAGGGAACAACAAAGCAGCTGAAACAAAAACTGGGTTGTTCGAGAAGAAAGGGTGAAGATGAGGGCGCAGTAAGGTAAGAACATCGAGTCGGGGGAGGATGGGAATCGAAGGGCCTTTCTCTTTCGGGGGCAGCTTTTTTGTTTATGCTATATTCCCTCTGTATCATGTTACCGCTTGGTGCCGGTGTCGGCCGAGAGAGGCTTAACTGAAAGAGTCAAATAGAGAGAGGGAGAGGCCCAGCAGGGAATACCAGGTCACAAAAGATTTACTTCACCCCTGTCCAGAAACCAGTTTTTCAAACAAAAACAATACAGCCAGTAGAAAAAGAAATGGAGCATGATAGGCAGGGCCAGGTGGGGGTGGTGGAGGCGGAGTGGAGGGAGAGAAAAAGACAGAAAGGCAGAGGATTGATGGCACAGTAAGGAGAAATATAGAGTGGCGGAAAAAAAGAAAAAAGGTAAGGAGTCCCAGAGTTCAGTCTCAGGGGGGCTCCCGCGGCTGGCAATGGCTTCAAAGCGTTTCGAAATTGAAAAAGTGAATTGAGAGCAGGACGGGATGAGATTGAAAGACGAGAAGGAGTGAAGGACGGAAGCTAGGAGGGGAAGACAAGAAAGAGAGAGACAAAGAGAGGGGGTGAAAGGAGAGGTTCCCTAAGAATAAGTCGTCCTGCATTTGAATTTGAATATGGACACAGAGGGGCAGGTCACTGCTCGGCATTGCAGCTAGTGCCTCTCTCTCTCTCTCTCTCTCTCTCTCTCTCTCTCTCTCTCTCTCTCTCTCTCTCTCTCTCTCTCTCTCTCTCTCTCTCTCTCTCTCTCTCTCTCTCTCTCTCTCTCTCTCTCTCTGCCCCTACTCCCATCCTACCATCCTCCTCCTCTGTATTCTGAGCAGTGCAGATGGTGCAGTGTTCGCCCGCAGATATTAACAAACCCAGGAGACCGGGCGCGTGAGAATGTACTCTACTCTCCGCTAACTTCACAGTCCTTGAGAGCCAAGCATGCAGGCTGCAAGTATCACTCAAATAGCTGTGGGGATGAATCCCATGATCTCTTACTGCTTTACACACATAATGAACATATGCTGCTATTTGAACACAAATTCACATTCACCAGAGTGCACCCGCAATGCTGTACACACAGGCATGCACAAAGGCGCTGGGGTCTCATGCCTCTGCTGGTAACATGCAATTATGTGGCTATGATGTCATTGATTTCCTGCATTGGTTGGAAGCTGCGCAATGCCGAACGATTAGAGAGCGCTGGAAAGTGCCTCGCTGTGTGGAATACTAATACACTCATTTGTGAGCAGTGGCAAAAAGGGAAATGTTTTTCCATGCACCCCCCACTGCTAATGTTTACCTCTGCAGAGTTGAGACTGAAGGGAAGAGTGACTGACTGATAGGCAGGCTGACTCATCCCTGACGGATATGTCAGATCCCAGTTGACTGACAAGCCGACAGACTGGCCCTGACTGGACGGGAGAGGAAGAGGAGGAGGAGACGATAAACAAGAAGGAGTAAGGAAGAAAGGGAATAATCAGCGCAGTCTGCATTAAAAATCAATGATGGATCTCAATCCAAATAAGATATCCACTCTTTGGAAAAATAAATGTGACAGCTATTCTCGAAAAATGATTGATAGCGCAACAGAAAAACTAATTATTGGATTTCCTGAAGAGTAGCAAGTAAACAAGAGTCATGGTCAAACTCTGTAAAACCAAGTTCCAGTGAATAAATAGAAAAATCCTGCACTTGCCGTATAAGGCCCTTTTGTATTATTATCTAGTGAGAAAGATATTGTGCTGTATCGTTTAAGGATTGTCGAGCAATATATTGATTATTGCGTATTTGCTGTGTCTTGATATTATTGTTATCGCAAGCTTTGTGTCACGTATGGCGTCTTATCATGAGTTACACCTATTCCAAATAGATAGTGAATTATGAGAGTCAAGATAGATGCTGCCGGTCAATGTGTGAAATTGAGGCAGTAATTTAAAACCATTGTGGGACTACTGTCTAACTGGTTTTAGTTAAAAAAAGTCTGCACAAAAAGTTTCTAAATGTCACTAGATGATGCAATAAAACATTCGCTTTAGTCCCTTCATCTGTTGGCTTCTCTCCCTCTCCCCGTGCTCATAATTAATAACAATAATAATAAAAAAATATTTTCTTTAAAGATAGGGTGTTTTTTCCAATGACCATTGATTTCTCTGAGAATAATTCATGGAAACTTAGGCGACTAATATGTATGATGGTGTGCAATTTAGTGCAGAAAGATATAAAATGTTTAATGTGTCTTGACATGAAACAGTGAGACATGTCACTTCCAAGCCATTTCCAAGCTGCTGCTTTGTTCTGCTAAAATCCAATTTTATAACCAAAGCATTAATCTGAAAAAATCTGCATAGACATTAGTTAAAGACAAAGGCTGTGCAGTGATTTCAAAGTTAGAAGATCATTTTTGATCTGTTAATTGAATGAGAAACATAGTTTCTAGTGTACTCGTTAGGTCTGTACTGCTGTCTCTCTTCTATTGAGAGAGAGGGAAACTATTTTTGTAATATTGATAATATTCTGTCAATATAGTGAAAAAGAAATTATGTTGGTAAAACTGGCTTTAAAGGACGAAGGACAGACATATCAGTGGAGAAACACCAATACTTCAGGTGCTGTAATGTCTCTGTCAGTCAGTGACGGACAGCTAGAAATGTTTCTACCCGAGCATTCCCTTGTACACACTCTACTTTAACGCCTCACATTGGACAAGTGTGGGTAAGAAGCAGAAAGTCCTCTTACTCAGCAACACCAAAATTGGCCTACCTTTTACTTTTCATTTAGGTACATGCATATCAAGTTCAAAAGAAATTAAAGATGCAGGCAACACAGGATTGACCTGTGATGTGAGAAAAGATTTTATTCAAATTAAGGCGAAACTGGCCTGGAAGTTCTGCAGTGACGTGTTCCGACCTCATTCAGTGTCTGGGGTAAATTACTAAAGCTCTCAGGTAGACCAAACTTTCCAAAGTCAACAGAAATTACTGCATCCTCCATTAAGTTTGTTCAGTCTACACATTCCAGTGACACAGTGTAAAAGCAGACTCTACGTTTCTTTGTATGTTAGTGATTCATGTAAGGCATCTTCCTATGTGAATGAGAGGTATTTGCTTGTTGACAAAGAAAGAGAGAAGAACATTGCTATACTGTAGTTTCTGGGATACTTTGGAGCTTGTCTCTGGTTTAAATATTAAAGGTAATAGGCACGTCACTCACTAGCTTGTGAGCACAGACATGCACAATGGACGTAATATATCGGTTAACATTTTCATGAGCCCAGAAATGTGAGTATTTATTATCACAATGTCGTGTCAATGGGCTGAGGGGGTGGTACAGGGAGGTAAAAACCAGGCAAGCAATTTTAGTCAAATCAGTGGATGCCATCTTTAAGGTCTGGTATCCAGTCCCTATAACCAGTCATGGACAACCATTGAAGAATTAACACAAACAGATTTAAATATTTGTGCCTCAGTGCACCTAAACTCTTAGTCTTTAAGTTCAACTTCAGATTGCAGTGAGATTTTAGCAGAATTGTTTCAGGTTTTATGCTGAACTACTATCTGATGACAATATGTGCCATTCAGATAAGCAGTATTTATCCTCTGTTCAAACTCTTGGCAAGAAAAAAATATGCACACTTCTCTAAATGTCAAACTTTTCAATTATCTGTAAAATATTTCTTCTCAAAAAACAAGATGCATAAGATATTCCATTTATTGTCAGGGTAAGAAATAATAGTTGAGAATTTTTACCCAGAGAATTTTCGCTTGGAAAATGAATTCAATTATTGTGGGAACTATTGCTAAGCAGCTTTCTATCACAGGCTGTGCACAACATGCATTGTTAAGTTAGTGGACTTAAACTGGGCAGCTCATTGGAGTCACTCTTGAAAAACCTGTACAATTTTGTCTTACAAAAGAAAGTGCACTTACTCAACCTTACAAACTAAAACACTATGAATAAAAATAGAGGGCCTACACAGTAACACAAGCATGAGGCCACAGATGGCAGGAAAAGGAAAGGATTACTACGGAAGAGGCGATGAAAACAGTCAGGAAATAATTAAATGAAAGAGATTAACTCGGACATAAAGAGAGAACAGTTGTGGGTTTAATGGAGAGATGATGGGAAGGTGAAAAAGACAAGGTAATGAAGACAATGATGCTGAAGTGTGAGAAGAGAGTTTTTTTAAGACCAAATAGTTTTATCCTATTTATGGCATAAAAAGAGGTTGTAAAAAAAAAAAAAAGGAGGAGTAGTTTTCAGAAGGACTCAGAAAGTGAAAGAAAAATAGATGGGATGAGATAGAGAGAAAATCTCAGAGGACAGAAACCAAATGCCCAGTCCTGCCGACATGGCATCGACCCCAGCAAAATCTCTCCGTTTCAGCAGTTATGTGATGAGGTGGAAGGAAGGAGGGAGAGGAGTATGGAAATGAAGTAAGAGAAGCACAGCAGGTAGAGAAAGGGAAGCAGCAGTGCTTTCAGTGAGAACAAGGCCAGAACAGACCGGCAGTGATGTTAAGAGACAATAGAAAGGTTAAGTGAGGGACTCTGCGAGAGAGAGACAAGAGTGTGCGGCAGGTTAAGAGACGCCGTGGATCAGAGACAGATAGAAGGTAAGTGGTGTCTCTCTATTAGAGAGGAGCTCTTTGTGCCTGAAGGAGCCGGAGAGGAGCTTCCTGTCACGAGAGCCAACGCACCGGAGGACTCTGAGCCGTCTACCTTTCTCTAATGCAGCAGCAGATCAATTGCTGTAGTGCATGTGAGTGTGACCAGCTAATTTTTTAAAGAGCAGAGACAAAGCGGCAGCACGATCCTGGCGCAGCAATGTGGAGAAAGAGATGAATTCACTATTAAGAGCTGGAACTCTGTGACAGTACATGGAGCCACAGTGAGTTGCAGTTAACATCTGGCCTCACCTCTAAAAGCAGAGGACAGTGAAACAGGAGAATAGTCCAAAGCTGCTTTCAAACAGGCACTGCCCTCCATGAACTGTCCAGAGTTTCACCTGAAGAGGTGAATGTGTTTCTCCGCCTGGCCCTGTAGTAAGAAGCTCACAGAAAGTTCAGAGGAGCCGATGTGAGAAAACAGCAGGAGATTCTATGCAGGATTCACCCTGAGCGAGTAGGGGGGGGGGGGGGGGGGGGGGGTTTCAGTGACGTTTTTTGAACACGGGACAAAACTGATGAAAAAGCAGCACCTCACTACAGTCAAGAGAGTTTGTGTTGATCTCCGCAGCCGAATTTATACATTACATCCTGTCTCTGTTTCCTGCACCCGGTCCCCCGCTCAACTGAATCCTGCAGAGAACCTCCTACTGTGTGTTTCATGTGTGAAAGGCAAACTGCAGAGATTGTCTTGACCTATTTCTCTTGAGTTCCGACGCAGGTCATGTTTGAAAAACTGCTTAGGTGTACAACTCTTACTCTAACTCTACATTTGAATCTACAGAACCCACGTGTTTGAAGGCCAGATGTTCCTGTGGGATTTGAGTTGTGCTTTAGAGAGATTATCTGTGTCATTACGAATTAATTAATTTTTGGAGATAAGGAAAACTTGTGTGTGTGCTTTCTGATATTTACAACACAGAGTTTTGCGTAATCTATCCAAGAGCTGTTCAGATAATTCAGACTGGTACGCAAGGAAAAGCAAGGCATTGTTTTCGACCTGTCTCTGTGTTTGTTTTGTGTTTATGTGTACTTGTATGCATGTCTGTTGGCAAAATGATTCAACAATGGTGTAGGAATATTACTTCTGAAGGTATCTCAACATAATTAACTTTTGGAGCTGATCGGTCAAAAGTCAAGGTCACACATTATCCATCAACCTTAAGCTTGATCAGAAGTGTATTCCACATCATATGATTTAATACACCGTCTTTTCAACGTCTTAAATACAGTTTTTCTTTTGATGTCCTATTTTAAACTCAATATCACAATTGCACTTCCATCTATCCCGGAAGAAGAATCCTTCACATGTTTCTATGAGGGTTATGCATATTTAACCCTGTTATAAGGAAGTTTTTTGGAGGTTTTTCATCACTTTAGTCAAGGGCTAAGGACAGAGGACATCTCAGCTTGTACAGATCATCATGGAAAGTAAAAGATCTAAAATGTTCAGGCAACTCTGCATCCTTAAGAACAACAGACATGACCTGAAGCTAATGTAGATGATAATTAATTCATGAGCATATAGGAAAGACATTATTATTGCATCACTATAAAGTCAGAAAAGACATTTTACACATAGTAATATACGGTAATATATTCCTGATATTCTTCAGATGATTTCACTGCACAAACTTTTAATCTGTAAGAAAGCACAAAGTTGAATTGAAAGGCCCAATCCCATTTTAGGCCTTGGCCCTACCCCTTGTTTCAGAGAGTTATCTTGCCCCTTGAAACGGAGTCACAAGCTTGTTGAGAAAAAAAGAGACCATAATACATTGAAATCAATTTAAACTATGGTATTACATCATTATAGTAATTTTTAAATACTTATTAATGGAGAAAATACTGGATTTGTGATAGTCTCTCTCTACTTGCCGGTGATTCGCAAGGCATTCTGGGTACCCCTCCATACGAAGTGAGGGTCTGAAAAAACCCTGTTTGGAGGGTAATGGAGCCCCACCCCCCAGCTCTACCCCTCCTTCCTAAGAGTTATTGGGACACCCTAACCTTACACGTGAATGCGCAAAAAGAAGGGGTAGGGCCAGGGGGTGAAATGGGATTCGGTCAAAGAAGTCTGTAAGATTATGGGAGAATAAACATGGAGGCATTTATTTAAAGCTAATAAGGGTCAAAATAATTGCAGAGGCACATGGCGTCAAGGCTGTGTAAGCACTATCTAATTTAAAAAGTATGGGATAGCAAACCAGTAACAACCCCCATCAACGATAATTCACACCTAATTCGATTCCCTGCAATTAAATGAGAACATGGGATTATTCCACTCAAGGTGTACGGAAGCATCACCAGCTCACAGAAACAACCCCAGTCAAGTGTCTAGAAATGCTGACACAGGCTGCACACCCACAGACAGACTGAAGCTCCCATCAGTACACAAGCACACACGCACGTGCACGCACAGACAAACACACACACACAAACGTTTGTACAGCTATCTTAGTGAGGACACTCATTGGCATAATGCATTCCCTAGCCTCGTACCCTAACCATCCCAACTAAATGCCCAACCCTTAACCTAACCAAAACCCAATTCTAACACCACCACCAAATCTTAACCCCCAAACAGTCAATTGAAGGGAGTTCACAAAGAGAGGACCGGCCAAAAGGTCCTCACTCCGTAGGTTGTAGCCTCAAACAGGTCCTCACAAAGACAGCTGTACAAGACCACACACACACACTTTAGGAAATAAGCCACACAAAAACACAAACAAAGCACTTTGAAACACATGCACACACTCATTTGATAGACACACACACACACATTTGTTCATTCAGCAGTTTAAAGCAAACCATTAGTCGCTCAATCAGGCAGACCCCACAAGGGAGAGAGAGAGCTAATTAACGGCCGTATCGAAACGCCAAGCCTCGCACTTTATCAAGGTTTCGGGAAACACGATGGGCCTTTAAAATCCTGTATTGTTCTCTCTCTCTCTGCCTGCCTGTCAGTCTCGCACTCGCTCTGTGTCTCTCCCTACTGATGCTACCTTATAAAAACACTTTCAATTGCAAACATTTTAATGAATATATGGATAATGAAAAAACAAACATTGAGACTGGCTGTCACAAATTGATTGTGAGAGTTAAATAGCTAATTTTAATAAAAATGTTATTATGGAATTGAAGTCATTTTAGAAGGCAGCTATGTTTTAAGAATACAAATCATGTGTGGGAGTTGGACAAAAATAGCGTAGCACAGGTAGGTGGTGGAATTCACGTGCAAATGCTTTTACTGCAGTAGACATCTGAGGATCGTGTTGCCTGAGCACCGGCTATTAGAGAGGCACAAATTAACTGCTTATTAATTAGTTGTTAATCAATTAATAGTGCCAGATATAACAAAATGCATTTTGGTTGTATATTATAAACCACACAAAACATTTAAGGCGAGTATGTAAAGATACAGAAAATTATAAGAAGTATGTGTGGCTGTATAATAATTTTTATTATGAATAGAGAGTTAGAGTCTCACCCAATTTCAAGAAATACAGCTCCCATATGCCCCTGTGGTAGCGGGTGGATATATACGCTATATTTATCTTAGAATGAGAACAGACAATCCAAGAAAGGCAATTAAAAACCCTATATGAGAAACAACATTGCTTTGTGGACTCTACAGCTGCATTTTGAAAGCTTAGAATGTTAATCATGTTAATCATTTCCTCATCATTATTATTATGTGGATGTTTTTCACCCCATCATGGATTCAATCTCCTGGCACAGAGCTCCTGTAGAATGAAGCTTATTCTCCAAAGTGTGGCAGGGAGGTAAACTTACAGTGTTCCATTCATAATATCACTTTTCACCTGAGTTAGTGAAGTATCCTGCTAAAAATATTACAACACAAGTTAATGTGGTCTGCGTCAGTTTGAATTCATCTTCTTTTGTGGTTATCTACTGATAATGCAGTGAACGGTTCAGACATCACTTTACATAGTCTTAAAAATAGTTTTTAAAAGTTGGAAGAGTGATGGAGACTGCTCACTAAATATGGATGTCATTTGTTAAATTAAACTTGGCTAAATGTAAAAAGTTGGCCGTCAATATTTGAGGATGAAGAATTTTTGAAGCCGTCTGTACTTTTAATCAGTTTTTGTGATGAGGGGCCTCTTAAGCAGGTTTTGGTGAAGAATTTGTTTTCTTGTGTCTCAGACCTTTTTTCTGTGGTATTTTCCAATATTTTTCTTGATTCAAATTTTTTTATGTCAAATTTGTATGTGGAGTCAAGACGAGTGGATTATGGTGATTAATAAATCTGTTACGTTCACTTTCCAAAATATTCCTTTAAAAACTGTCTGATGAAAGACTAAGGTTTCCAAGATCCCCTATAGTTGTCTGCTGTGATTGTCCAATTCTGAACAAATTCACTGAGCATTTAAACTTTTTCTGTGACTATTTTCTTTACAGTGTGTACTTACTGTAAAGTCTCTCCAATACATAGGCAAAGATATTTACATATCTGCAAAACTAATTAAATTCAGTTTCTATCACACGCTCCAGCATTATATATATATAGAAAATGTAATAAATGATAACATAATATATAGCAAGTGGTATTGCTTTGACCTTCCAGTCAACATTAAAGCTTGCCACATTTCAAGCAGAAGTAATGAAGTAATTTTTAGAGATTTCCCCCATAAATCACCAGCAATAGTTTTGTAACAAACAACAGTGATGATAATGGCTTATCACTGTCGGCACTTTAAATCCAGCTGAACTGTGAAAATCCCTACCGTGCACGTTAAAGAGAAAAGTCTAAACCAAAACAGATGCAACAATCAGAGGAACACTTGGACTAAACTGTGAAGAGAATACTAATATGAACATTATGTTTCCCTATTTTCTGACAAAGCTATGACTCTCCTCCTGTAACTCACTCTCATACTACCTGAATTTCCTCTAGAATGAATAAAAGGTGCATCTTATCTTATCTTTGCATCTTAATATCACTTATGCCTATTCTTTGGGAAATTGCTGATCCTACAGAGCACCTGCAATATGCCAGCAGAGTCAGCTTCAGTTCATCTGCTGGAAAACAGAATTTAGCACTCAAACCATGTATATTTTACATCACACTGGTTCAGGGGGGAGGAGTGCTTCTAATTGTGGTGCAGCAAGTTATTCACAGAGCCCGGAGTGTATTTTTGGGATACAGGAGTTTCTCAGCAGAAGTCAGCTGAGATTTGAGCAGCGTAACACACAACTCCTTGCACTTATTTATTTTTTTTTGCATCAGACCTCTGTCAAAAATGTTGAAATTTTGATGTGCTAGTGCAGTGCCTATTCTAAACTGGCTTAGTCTGGGCTGTTTGCCTGGCCTGGGATAATGCTGGTTAGAGTTTTTTTTCTGAAACTGTAAAAGTGAACTGCCGCAGCAAATAAAGACCTGCTGCTGCAGAACTCTGAAGCTGCTCCATCGCTGCTGCTCCTCTGTGCTGTTCACCTGTTTATTCAAGGTTCAGTGAAGCTGGGTTACTAGAGAAACTAGATAATTTGTAGCTGCTGTTGTAATAAATGTGATGTTGCTGTGATAGACAACATCACCTCTGTGGAAGAGGCCACCTGCCACTGCTGCAGATCCGCGGTCGTCTGCTTATTAAAACTTTATGAAAGTTGCAAATTTCCATATCAAATCCCACAGTGAAGACAGACAGAGACTTCTAGATTCATTAGATAGATACAAGTTTCTCTTTGATGCACGTAGTTAAGTAAATATGCACCCCTGAGCAATCGTAAACTGACTTGCAGACACTTGAGGAAATGGTGAGGTGCAAAGTGAAGGAACTACTGTGGCATTGCAGCCATGTTGCACCAATTATATTATTTACCCTCCTCTGTCGTCAGCAGTGCTTGGCAGACTGGAGTCAAGATACAGATACAAAATGTCTTTTGGTGATAAACTTACCAGGCTGACAAACTTGTGAAATGACCTTCAGAGAGCGTTACTTGCCATCACCAATATTGGATGAAATTGTGTGCAATGGAGAACAGAATGCCAGACAGGAGTAAACATTACGTCACCAAGCTTGCAGCCCTCATGATTTTGTGTGAAGAATGATGTGGCGGATGCTTTGCATTGGCTGTGAATGTGGAAAACAAGAAGAGAACTGAATCACAGTTTCTCGGCTGCAGACAAGTTTAGACATGATATACATGTTGCATCCAGGACCCAAGCTAAGCACTCTGCTTTTTATCTACTGTGCTTTCATTGCTTACATCAGAAAACGTTACTCCTGTCGTCAAAATAAGTCGAACCTACTCAGCCCAATCAAAGATGGTTCCCCGAGGGGGAAAAATACACCACTCAGAAAATGGCCACTAGTCCTAGATCTCACCTAGAAATGACAAATCATGGGAGGGAATCAAATCGTGTACTTTTTCTGAAGTTGTTTGACATAACTCAGGTGGGTTGTGTGCTCAGGAAGAGTAAAGATTAAGAGTAGAGTTAAGAAATGATCATGTAAATTGACACATTAATATCTAAATTATAATACGGTTAATATAATCTATTGCAGGTTAAATTAAATGCATCTCCTAATGTCAGCTCACTGTGACAGATGTATTGTCTGACTGAGAAATTAATGTGATTATTTGTACGACGAAATCTCCATAGAAATGCAGGAGCTGACTGAGTGGATCTTTAATTTATTGACCTGGCTTGGCCCTCGTCTCCCACCTTTTTTTTTCCCGATGGACTCCTTAATTATATGTGACAGCACAGACAAGATCTCTCTGTGTGCTTCAGAGTTCATTTGGCTGCCATTATCAGTAACATCAGTAGGAACCAGTGAGCCAGGTCCGGAGGCAGCCATGCATGCTGCATCATGACGCTGTTCACAGATGCTTCACAGGTGAAGGGATGTGCTCTGCTGCTTCTCTCTCCCTCTGTATTTGCCTCTGTTCCCGGTCCTGACGAAAGACTTGCATCCTGTGGTGTATCTTTGTTCTTCTGCCGAATTCTTCCTCCTCCATTGGTGATTATGGCTGTTTCACCCTTCCAATTTTGGACATTGTCTGCTATTTGTCTGCCTAATTCTATGTTTTCTCTTTTTTTTGTAATTCTCAGCAGCATTTTTTTTCCATTGCCAACATTTTTCTTGGATTCCCTAGACGTTGCTGATTGCACCTCGAGAAGGTCTTTCATTTCCATGTCAGAACAAGTGATCTTTTTAGTTGTCCAACTTTTTCTGAAACTCTAATTGGAATTTTTAAACCTGGTCTTCAAAATCTATTGTTTACCGATCAAAGACGGTTCTTTTGTTGTTATCTCAGTGTGCAGCCGTCTAACTTAAAAAGCAGACTCCAAAGACTCAACACAAGCCAAGGCATTCACAGCTTGTTATGCATGCATAATAACTGGGATGAGGAGAACCTGAGCTGCTCAGAACACTTCTCTCTTATTTATCCCAACATTTATGATCATCTGAGACTTATGGACTGGGCACAGAAAATAAGCACCAGCATGTTCCAGTGTTACTGTCAGCGTGGCAACATGAATGAAATACTATGGGCTGCTGTGAAAAGAAACAGAAAAAGATTGAGGGAAATTGGGTGTGCATGCATACATACACACACCCAACTTCCCTGCACAGCATGACGGACGGATGCTTGGAAGTGGGAGGAAGCTCATAATGAATACTCTTGATGAGAGTGATTTGTAACCGACAAGAGAGAGACACAATCTGTCGGGACGATGATGACGGGGCAGGATGGGAGGGAGAAGGAATCGAAGGAAGAGGAAGAGAGGGAGGAAGTGGGGCCATACACTGTGTGTTTGCATGTGTGTATTGTCTCATGGATAGTCTGGTTGTCTACAAGACGAGATCCTTAACATTCCAGTCACGTTAATAAAAAAAGAATGTGTGGAATAACGTGTCAAGTTGATCTTTATACTTGAGTCACTGCTGAAGTTTTGACCTCTTCACACTTTTTTCTCTCTTCTCTGAGCACCGTGGAAGTGGGTGAGGTTGGCCCAGGATTTTCTGCAGTGCCTCACACATGATCAAATGATGACAGGTATTACAAAACGCTGCCGATGTCCAGCACTGCATTCAGTTAGCAGAAAGGAAATCTTCACCATCTATGATTTCACCTGGTTTGGTAAGATGGCATGAATACTTGTTATTGCTATCAATGTCTTTGCTGTAAGCAGAGCACTCAGTTTTATTTCACTTTCGTAAGTATAGGAAGCAGATCTACAACCAGATTTTCAACCCAGGGCTACATTAGGGCGGCTGTGGCTCTGGGATAGAGTGGTTGTTCTCCAACCTGAAGGCCGGCGGTTCGCACCCCAGTCTGACAAGATGCTGAACCCCGAATGGCCCCCCATAGAATAACAAAGTGCTGCGAATAGATGCACGGTATGAATGTGTGTGTGACTGGGTGAATGTAAAACTGTACTGTAAAGAGCTTTGAGTGGTCATCAAGACCAGAAAAGCGCTATATAAATACAAAACCATTAAAGACACAACACGCAAGAAAATCAACTGATCCTCAACCTGTGGCTCTGACAAGTTGCAACACAGCAACGGAAGCATGAAAATATACCTGAAGTATTAAATATAAAATATTACATAAACATATTACATAAACATAGCAGGACCTTTTTTATTTTTATCATAATATCAAATGTTTTCGTATATCTATTTTTTTAATACCTATATCCTGTCAAAGTCAAAACTTTTCTTATCATGACATCCTTAGTTGTAAGTCACTAATGCCAAGATCAGGCCCAGCATGACAGATGTAGGCCACTGTTAACCAAACATGCTGGGCACGACAGTTGATTTATTATCCCCTGCAGTGCATCATGATGAAAGAGGACCAACAGATTTATTGTCCTTTCTCACACCTAAATCAACTTCTTTCCCATAGAAACACATAATATTCTTCTAGGACATCTGGTGGAGCAGCACAGTTGTTCATGGCACCTCCTTCCTAATTATCAATGCATCTCATGCAGGTTGTTGAAGATGAAGAGGGCTGATACTTACGGCTCCAACATGAAGCCAGAAATATGTCTCACTACAATAATTCATAACTTTATGATCACATAATCCAGCACAATGACCGTCTCAGCTCACCCTATTTAAATAAAAAATCCAGCTGTGTAAACTGTACAAATATTTTTACCAATAAAACATAGTCTTTGTTGTTCCACACACACAAAGTGATAATCACATGTATTTAGTAATCATCGGTGGTGTCAGATCATGACTCCGGATCGTTCCGCTCACTTAGACCCTGATGTCCTGACTGTGCGCGTCACATTACATCTCGTGTTGTGTAGCAGGCTTTAACATGTGTCTCATAAACTCTAGATCGACTCAAACAAGCTCAAAGTAAACATCTTTCCTTTACATGCCCTAATAACTTCTGATCAGTGATGAGGTTCATTGTTAAAGTGTAGAGTGAGTGCGGGTCAGCGGGGCAGTGACGAGGAAGCAGACTCTGACACATACAGGCGGCAAGACCTTTAATGTGCGTCTGGCCTGGTCCTGAAGCAGTGCTGGTTATAATTATTCAGCTAAAACAATGAATGTAGCGGAAAACATGAATCGATTATGTTCAGTCACTGCATCGATAGAGAGAAGTCCTCCTCTGTGCAGGAGCCCAAACATTAAAAAATGTGTGTGTCAACCTAACATAATGCAGCTGTAACTCTATTCCAGCCACATGATTGGTTCGGGGCGGCGCTCTTCTTATTATCATTGGCTGTTTGTTTTGTCTATCAAAACATGGATGGGATGAGTTCTATCGACATTATATCAACATGTCTTATATTTAAATTTTTCGACATCGTTTAATCTCCCAGCCATATACAGAAGAGGCGGTGGTCTAGTGGCAGAAACTTGGACTATGGGCACCTTACTCCCCCAACATCTGCTCCCCGGGCGCCCTACATGGTCGCTCACTGCTCTGTGTGTCCTGCACCAGATGGGTTAAAAGGGTTGGGTTGGGTTTCCCTACCTGCATGAGTGTGCCTGTGCATGTCTGTGCATGTGTTTGGGACTAATAAATGCATCTTAATCTTAATTAAGACAAATTGGCTCATCTCTATCAATAGCTATCTGCATATGAATGCGGATTAATTAAAAAGATGATAGTCAACACATATTCACAGGAACAATCTGTTTAGAGAGATTACTGCAAAATGAAGCAATACAAAAAAAGCTGGCCTGTCACTGCCTTTTCGGTCAAGACACTTCAGTCAAATCTGTTTCTTTATCGAAAGGCAAAATAAAATATTGCTAGTTCTAGTATATCAAATGTGTGTTTTATAATTTATTTCTCCTTGCACAACCTTATGTAACTTATACCCTGCTGTAAATTTAGTTTGCAATACTTATCCTCCAATACATTTTTTATCCAGAGTCTGACACACTAAATGAGGTGAAGCCTGATCTAACGACAGAAAAAGTGTAATTCTGTACCACACATAGTTCACAGAGATGAGGTCAAAGTTCCACTGAATGTTTTCTCACCATTACAGCAGCAGAATTAACTTACTCTCCCTCTCTCTGACAAGGAACTCCGATGTTAAGAGCTCCTCATTTAGACCAACGTAGCGACAGTTTAGCTGAATCAAAAAGCGCCGGCTTCTCTCGCAGACAGGCGGCCTAATTGGGCCGTCGCTGAAACCAGGCCAGTGCTGCAGCTGCTGCTGCTGCCAAAGCTGCTAGTATAGAGAAAAACATGGAGCACAGTAAGAAACACGAAAAGACAGAGCGAGAGACAAATGGAGGTCAGGCACTAATAAACAGGCGCATTGCAAAGCAGCATGTACGTCTTGAAAGAAGTTTGTGCGAGAGGATCTTAATATGAGCATTAAAGAGAGAGTCACTTCAGGGGGGGAGAGAGCGACATACAAAGACTTGGAATGTGAGACAAAGAGAGAAGTGGCAGAGGAGAAAATCTTCGTGACATAAAACAGAAAGCTTGATCAATGGATCCCTCAGTCGCCTCGTTAATAAAGACCAGTACTTTTATTAGACGCAGAGAGGTTTGCAATATTTATTGCATGAATATTTCAGAGTCCCCAGCAGCGGCCGAGACACACACTCTTCTCTTACTGCAGAGAAGACACTGTCGCAGCTTCCCTCCTCACCCAGACAGCTGGAGGAAAAGGAGTTAGGGCCCTTCATCGCACTTTCTTATTTCAGCATAGTGAAATAAGAAAATTAAAAAGTCTGACAGTTTCTTCTGAGTCTATCTATTATGGACTAACACAGTTAAGGATTGCAGGAAAATGGGACCCAACTGCAGACAGATGTGGAGGTAAGTAAGATACGTGAAGTTGCTCTTTAATAAGCAAGAAAAACTAAGGAGCTAAATCAGGAACAAAACAGGGAAGCCAACGGAAGCGGTAAAAACACAGAAGGGAACTCACAAGGAGTGAAGGGAACACACATAGTTAAATAAGAGAGGCAGTGATAACTGGGAACAGGTGAAACAGACGATCACAGAAGCAGGAGAACAAACAAAGACAGGAAGAGAGCACAACCAACAGACGCACTAGGTGGTAACTTCAAAGTGAGACAGGAAAGAATCCAAAGAGTCCTGTAGAGAGGGATAGGACTGTCACCATGCAGTGATGAGGGAATAAAAGGAAATGTGAAATACATGAGATACAGATAAACAATAACACATACAAAATTAACGCAAAGTGAAAATTTACAAGAAGATTTTTCTGTTCTTTTTCTGTCATGACAAGACAGACATCCCTACAGGTTTCTTAACATGTCCTCCAACTTGTCCAGCATCTCCCACCATCCCCATACAGTGCATTGATCTTTGTGAGATGCTTCATCAGCTCTCCTAGACTTTTCTCTGGTGACCACATGAGCTTCCAGGCTACTGACATGTGTCCTTGGGATCAACAGCTTCTGATAAAGCTAGTGTTTACCACCGAATCAGATGAGCCAGTGGCTGTTGCTGTACGCAGCACACAGTTCACTCCCGTGCACAACAGGGACAGACAGGACCGGAGTGTCCCTGCCTCCTGAGAACTGCTTGAGATCACAGAACTCTAAAGTCAAAACAAGGGCTGCCTGCGAGGTTTGTAAAAACGATATGGATGTTTTGACGGCACATCAACATGGGATTTCTCTCAATGCTGCAGATGGAGAGAGGGAGGCGAGAGACTGAGCTGGAGCGAGCAAGAGCGCTGCACACACATCAACAATTAGGCAAAAAATGCAGAACACAAAGGTGGAGATGTTTTTTATGTTATTATGAGTGCAAAAAAATGGTTCATTATTTAACTGTGGCAGAACAAATTACAGTATGGAGGTCTGCTATTATGGGAGCTATTTTACCTTTTGTATGCCGCTATATTTGAGCCTCTTTCCTGACTTAGCAATTTGACATTTTGAGCTCAGATAAAATTTCTGCAAGCCCATGAATTATACTTTGAGGAGAAAGTAATTAATTAGCACAAACAAATGATCAGACCATTATCTACTACAAAAATATCCCCTCTCCCATAGTTTTACCCATATATACTCACACACAACTTTATGCGCATTCAAACCATGCAGTTGACTTTTACTTCAAATGTTATATCAAGTTCTTTGATATGTATCTTTAATGGTTTCACATATGTAAACACTGTAAATGGACAATGGTAGGGAGGTGCCACGATTATTGTCGGACGAAACATGACGCTTTCACGATTATCGGTACTATAGAAAGAAAAACACAAACAACAAGCAATATATAGCTTATAATATAGCCAATGAACTAAAATATTTATAATCATCAACTATATGTACTGCATATATACTATTTAAAGTAATTTATGTAAGCTTTTTTATTTTTTTACCTTATTGTGGAAAGTTGGTCAGTGAATTACTGTTTCCTGTCATCATTAGATGACACCAACGGAAGTTGTTTCGTTTTTGGAGTGACATGTTGACTTAGGAAAAACTAAATGTGCCCTGCTTCCAGCACAGATTCTTTGTGTCCTTATTTCACTATTACCTCTTGGTAAAGGTGAATTACACAGCGAGAGAGGGGGGTTGTGTGAGCTGCTGCCTCCGAGCTGGTCAATAACTGAAAGTAGACAAGGATTGTCCTCTCGCTGTGAACTCCTCCGATTGAGTTTTTTGTCCAGTGTTGTTGGAAAGGTCCCAGGCACCATAGTAAGATATCGTAGCTATTACAATGCTTACTGTAATGAAAACATGACGTTATGAAACCATGAATATCGTAAAACTGGTTAATCCTGACATCACTACTGATGAAAATACTAGGATGTTTTTTAGGAAACTGTAGTGGAAGCTGAGATATTTCTGAGTAAACATCCCCCGTCGACTCCGTCTACTTTTCTTAGGAGTGAAGTCCAATGCCATCTGTCAGTGCAGCGGATAAAACCTTTCATTGAGGATAAGCCTGATGTGACAATATCAGGTTTTGCGCTGTATTTCCCAGCTCTTTGTTGAAGCTGCAGTATGATGTTTACACTGAAAAAAACAGTCAAACCAGACGATCAGGTAATTTATGGTTGTATCATTCAATTACACGTGAGCCTTATGACCTCCAGAGGGATGCAAAATAAAGTGTTGTCTGTTCAAACAATGCTGGGCTGCATCATATGCAACTGAGAAGGATTAGGAAAGAAGTTAAAAGTTATGGTTTTGTAAAGACCTATGTCTTTTAAGAAGGGTCTCTGTTCTGCCTCTGGTTTTATCATTGTCTTTGTTCTACTTTACTCAGAGTCCACGTCTTACCTTTCTCTATGCTGTAATGTACTATACAATGATTAATAATATCAGCATTAGCCAAACAAAATAATATAAACAACACTTGAACATTTTAGCAGAGGAATGCCGATTTTAGATGAGCCCTGCCTTGCTTTATGGCAAACAGATGCTGTGTAAAGTATATAAAACAGCAGCGTAGTAGTACAATTCTTTATTGTGTCGCTGCATACAATCTCCAGCACCATGGCAGCAGTAGTTGCAGTTGTGCATTGCTTTATTGTGCCATATCTTTAAAGAGGTCTTGTGTCTTCTTCATCTGGAACGAGGTTGCCTTAAGCTACGTACGCTCACAAAAGGCGGCATTAACAGACCACAGGGCTGAGCAGGGGAATGGAACAGAGACACTACATGTGACATTAACACATCTCACAAAACAATAGATCAAATTTTATGTACACAATAAAGCTAGCTGCACATTGTACTTCCTGAAACATCTTCCATATATATCTCCACCTCACCTGCTCAGCTTATAGGAGCAAGGTTGAGTGCTGAAAGGCTTAAATGTACACAGGCTGATGTTGGTATTTAATAAACCAGCTATCACCAAATCAGTGTCCTCCAGTTAATCCAGCAAGATATATATATTGTAAGGAACATTAACTTTATAAAGGTTTTGAAATAAATTAAGTTTCATGTCCAGCTTTTACTCATTGACCTGCTGTAACTGACCTGTGTAATGTCTCTTGGCTTTCCTCTCAGAGAAATGGAATAATGACGATAAGTCATAATGTCATAAGTTTGTAATGACGTACAAACTAATGTCTAAACATAAACAATATATAGTAACTTTTGAAAATAAACACCGGAGGCTGAAGTGGCATCTGTATCAATTCAATTCAATTCAACTCCTGATTGTCCATGTGTGACAGCCACATAATTCAACCATAATAAAAAAAAATCACTCTTCCCTTTAGCCTTTTAAAAAATATATACAGTACATATTCAGCACTCCCTGTTTCATTCAAGTTTTATCATAAAACAAACCTTTCGGTAAATATTCTGTATTCCCTTTGTTAAATGGAACATGACCTTTGCAGACATAGTACATGTAAACATTAACCAGTGCGTATCGAAAAAAACAATTATGTCACCATCATATGGAGCCAGATTCTATTAAAATGTATGTCTGCGAAAAATGCCTTTGGCTATTAAAAACTTAATTTGCAGGTAACTCTATCTCAACGTGATAGTTTGTGTGTGTGTGTGTATGAGTGTGTGTGTGTGTGTGTGTGTGTGTGTGTGTGTGTGTGTGTGAATGTAACCCTTCTCTTTCCTGCTGGCTCACCACGTTCTCATCTTACACACCTGCCTGAAGTTATCAACCATGTTCCCACACTCGAGGATGTGGGAAATACGGGGGCTTATTTGGCACATTCTCACACACACGCATACATACACACACACACACACAAATTACTTTCTTTGTAAAAAGTTCAAGCTCATACTATATATATTTATTTAATAAGCACACTTGGTCAGGTGAAAGCAGGGTAAAACAAAAGAGAAAGCTCCTGCTTGTTTGTGTGCGTGTGTCTGATAAAATGAGATACTTTAAGGGACAGTTCACAGAAAAATTCCCTCATCTACCCACCTCTATGCCGATGTAGGGGTATGTGTAGTGTTTGAGTCCACAAAACACTGCTAGAGTCTCAGGGTAAGCTTTGTTAGAGCAGATACATTAGAAGTAAATGGTGACCAATTCTTCAGAAGTAAGAAAAAACTGAAAAAACATAACATGCCTCCATACTGCTTGTGTGGTGTCATCCAAGTGTCCACAAGCCCCTACATTCATATTCGACTTGAAGCAATTTAATTTACACCATCTTTTAAGCTTAAAAGTCCACAGGAAGTGGCTCAGCTAACGGACGTTGGCTAGTCCGACGGTCCGTGAACGCACCTAGTAGGAAGTTATCAGAGGACATTTTGACTTAAAACGTTAGTTATAAACACTTATAACTAAAACAGCACTCACATGATATGAACTTTGTGGCATGTCACATGTTGTTATTGAGAACTGAGCCCAGATTCTTTTTCATCCAAAAATAAAAATGACAGGAAACTTTAAAAAAAGCACTCTTCTTCTTTGATGTGAGGGTCAGAGAAGAAGGGAAGTGTTTGGATTTCATATAATCTACACATTCATATTCCAACCAGTCAATACCTCAAACAAATAATCATGAGTCTCATATCAAATATCTACTATCACTGGGTCGACACAAGGAAAATCCTTGAAGCCAATAATACCAGGGGAGTTTCTAGAATGAGAGCTGAAAGCAACTACACAAAGAAACTAAGTAGATAGATAGATAGATAGATAGATAGATGGATACTTTATTAATCTTGAGGGAAATTCAGATCATCCAGTAGCTTGTACACTTAACACATCACTGACATATACACATATATCACATATATCACATACGGAGAGCATATATAGTAAACTTGAGTTGGTTACAAAATCATGGCTGATAGACCACAAATCCCTAAAAACATTTAGCCTGATTCACAACTTGTTTTCCTGAGATTAATAGGATGTTTAATCAGCTTTGACCCTAGGTTTTTACTTCCTAAAAAAGATCTGCAACCTGTCAGCCAAGTACACAGTAGTATTTCATCTTAATTTCATGTTAACACTATCCGATTGATCTGCCCTTTGTTCGTTGAAGACAAAATGCAACATTTAATTCACTGATTATACAAAAGAACTACTCATAATTCTGTTACTACTTGTTTACATGATAACAAAACTGCTTAAAGTTGAAAATTATATGGGCTTAAGCAGGAATCTTCAGGGACACAGCCCTGAATACCAAGGACAGGAAATACTTATGTTTCAGAGTTTGTTCCGTGGTGAGAATAAAAAATGTTGACAATCTTTTTCTCATCTCTTTGAGAATGTTAGTAATTTATCTTAATCTTTTCCTCATCTCTGGTATTTGGATATATATCTTTATCTTCATTGTTTACCAGCCTTTGGTGTTTCCTCATCTCAAATTTATGAGATTTTCGAAAGCCTTTGCTTGGTGCCTGCTAATATTGTTTTGCTCTGTACATGGATGGGGGTGGGGTTGTATTGTTTTTATTCCGTAAAATACTTTGTGTTACATTGTTTGTATGGAAAGTGATACTCAAAGTGTGATTGATTGTCTCTCTGTGGGTTACTTGCGCCACTAAACAGACCAACGAACTCTGGTGATCGTGGATAACAAGATGTCATAAAGCTGGTTATCACCTGTCTCACTGCGTTAACACTGTGGTTCCAGCTATGAGCAGAAGAAGCAGGTTGTTAACCACTCTTCTGTTACAGGGCAGAAGGTAACAGCCTGGAAACCAGACTGATGAGTCAGCTCATATTTATTCAATCTTGCAGAGAAATTTCCATTTGTCCCAAAACTGGTCGGCCCAATAGCAACCATTTACAGGGTATGATTCACTGACTAATGCAGTGTTCATACCTTGGAGCACAGAAATACCGACCCCCGAGTCAGAAGTTGCAACTGGAACGCCCCGTCGAGTCGGAATTATAACTCGGAAGGTCATAGGAACCTCACCAACCCCTGACTTTGAAATCCAAGATGGACTTTTTCTATTAGTACTTCTGTTATTACATTTTGAGCTAATCACTGTACTACATTCAGCCCAGGGGGGGTTATGAACCGGCTGTGTGTTTTTTTATTTTATTTTTTTTATTTTATTTGATTAGGACACTGCACATTAATCAATATGTCAGCCAGAGCATCAATATAAATACGCCGGAGTTAGTTTAATTGCTAATTTTCATCCGTTGTCCTAAGGCAAGTCAAGAACATAAAAACAACATACCAGTATACAAAATAGATTAAAAAACACTTTTACACACAAAATAGGTGCCCATATCAAGAGTCCATGTTAAAAAATTAGAATGACCAAAGGTTACATATGAGAGCAGGTCTGGCTTGCTACTAACCACTGTTTAAGGTTTTTTCTAAAGGTGGTGTAAGTGGCACAGTCTCTAACATGTGTTGGTAATATATTCCAGGACTGTGTTCCTCTGATGGACACCACCATTTGACCAAATTTGGTCTTGTGGCGTTGTATTTCGCAGTCACCTCTAGTTAGTGCTTGTGTATTTATTGTAGGGGATTTCTTCTTTATAAAATTCTGTAATGGTGGAGGGGCTAGACCGTTCAGAACCTTAAAGATTAGACAGACATCCAAAAACAGCTGAAAACTATCGAAGTCCATGATTTTGTGTTTATTTGTAATATTACTTGTGTGTATCATACGGTTCTTTTGTGTGTCTATCATTCGCGCTGCGCAATGCCAACCAAAGCGAGCCAAAGCGAGGACGACCCATCAACTGCCAAGCCGCGGTGATATGTTGCTTTTTTACTGCGGTGAGAAAAAAATCCATACACACACACACAGCCCTATGTGTAATGCATTATTATGAAATGTTTTTGCCAACAGGGCGAACAATGTTTTATTTTTGTTCTGCGACCTCCGACTTAATATGCAACTGGAACGCTTTCAACTCGGGTATTGCGTGTGATGTCATCCTGAGCTCAGAGGAATAATGTAACAGGGCATAAGTTGCTGGTGAAGCATTTTTACCGGCTAGTGGAAAGCTAACAATGTCATCTGCATATTAGTGAAAAATGTATTGAAAAATGTAACAACCTACAGCATGTTTACTGCTGTTAGCAGCTGTAAGAGATTGTGCCGCTCCTTCACATCCTCCTCATCTGTATTCACCTCCACTCCCTTCTTTTGTTCACTCCCCTCATTCACTGTGGACCCAGGAATGACCTGCAAGGCTGACCGCTTCTCTCACAGTGCTTTCCTCACCGGAGCTATTACTGTTCTAGGCTCAAATGGACGGTTGTAACAGTCTCTCCAATTTAATTCCTACTTTATCTCCCTCATTCCCAATTTCTCTTCATTGATCTCATCTCTCACTCCCCCCCACCCCTTCTTCTTAGTCACCCTTTTCGCTCACCTCCCTTCTCCCTGTGGACCGTTTCAGGCCTGTTTATGTATGCATCATCAAGTGCACATTTAGAGATGTCAGAGAATTGATGTTCCTCCTTCGCCTTCATCTCAACCTTCTCTACTTTTTGGCGTGTACTTACATCTCTCTCTCTCTCTGCAAAAGGCAGACTCCCCCAATTTTGTCCTTCTTTTCCCAGAATCCCCCGAGGCGTGACAGTCACTGCTGACATCTGTGACACCCTCCATGGTCGTCATTTCCTGAGATATATGCGTCTGTGTATTTATGTATGACTGTATGATTTTCAGCTTGTGTTTACGGGTGTGAGACATAGAGTTCATTTGAAAGACACAAGCCGTTGCCTGCTTGTGTGTGTGCCAGTTGAAAATGCATGTGCATTCATATGTGGATTTATTCAGAAATATGCATGGGTGCTTATGAGTGAGTCTAATCCCTGTGTATGTGTGTTGCTTCATGTATAGAGTGGAGTATTTCTGTCTGTGCCTTTTTTACCTTTCTTTAAGGTTTGAGAAAACGAATAAATCAGAGCAATGTGCCGCTGCAGAAGACAGACAAGGCGTTTGCAATGTGTCGACTGATGTTCAAACAGGTTACAACACAGGACCAAGTTGACAGTCCGGACATTAGCAGTAGATCACTAGAGCATGAGATCCAAACCGTCAAGTAATTGTGCACTCACTTCCAAAATGCTGATGTCCACTTTTATTTCATCACGTTTGAGCATAGCAGACTTTCTTGTAATACTCAATTTACTGGGTGGAATAAATTTCCATTATCTCCAACTCTCAGCCTCTTCCTCATTTAATTGCAGTGTCCAGGAGATGAAGGCAAAATTAGATGAAAGAGGCAAAAAAAAGAAAAAAAATTAAATTGGACTTTTTCGTGATTAGCAGCTACATAAGAATTTTGAAATGTTTGTAACATCTACTGTGTTATCATTATTACAGAAGTAATATTTCAATGGTTTTAGCAATTATTTTGGCCTGTCACAATGACATCTAGTTTACTAAGGGGATTGAAACTGAGAACACATTGACATTTCTGAAAAAAGTCAGATTTGGTGACGTGATCAAATCAGCCTTATTTGAAAGAAAAGTTGAAAGTGAACTCACCAGAAATGTTTGCATCAAACCTATCCACAGTGGGGATCACGGATCAAAGTTAGACAGTGGAGCTGGTGTATAAACTGTCATGGATGGTTTAATTGTACAGTTTGGGATTTTTTCATCAACTTTCCGACCTGCCAGTTCCAACGTTTCAGATCCTGCCATGAAACATCTGGGGGTTACAGGGAGAAAGAAGTGAGCTAACCAGACCTCTATAGTCTGCTTTAGGGCACATTACTGGTGAGCCAAGTCAAATTGTATGAATGCTTGTGTTTCTTTCTACAACTGACTTTTAATATTCCCACATTTCAATAATAAATGTAGAGAAGTATGTTATCAGACTCTGACAAATCTCATTCATATTCACTTCCCAGTTAACAGTAAGCATTGAAGCCTGGTGAAATTGCCAATAGCCCCAACACACAAGGGATTCAGGCTTGAAGGACATGCCCTTTTGTTCCTAAAAGCTTCTTTTATCTGTTGATTCAAAAAATATATTCTGTATTTTGCAATGAAATATGCTGGAAACCTCTTTGGACTCTCCTTCAGATAAAGAAAAAGTAAAAGTAATTTACTATAGAAATTCTAATGTACATGTACATGAACTAAATATAAAATGTCAAATATTCACTGTTCATTGCTGAGGCCTATTTTTCAAGTTGGCTGATGCAATAAAAGGTTTACAGATGGACAGATGCATGGACATTATCACAATCACTATTTCCCCCTGCATTATATGTTCTGTATAATTTATACTGATAAAGCACACTATTTTCCAGTAAGAGCTATTTCAGTATCTTTTCTCAAAACCTGCTTTCATGTAAAAGCTAATTACTACCACAAACAAAACATTACTGCAGCATGGGAATTGATAACTGCATTTCATTGTTTACATCCTGTTGTGATCAGTGCAAAAGGTTGCTTACAAATTCACTCTCTGAAAATCAGTAGACAGTCACGCACAGTATGCACACTGAAGTTCCACAGTTATGCAGCATCAGAAAATATTCTGAATTTGATACAGCACATGTAAACCAGCAGGTAAACCCATAACCTTGTTGACAACTTGACCCCTTAGTGGAATATTTAAAAACCACAGGGATCAACCCTGCCTAAGGATGAGAAAAGACACATCCATTTTTAATAACAATTGTAAAACAATAAGAACTATTTTCCTCAGAAAGTCCTGCTTACCAGAAAGTGTGGTCCAATTTGGCCTGTAGGAAAATCGAATATCATCCCTTCTTGATGTCGTCGTCTACAGGTTTGTCCCTGGCAGCAATAACTGGAATGTGTGTCCCTTCTAATAAAAAGTCGTCAAACTACTGGCAATAGGAAATGAGTCCAAAAAAGTTTTTTATAGTAGTGCCCAACTTCGGCAATTGCATTCTCATGGGAGCATGTGAAGAACTTGGGTAAAGCCATTATTGTAAAGATTAGGGATGAATATTAGTATGTCAGCCTCTTTGGTTAATGCTCAGAATATGTATTATTAATATTAACTACTCAAAAACTTTTTTTTTTTTTAGTTTCTTGTTCCTGAGTACTAAGGAGAAAAACTGAATAGAGTTTGAAAGTAAAAGGACTCATTTGTGTTAATGAGAAATTCAGTGTAATTTTGGCAGTGGCTGCCGGACAGGGAAGTGTGACAGACATACGCCTCCTCTGGAAGGCAGGCTGCCATGGGTGACTGCGTGCCTCCTACCCACTTAGCAGGACTTACCACAAACAACACCTACTCACAGATACATACATACACAAACCAATGTGTAAACAGCTCCACACACACTCTGTATCTCTTCTGCTCAGTCATAAACACAAAACATTTTAATATATATTTTCTCCACCAGCAGACACTGTTTATGCGTTCATGCATTTCGTCTGATAACAATAGGCACTATTAGAAAACATAAACATTGTACAAATCTGAGCAGAAACACAAATTGAATTAGTAGTGTTTTCAAATCCCATTCCATTTTAATGTTGATGACACACAACTTTATAGTAATAACTTTGTACAACTAAGTGTATTGGCATGCAGGGAAACTGGTGAACAAAAGTTATTAGTTAGTAACTTAGCTAGTAGTTTCATTGACACAAATTCAAAACCAGTTGTGGCAGTTAGTAATAAGACTTAACAAATGTCAGCCACACTGCAATGCTATGTTTTTTGCAAACCCCAGAAGGCAGGAATACTATCATAGGCTTATTATCCTTAACTTGTTTTAGTATACATTTTTATATCAATTAATCTCATAAGTCCTGAAGCCCACAAGTCAAAGCTTCAGTGTTCCTGAGCCTACTGGGACCAGATCTGTGTATGCAGGAACTGTTGTGTAGCAGGGATGTGTAATACTGTTCACGATCGCCGGCTTTCAGCCAAAGAGCCAACTAATCATTAAAGTGCAGCCAGTTACCTTACCAAGGCTTGTTGTGGCCTTCAATTCTAATGCCCTGTGTGATGTGTATAATTTGCCATATTTTAGTATGAAGCCTTGTTTTGATTCGCTCTCATTTACTTTCAATCTCTGTCCTGTCGTCCAAGTTCGGGGTTGCATATGCCCTGCCGCACACGGCTCATTCAGATATGGTGCAAAGGACACAGTAAACCAGGTGAAGTGACGTACTACTACGCACGTCAATTAAGAACTTAATCAGAGAGTGCATGCAAGTGAAGGGGCTCACGCCAGTTTGCAATTCTGGAAGAGCTGTGACCACTTGGGCTGAATAAAATAATGAATGCGCGCAGGTATGAAGAAAGTGTTAGTCAGTGTTGATATTGTAGCAAGGGTTTCAAAGAAATCAACATTTAAGCTTGGTGGTTCAGAGATGTCAGCTGAGTTGGTGTCGATGTGTGACAGCGCAAAAGGGACCGAGAAAATTAATATCATTTTATAAAATATATAAGTGGCATTTCATAGGTTCATTGATAAAGTTGAATGATTTCTCCAGGTAGACCATTATATAAGCAAAGTAAAAATATCACATGAAGAAAAACAAAAAATATTGGTGGATTTAGCCAATCTCCAATAGACAATATTTCCATCCGAATTCCCCAGGCAAGCGCTCGAGTGATTCAGTAGGGAATGTTAAATGTGATGTTTTCACCTTCAACCCAGGCTGTTTACTTTGTGTTGCACAAATTAGGTGGGAGATGGTTGGAATTTTTGTTTAGTGTGGCTAATCTGAACTATTTCCCAGAAGCAGCATTTACTATTTACTGCAGTATAAATTGAAGTTATATTGTGATATAATTAACATGTAAGGTGTAAAGGAGTATGTACAATGCATGTAATAACTTAAAGAGTGTTGTTAAAAGAAAAACAAGTTTTATAGGTTTATTATTATTATTATTAGTCTGAATCCAAGGTCAGAAACATATATGCAGAAAATGTGATAATCAGCACCACATTTATTGGAGAGCCACAAAAAACAATTCTCAAAAATATATGCAGATCTGGCAGTGTGGAGGGCTAGTCTAACAGAATTTGACACTTCACACCCACTTCACTCTGAATTTGAATGCTGCCTTCAGGCAGGTGCCACAGAGCGCTCTGACCCACCAAGAGCTTGTTCAGAAGGTGTTTATTATATTTTGCGTTGACCTCAGTCTCTTGACTTACGTCTTTCTACGTCAACAAGTGTCTCCCTTATTCCCAATTATTCTTTCCATTAGTTTTTATATCTTTTACTGATATTAGACCACCTCACATTTCAGTGAACAATTAAGTTGGAAGTTCTACTGAAAGTGATTTGTGAAATCCATAGATAAGAGTCTGAATTAAGCTTATGTCTGTGTTGTTCAGTTATGAAATGCCTAAATTGTTGAAAACAAATATACCAATTTAACATATCCATGTAGTAAAGCTTTCATTCATTATCACCTCCTATTGAAGCTTCTCATTTTCTTCCCAGTCAAAACACTGCAGTCGGTCCAGAGTTCAGCTCAAACTAATTATGGATGATATAATCATAACCTCTGTTTTAGAAGCTTTACTGCACAGGCTTCCCTTTGAATTCAGGATACATTTTAAGACTCCTTTAATCAACAACAAACTCTTAATGTGACATGACACATTCTGTCTGACGCCTTAAACCAAGTCTGTGTAGCTTGGATCTCCCAGTCATCACAATTTCAAACTAAAAACTCAAGTTACATTCAAGCTCAGCCCATAATGCTGCGTTATAAATGGATCTTAAAACATATCTGTCTTTTTCAAGTTAAAGGGATTTACAATTTCCTTTTTTATGATTCAGATGGTGTGTTTTCCACCCATTTCTTTTTTTGACTCCTTTGCTTTCGGACTCTCACATAAACCACACCAGCACACACCGCAGGCAGTTAGTCAGCGACAAAGTGAGAAAACACACATCACAGACTTTACACTGAAGTTCCAACCTGATGATGGTGCTGGAGGAAAAGACGAAGGATTGACCAAAGTCACCTAGATTCTCACTGCTCCACATTTTGGGGCAATCCATTAAGTACATGTTTTAAACACATAAACCTCAGTCAATCGATCATCCAGGGAAATTGGGGCTGATTCTTGGATGTACATCGCGATTTTTTTAAACGGTCAATCGTTCACTGACCATTAATTGTTAAGAGAGAGTGAGAGTGTGACCCCAGAAAGCAGCATTAACAATAGAAAATGAGGATTCACTCATCTGCAGCTGCTCTGAACGGAGTCAAACAGATCAATAGCGCTACACACTGTTTGAACAGTTTCATGACCTGAAACATTTTTACACTTCTCTTGACTACAATAAAAAAAACTCTAACTTAGAGTTATACACTGTTCGTATATTATAGAGCTGTATAGCCCCTGCTGACGCTCTCCCTTTCTCGCCCCTTGCTCCCTCTCCCTATCTCACACACACAAACAAACACATCGACCCGTCTATTGTAGTCGGACTGGGCATTGGCAGCACAGACAAATCCTGCTACGTCTTCGGCCTGGTCGACCATTGAAACATTAATACATCGTCAGCCCATTGTCAACAGACGGGCAGAAATAAGCATTTTCACTTGTGCTCTCTTGTTACCCGAGTGTGCATGTGGGTGTGCTGAGTGCATGTTCAGAGGGAAATCACAATAATCAATTGTATTATATAGCAATGTGTCTACATGCTGTAGGGTTAGTGTTGCGCGCAGTTCGGGTTGGTAAAGTTGTCCCAGGAACCCCTAATTGACCCAGATGACAGTGCAGACAGCTTGTGACTGATGTCTGATAGAGAACACGCTGCACATAGATGCCCTGTGGGATGCACTGTACTGTAAAGCACTTTGAAATCAAACCATCCCTGGCTCATTTTGTTATTTGTTGAGATTTTTGGTCCAGACCAAAGTGCTGCCTTGACCATGCGGCAAACCCTGCCATACAACAAGCCACGTTTTATTACTTCATATCATTGACATTATTCTCTTTATGTGTTATTCATATATAAAACTGATCAAAGTGAGACCACATCAGTGAGAAAATTATGCTTTTATTTCTCTCAGTTATTTATTTGTCAACTCTTTTCTTCTCATCTCTCAAACTTTTTTGTTAATCTGGCCTACACTGGAATTACTTGATTATTTGTCCAAACAAGCAAACAGACCAATGAATCTGTATTTTCTTAGAATTGGTGCAGCTTCGTTGCACACGCCTCCAGAGAGGAGCACAGAGACCTCGCACACATATAATAATGGCTGAAGATGGAGAGCGGGGAGAGCGTGGCCTAGGGGATAGAGCGGGTGCTCTGCAACAAGAAGGTTGCCGGTTCGAATCCCACTCTGTCCCATCTGCATGCCTAAGTGTCCTTGGCAATATACTGAACCCCTAAATGGCCCCTCAAAAATGTTGAGTGTTCTAAAAATGTAAGTCGCTTTGGATAAAAGCGTCAGCTAAATGACATGTAATGTAATGTAAAAGATAATACCAGCGGGGCTCTGAGAGAGACATTCTGTTTGTTCCGCTGTTATTAGCTCTCAAATAAGGTGATATTTTTTTCATCCTGGAGAGAAGAGGGGGAATATGATGGCAAGGGGAGGGAGGGAATGCTGGATCAGTGAGCAACTGATGAAGAGACATTTAAAGATTGTTAAAAAAGTGATTGAATAATCTGGCTTGTTGTCTTTCTCTTGCTTGTCTTCCCACTCATGGCTGCCACCACTGCAGGGACAGAACATTGTGTGGTGAGAGGTGACATTTCAAATCTCATTTTGACTGAAGCAACACAGCATAGTTAACGTTACTATGCACGTTAACTCCCTGCACGTGCAACTCTGGAAATGGCAAGGGCTAGATTGCTATTACTACAAGAAAATTACTATTTTCCTACTCTCCATCTTCATCAAGAGGAGTTATCATTTTCTCCTCAAGCGTTCCTTTTCAACTCCATCTTCATCGTCAATCTACCCTGGTCGTATGTTATTCCCTCACCTTATTACTTCCTCCATCACAGTTTTTCATCCTGCCCTTCCCTATCATCACCTTCACTCCTGCCATCACAGAAATCACTTTTCGGCTCCTCTCTACACTACTCATTTCTATTCCTCTTAAATTTTCTCTCTGTCCTCCCTGTCTCTTCATCTCCCGTCACCGCCATCAACCCCTGGCTGCATTCCTCAACATCTTCACCCTCATCATCCTCACCCTCATCATCTCCCTCAAAGTCCCTGTGGTGCACTATTTGTATGTGTTGGACGTACTGTACCCTATAAAAGCAGTATGCTAATGCGGCAGAAGACTGCTGAGCATTATGGCAGTTGGACCAATTTCAGGAGTGCTTGGCCACGTTTTATTACAGCTCATAAGCCCAAGGTCAGCTGCGTAAGATGAAGAGGCAAGAGCATCCCGTGCAGCACTCGAATCATTTATCACGCCACTCTGGTCTATTCTGCCTCTCTTTCCCGCTCCCTCGCTCTCATTCCCTGCCATCTTCTCCCCCTATACTGTAATTTATGTCTCCCCCTTTTTATCTTGTCACATTTTTCGCCCACAGCTTGTCTCCACATTTCTCTTTATCTTTGTATATCTTTTTCCCTTGTGTTTTGGTTTCAGTTATCATTTTCACCTTTTTACTCACCATCTCTCTTTTCTCTCTTATTCCATCCTTCTTTCTCGCTTTGCTGCAAAACATATGCAGTGCACTCACAGTTTCCCCCTTCAGTAACTTTTTCATTATTTCTTGATTTAATTGGCATCAATTTTATTAAATTTTTTTAAAGTGGTAAATGCAACTGTAAATCATGATGCAAAATGACATTTTTCAGATGTTTGATGTTCAAGGTGTTTTGAAATGTTAAATTACATATGCTTTACCCTAAACACACTGTGAGCTAAACAGCTGTATCCGACTGTATTAGGCTCAGTAAACCATTTGTACAGATTAGTTAAAGTGCGTTTTTGTTTTTCGTATAATATTCATATGCCATTCATCAAGTATCTGTACCACAGATACTAGAGGTTTGTTCCAAATTTGAGACAATCTGAAATTGGGCAAGAGGGACTGGGTACACCCTGGACACCAGCATATCACAGGACTGACATAGAGAATCAAATAACTGATATACATATATATATCCAGATTATTGGATTCTCCCGACTTTCTGAACTAGGGGGCCAGGCAAAAAAGTCAGTAGAAAGTCAGGAGAATCCGATGTGTGAAGACAGCATGGATCCCCCGTTGGATTCACACAGAGCGTGATGATGCCTCTAACATGCAACAGATGAAAAGCATCTTCATTTCAAAATAAAGATGCTACAGACGCTTAAATAAGGCAGTATTTTTCTGGTTAAAGTTAGCTGTATCTTTTCTTCTTTCTTTTCCCATTACTCTCTTCTTCTCACACTTTGACATCAGCTCAACCCTCCCTCCTGTCCTGTAACTCTCTCTGTTATAAATCTATGTAGGGCACACAAACATCGTTTTTTCAGCCAATTTTGTTTGTCTCCTCTCCCAAATTAAGGCTCATTCTTCTTCTCCCCTTCTCTACCTACCGCTCTCTGCAGGGGGTAGTTAGTGTGATGCAGCGCTTCTACGCGGTTTTACACCAGGGAGAAGGGCATGTGGGGGTGTTTTTTGTTTGTGGGGGTAGTGTGAAACTTTTTTCTTTCCTCCTCTTTTCTTGGTAGAATCATAAGCCCTGCGTGTCCTCAGAAGTGAGAATGGACATGTGCATACAGACTCTGCAAAAAATCCTTTCTTATGACTGCTGTAGTTTAAATAATATGCAGCGTTTGTATGTTTGTGAGCTCATGCTAGTTAATTCATTGGTCTACCACTTTTCAAAAGTGACACTGAGAAATCTTGACACTGAATGTGCAACATTCAGGGTGAGAAAAACAAAGAAAGACAGGAGGCACAGTGAGAGAGGGGGAGAGGAGGAGAGACAGAGAGTGCTGACACGATCGTTGGACAGGTGCCATTTCTTCTGTTCAGGAGGTCGTTTGGAAGCTCATCTGCTAATGCATGGGAGCCCTGATTCTCCAGCTCCAGCCGTCTCATAATTATTATTACTGTCACGGCTAAAGCTCAGGCATAATAGCTTGTAGCCTCTGCTGCTAAATGACTTAACACTGGTGAGAACATTTCCTGGTTCACCTCGTCATCCCCGGTTCACCTCCATTTTGGTTTGTCCATTTAGTCCCATTCTTATACTATAGCTACACTAAGTTCACTTCACTGAAATGACACTTGGCATGTGCATCGTCCATTGCCAGCGAAAGTTCAGTGCCAGGTTTGGTGTGATTTGGACAAGCTATACGTACATTATCACGTATTGACCTACTGGTAACCAACTCTCTGTAGTGTTCAGTGAGGGTGGGGCAGAGTGCCTTCTGTCTAAGTTGAACCTGTCTACCTCTAGATACTCATAAAGTACAGCAGTAGTTGGCACCTGGGTGAAAGCAAGTGCAAAATCATTGTCCATCATGGCAGAAACTTCCATAGAATCACTTACTTTAGCAAATGGTCTTAATTTTAAAAGCACAATGTTTGTTTTGTTACTGCAATGCTTCAGAGTGTAAGACAGCATTCGTTTTGTTTTGAACTTGGGTCTGAAGATTGTGGCAATGGGGAACAGACAAATAGTGGACATAAAATGAATAATACCAATTAAATGAATCATTCAAACGTATATGCAAACCACAAACATTAACACTAATAAAACAAATTCAGTTTCATGATACGGACAGAATTTACTATAAAATCTTCCAACCAGGTAAGATGACTGCTAAGAATTCTACTTACAGTCTGCACCATAGACCATCAATAAAAAGCTCTGTACATACATTAATGTGACTCACAAACAGTAAGTTGTTTGAGGAGGACTCAATAAGAACAAGGAATAATTTTGAAGAAGATCCAGAGAATTAACACAGGAAAAGAGAACAGAACATTCCAAACCGACCTATTCAGATCAGGCACTGCACTAGTGCACTATTCAAATAATGTACATATATCTCTTTTGTAACCTTCTGTATGTAAAGTTCCTTTAAGCGTTGTATAAAATACACTACACACAATGTTGCATTTTTGCAACTTCTATTCCACAAAACCAAGGGAAAATTTGTACTTTTTACCAACTTGGATTACTTCCGTTCCTCATTGCGTTATCGTTATAGATACTAATAGATATTTTAATACAAATAATTGCCAACAAAAAGGTGATATATTAATACAGGTTCAGGTAAAATAATACTATTGATCCCTAGGGGAACATTCACTATTGACAAGGATGCCGTTAATATTATTTATTATTATGCCATTACTTTACCTGTATGGAAAACAACAGTTTTTTTAAGGAGAGCCGATAGTACAATGGTTATATTTCAGGATGGGATTCATTGGTTTGTTAATTTGACCCAAGCTCTGCCTGAGGTCCAAAGTAGTCTCTACATTTGACAATAAAGAAACCAGAAAGCATACAACTGTGTCCTCATAATTTTCATTGGAATTCTTGGCCAAAGCTAGCCTGACGTTGTCATACTCACAATTCTAGTCAGAATGTGAGTATGATACCGCTCCATTGGGCTGTGATTATGTTAAAAGTTAAAGTTAAAGTAGCTTTATTGTCAATTTCTTACATGTTCTGAACATACAAGGAATCGATACAACGTTTCCCACTCTCCCACAGTGAGACATATAAAGTGCACAGGCACAACAGAAGACACAAGACATTTCCTTATACTAAGTAAACATACAGAACTTTTTAAGTTCAGCAGCATAAGGTTCTCCAAAAGTGTAAACTTAGTGATTTAAGTGATAAAGTGCAACAGTACAAGAGACAGTTTGTTGCAGAAGTAAACATACAGAATTTTTGTACAGCAGCATAAGGTTCTTTAAAAGTGTAAACGTAGTGATTTAAGTCATAAAGTGCAAACAGTACAAGAAGTACAAGAGACAGTTTGTTGCAGAGTCCTGAGTGTTTTTAGTTTTTGGGGGGGGATTTAAGCCTCCAGTCAGACTAGAGGTATGGCTGGGGGGAGTGAGGGGAGAGAATTTAGCTTCCTGACAGCTTGGTGTATGAAACTATTTCCAAGTCTGGTGGTGTGGCAACGGAGGCTCCTGTACCTTCTTCCAGAGGGTAGGAGGCTGAACAGACCGTGTGCGGGGTGGCTGGTGTCGCTCACGATCGAGGTGGCTTTCCGGGTGAGGCGGGTGGTGTAAGTGTCTTGCACGGAAGGGAGTGGGGCACCAATGAACTTACCAGCTGTGTTGACTATGCGTTGCAGTCTCTTCCTGCTGTGTGCAGTGCAGCTACTGCCCCACACAGTGATGCAGCTGGACAGGATGCTTTCAATGGTGCCCCGGTAAAATGTTTTCAGGATGGGTATGGGAGCTCTCGCTTTCTTGAGTTTGCGGAGGAAGTAGAGGCGTCGCTGGGCTTTCTTCACCAGTGATGCAGAGTTGGTGGCTCAGGAGAGGTCCTCGCTGATGTGCACCCCCAGGAATTTGGTGCTGCTCACTCGCTCCACAGCAGCACCATCGATGGTCAGTGGGGGGTGCTCAGTGAGGCTTTTCCTGAAGTCGACCACCATCTCCTTTGTCTTGCTGACATTCAGCAGGAGGTTGTGGTCTCTGCACCAGGTGTTCAAGAGGTTGACCTCCTTCCTGTAGTGGGTCTCATCGTTCTTGGTGATGAGACCCACCAGAGTTGTGTCGTCCGCAAACTTCACCATGTGGTTTGGGCTGTAGGTTGATGTGCAGTCATGAGTCAGCAGGGTGAAGAGCAGGGGACTGAGCACACATCCTTGTGGGGCCCCTGTGCTTAGTGAGATACTGCTCGAGGTGTTGTTGCAGACCCATACTGCTTATGGCCTCTCACTGAGGAAGTCCAGAATCCAATTGCGAAGGGAGGTGTTGAGCCCCAGCTGGTCCAGTTTACATATGAGTTGTTGTGGGATTATGGTGTTAAACGCTGAACGAAAGTCTATGAAAAGCATTCTCACATGTGAGTCTGCATTTTCCAGGTGGGTGAGGGCTGGGTGGAGAACAGAGCAGATTGCGTCCTCTGTGGAACGTTTAGCCCGATATGCAAACTGAAAGGGGTCCAGGGTGGGGGGGAGGATGGACTTGATGTGAGACATGACTAGCCGTTCAAAGCACTTCATAACGATGGGGGTCAGTGCCACAGGGCGATAGTCATTGAAGCAGGATGGAGCCGGTTTCTTTGGCACAGGTATGATGATGGAGGTCTTGAGATGTGATGGAACAGCAGCCTGACTCAGAGAAGTGTTGAAGATATCCGTGAAGATGTCTTTAAGCTCCTCTGCGCAGTCCCTCAGTACACGGCCTGGAATGTTGTCTGGGCCTGTTGCTTTCCTGGGGTTGATAGTGGAGAGTGCCCCCTTCACACTTTCGGCAGACAGGCACAGAACCTGGTCGTGGTGGGGGGGGGGGGGTTCTGTGGGTTTGTGTTGTTTGTTGCCTCGTACCGTGCAAAGAAGCTGTTGAGGTCATTAAGCAGAGAGATGTTGTCGTCGCAGGTCTGTGATGCAGGTTTGTAATCCGTGATTGTCTGGCTGCGCGTGTGTCTCTGCTGTCTTTGAAGTGGCTGGTTATCTTTTTGGAGTAGTCCTGTTTTGCTCTTCCAATGCCACGGGACAGGCTGTCTCTCGCTGTTCTCAAGCCAATTCTTTCCCCGGCTCTGAAGGCTTTGCCTCTGGCCCTCAGCAGCCGATGGACAGCTCCTGTCAGCCATGGCTTCTTGTTAGCCCGAGTGATGGTGGTCTTTGTGTGGGTCACATCATCTGTGCATTAGCGGATGTAGGAGAGAACAGTGTCTGTAAGCTCCTCATTGTCTATGTGGTTGTTGTATGTAGCTGCTTGCTTGAACATATCCCAGTCTGTTGTCGCAAGACAGTCCTGGAGAGCACACCTTGATCCATCCGGCCACACTGTAATCTCTTTCCGGACCGGTCTTTCCACTTTCACTCTGGGCATATATGCTGGCATTAGCATGACAGTGATGTGGTCGGAAAGTCCGATGTGGGGGAGGGGGGAGGCCTTGTATGATCCTTTGTGTGCGGTATAAACAAGGTCCAAGGTGTTTTTCTCCCTTGTTGGGAAATTAACATGCTGATGAAGTTTTGGTAGAACAGTCTTAAGATCAGCATGATTAAAATCTCCAGCGATGATTATAAATCCATCTGGGTGTGCTGTCTGTTGTTCGCTGATAGCCTGATAAAGTTCACAAAGTGCCGCATCCCTTTCACTGCAGCTGGAGGTTGGAGGGATATATACCGCGATGATTAAAACCGCAGTGAATTCCCTCGGCAGATAGAAAGGACGGCACTTTATGATCATGAACTCCGCCAGTGGTGAACAGTGTCTGCATACTACCACAGCGTCCTGGCACCACGCATCACGTGTGTAAACACAAACTCCTCCACCACGTTGTTTACCTCCATTGACGAGGGCTCTGTCAACGGAAGGGGCGTGTTTCAACCGAAGCAGGAAATAAAATTCCTCTTCGCTCAATTGAATAGACCTACAACCAATCAGAGCAACGTAGTATGTGACGCATGTAAAGCGACTAATAGTTGTTGGTTGTAAAAATAATTTAAGGATACACGGAGAGCTTACCAAAACAATCAGCATTTTTTAGAGAAACAGTTAATGTAACAGCCCCCCCCGAACATGACGCAGAGTTTCTCTACTGATGTCATATGGCTCTTTATTGTTCACTTCATCGTAGCCGTAAATACACCGTAAAACTGGAATGACATTAAGTATATGATATTTTAATCCATAAAACCAAACACAAATGTTAAAATACAATAAACAAACAAATCACCACGAGACAAGTCTGATGCGTTAACGTGACATAGCGACTCCCGTTCCGCGCTACCGGCAGCAAAGTAAATGGGACCAGCTTCCTTACCTCGTTCCCCTGGCGAGGGGTGTTAAACTATAGTTTTTGACAAATGCCGCACAGCCCGCGTCCGGTCGTAGTTCCTGCTCCTATCCTTGTGCCGGCACTGTACGGCAGGTTTCTTATTGCACTGGTCCGCAAGCAAGGGATCTGGTGCGTCTATTAAAATGGTCCGCTCCTTAAACTGCAGGTATTTATGCGAGGGGAGTCGCTACGTGTAAAACTAAATAAGCCCAACACAAAATAACAGAATAAAACAGTATGCATAAAGTGGCAGGTGTAGCAGTCAGTTACAGTAAAAGTGATTGCACGTACGAACAAGTTCTCCATTTAGGATTACAGCTCCACAACACATCAAACAAATCGTATCACATTTGTCGGTCCTGTAAGAACTTAATCACACGGTTGGAACGCGACATTCCCGTGTCCCATCTTCTTCGCGACCATCGGGGCCAGCTGATAGATTAAACTTTGTCCGAATCCCGTAGGAAGGATGGCAAAAACATCTTTTCGATCTACAAATGCCTTGATCGCGTTTCTCTGTTCCTCTTTCGAAATTAATGCGCTGTTGATGTCTCCTAAAACAGACTCAATGGCAGCATCTAGACATCTCAGCTCTCCAGCGGCAGGCATGTTGGTGGAAAACATCGTCAACCGGAGTGCACTTTGATGACGTAGTTGATTACGTTACCGTTGATCATCTGTCCATCATCGTATAAAGCCCGCCCTGACAATCTGATTGGTCCGGATGATTTTGAACCGGGCATAATTTCTCCCCAATGGAGCGACTCCAGATCGAACTTCCCGACCTCAAATGTTGTGGGCGGGGCTAAGTTCGTCTGGCATCCAGGCTAGGCCAAAGCAGCACTTTGTCAAATTACATTTTCTGTGAGTGGGATTTTTTTAAAGGTGTGAAAGCAGCCCCAGTTACACAGAGGAGAGATGCATGGTTATATATGGCTGTGAGGACGCACTCAGTCCAGAAGTCTATAGGGGCCTGGCCACAGAAAGCCAAGATTGCCCATGTGCAGCTGAGGTGGAGGTTTCTGTGGAGTGTCACCGACTCACTGTGAGACTGGAGCGGCGTGCTGCTCTGATCTGCCCTCAAACCACAGTTGGTGTCCTCACTCTCTCCTGCTCTGTACACAGGACCTCACAGAGTCCACTGCGTATTTGTACACACATGTTCTTTTTCACAAATACACACACTCACCTCAAACACATGCAGCCTTACTAATGTACGTCTCAGATCTAGACCCCCCCCCCCCTGTGTCACCAGCCCTGCAATGCCCCGTCTTCTTATCTCTCTATGTACCTCACTCCGTCTTCTCCCACCACCACCCCCCTCCCGTTTTTCCAGCTCCCCTCAGGAGACCGGAGCTCTCGTTTGATGGCTCAGCTGGGGACGAACCACACCGGAGCACCGGGGCTCATACCGATGAAGCTGGCCTATCTAGGCCACAAGAAGCACACACTCCAATCAAGTGCTCTCTAATTAGAATTCACTGATAGTGTAGGTTTCCAGGCGAGGGGGAGAGGAGCTCGAAGAAAAGCCTTCTAAACATAGAATGGGAAGAATGTATCATTAAGGTCTCATTCTTCTCTGAGTCTGATTGCATTACATCCTCCTCTCCCCCTCATTCTCTCTAATTATGAAACACGCGCTGGCCTGTCTTTGGTTCTCGAGGGGTAGGGGTTTTATCTCGACACCATTTGGGTGTGAGGAGACTGACAACAACACTGGTGAAAGATCTACAAGGCCAAATAATGCGTGGGCAGTTGAGGAGTGTGTGTGTGTTTTTTGTGTGTGTGCTTGTGCGTTCCATTAGAGAATCAGAGAAATAAAGAAACGATCTGGATGTCCTCTGCTTGTCCTTTAAGAATATTTGAGGATGTGTTGAACTGAGTTTAAGTTATCTATCCTAAATCTGACTATGAAAACAATTAGCAATAAATCAGTTTGCGTTACACACACACACACACACACACACACACACACACACACACACACACACACACACACACACACACACACACACACACACACACACACACACACACACACACACACACACACACACACACACACACACACACACACACACACACACACACCAAGAGCATGTTGGAGAATGTGTTATGTTTGATGAGACCAAGGTGGAACTTTTTGGATCTAATTCCGAAGGTATGTTTGCCGCACAACACCAATGTTGGTTGAAGCGTATTAATAGTGATTTCATAGTGATCTGCAAGATCTGAGCAGCAGCGAGCCTGGTGTCGCTGACTGAAGGTAAAGTCAACAGCTGATGGGTTACCTAGCTGGCAGACAGGTCCAGTGTTGAGCTGTGTAGCCACAGAGCAGAGCAGGAGCGTAATCCAGAGGGAATTGGCGAAACTCGTGGTCGACAAATGGACCAAACCAGGTGGGAGGCGGGCCAGCGTCCATCTCCACCTCAATGGTCCCGGGGAGAGTGTTGTTGTCCTCCTCAGAGTAGGGGGGACCCGCCCTGTCCTCGGCGTCGTCGCTGTCGTTCGGGTACTCCGTCGGAGGATGTGGTCTGGGAGGTGGCCTGGTTCTGGACGTCTGGGTGAGGTTGCGTCGATGGAAGTCCCCGATGAGGGTGTGGTCCACGATGTTCCTCCCAGGGACCCAGGACCTCCCTTCAGGGCCGTAACCCTCCCAGTCCATCAAGTACTGGAATCCCCTCCCACGCCGACGAGACTGCAGGACGCGACAGACAGTGTAGGAGGGACCTCCATCGATGAGGCGAGGAGGCGGTGGAGGCGGCGCGGCAGGGACCAGGGCTCTTTCTCGGACTGGTTTAACCTTGGAAACGTGAAACGTGGGATGAACCCGCATGGATCTAGGGAGTTTGAGCCTCACTGCCACCTGGTTGACGATCTCCTTGATCTCGAATGGCCCGATGAAGCGAGGAGCCAGTTTCTTGGATTCTACCCGGAGGGGAATATCACGGGTGGAGAGCCAAACCTTCTGACCCGGCTGGTAGTCCGGGGCCTTGGAGCGGTGGCGATTGGATGCGGCGGTGTAGCGGTCAGCGGCCCCGGAGTAGAGCCGCCCTGGCTCGGGTCCAAGTCCTGCGACAACGGCGGATGAAGCTCCGGACAGAGCGGCAGGATGCTTCTTTCTCAAGTGCAGGAAAGAGCGGTGGCTGGAACCCATAGGTGCACTCAAAGGGGGAGAGACCGGTGGCGGAACTGGTCAAGGTGTTGTTCTACCCATAGAAGTTGTTCGGACCAGGAAGTAGGGTCTTGAGATCTCATGCAGCATAGTGCCGTTTCCATCTCCTGATTTTTGCGTTCAGTCTGGCCATTGGACTGGGGGTGGTACCCTGAGGACAGGCTGACGGTGGCTCCCAGGAGCGAGCAGAACTCCCTCCAGAACACTGAGGCGAACTGGGGACCCCGATCAGAGACAAGGCAACCGGGTTGCCATGGAGACGGATGACGTGGAGAAGGAGTAGTTTAGCCGTCTCCTTGGCAGATGGAAGTTTGGGCAGGGGCACGAAATGTGCCATCTTGCTGAACCGATCTACCACCGTCAGGATAGTAGTGTTGCCGCTGGACGGTGGTTAGACCGGTGACAAAGTCCAAAGAAATGTGCGACCAGGGACGATGAGGTACAGGCAGAGGATGTAGAAGACCAGCAGGGGCATGGTGAGCCGGCTTGTGCTGGTTGCAGGTGGGACAGGCATTGACAAAATCCCGAACGTCCTCATCCAGTGACGTCCACCAGAACCGGCGCTGTACGACGTCCTTGGTCCGTTGGATCCCTGGATGACAGGTAAGTTGAGTTGCCACTTTGCGGAGCTCAGCGGCGAAGGCTTGGAAAGAGGAGCACGCTGGAGTGCGACGCTCCCACTCGGCTGTTCCCCACAGCCGAGCGCGCCCCGTCAGATGATTCACAGTGAACGCCACCCTGGCGTCTTCAGAAGCGAAGGTGTGGGGCTGGAGGGCGAACAGGATGGAACAGTTTGTGAGGAACGGGTGGCAGCCCTCTGCGTCCCCGGCGTAGCGTTCAGGAACCCCCACACGAGGCTCTGAGACGAAAGCAGAGGCAGAGGCAGAGGCAGCTGGGGCTGGTGGAGGCTGAATTGGTTCTGGAGGCAGAGGGACAGCTTGAGCAAAAGCTGAGGCGAGCTGTTGGACCTGCAAGGCTAGCGAGGTAAACGCCTGCTCCTGCGTGGTCACCGCCAGTTGAACCTCTGCGGAGTTTGAAAGCAGCAGTGCCCTGTGGTGCTGGAGCATCGCCTCTACATTCTCCAGGCGATCCATCGGCGTGTGTGCTGGGTCCATGACTGGCCAGATTGTACTGTCACGGATATGGTGAGGACCCAAAAGCAGCACAGGCAGACTAAATACCAGTCGGTAATGACCTTAATTGTTCACTGCAGTTTGTAACAGTTCAAACAGTTGCAGGGTGAAAAGTCTTTGCTCAGAGTGATCTGCAAGATCTGAGCAGGAGCGAGCCTGGTGTCGCTGACTGAAGGTAAAGTCAACAGCTGATGGGCTACCTAGCTGGCAGTCGGGTCCAGTGTTGAGCTGTGTAGCCACAGAGCAGAGCAGGAGCGTAATCCAGAGGGAATTGGCGAAACTCATGGTCGAAGACAGAAGGCTGAGGTAACATCCAGGGCAGAGACGAGGCAGGCAGGTCGGCAACAGGTGTCATCAGTCCGGGGAAAGAACGCTGGAAAGTCAGGCATGACACAAGAACAATCTGGCACTGAAGCAGAGACAGGAGCAGGCTTAAATGCAGCCAGGGCTGACACAGGTGTGGAGAGTTGCCCTGATGAGGAGGTGTGGCTGACTGGCAGAGTGGAGCAGAGACAGGTGAGTGGAGTCATGAGCGACTGGCATGATGTAGGAGGAGAGACCTTGACCCGAAGCCCCACAGAGCCTGATGAGCAACACACTTAACTCTTTGCAATGTCATTCCTAAGTCAGATAAAGCCACACACAAACCATTCAAAATCAAACTCCAAACTTTGATAAGAAATGTATAGGACAGTCCATAACAGCCTGATGTCTAAAGATACCTAATGTGTCAAACCACAGTTTAAACTATTTGTGTGGTTTTACTTGCTTCCTCAATCCTGTATTAAACCCATACAGGCTGGATTAGGAAGTGATCTGAATGAGACCTTCCTGATTGAACTTGAAATGGCAACTCTCTTCTGGTTCCCAGTGTCCAGTCGAGTGGGCCTAAAAAAAGTCTTTATCTTGCCATTTCCAGATTTTCCTCATCCAACCGCTTTCAGCATTCACACTCCATCCAGAATTAATATACATTATTGTAATGGTAATCCCATTAATGAAGATTAGCCAAATGAAACGTAGCTTAATACTACAAGTAATTTGAAGCAATGTACTGCAGTTAGGCGGAGGCCTTCTTCCTCTGAGATGGCAGTGGAAACCGGTGATCCACTGCACTACCCAGCAGCTTAATTCGTTCATTTTCCACACTAACTTATTCCTACTTAATGTAATGCTTGAACTATGCATTTTGTCAGAATCAGGTAAAGACCCTGAATAATCTGACAGTCAATTAAATTCAGAATAGGGTACAATCACTACAATCGAGTTACGTTTGTTGAGAATTTAATCCTTTTACCAAGACTGTTGGAACCTGAGGGGATTTGGCCAAAGTCATAGTATCACCCCTACGAGGGTAAATGGCTTCACCCCCTCAGTGCCTCACTTTGTTAATGATAAAACTATTCACATAAATGTTTTAGGGATTACCTTAGAATTACACGAATGGACCCCAGAGGATCAAACTCACTGACTTGATGATCCCAACTGTTTCTTTTCATGTCCATTAGACTGACATTTGTGGTCGGAATGTCTCTATTAAGTAGTGAATATATAAAAAAAGTTAAAAAAATCATAATGCTCAATTTACTTTACATGTAGCATCAGCAGCAGCTTAATCAGTCCGATACTTTGCTTAATATCCAAACTAAAGATCACGCTCTGTCTGAGATAGAGCTGGGTGATACACAGTACATTATTTTCCATAATAGCCGTTATCGATATAAATCCAATAACCAGAAAAAATATTTTTTGCACATTTGTGTTTATGTACAATGTTCTTAATACGTACAAATACATTTTTCTCATGAACCAAACAGATTTTACTTGCTCGTACAATCATCCTGTGCCACTTTAATTTACTTATAACATTTCATACAAACCACTACAGTGAAAAGGTGTATAAAATGTACATACTCAGCAGCTCAACTCACTCAGCTGATGATCAATTCACCTTCTAGTCCTAAATAGTTAGTAATCGATGATATCTGATCGTGACTCCGGTTCATTGCAGTCACTTTAACCCTGATGTCCTAACTGTGCGCGTCACGCTCTATCTTGTGTTGTGTAGCAGGTTTAAACATGTTTCTCAGAAAGAATCAAATAAATAAAGTAATCGTCAGTCCTGTACGTGTCTCATGACTTGTGATCAGTGATTGTTAAAGTGTAAAGTGAGCGCAGGTCAGAAGAGTGAGGAGGAAGCAGACTCCGACAGAGACTCATTATCATTGGCTGTTTGTGCTGTCATCTTAAATTTCTATCGATGAAATGTTATATCGCAATAATTATCGATATCGTTTTATCGCAGAGCCCAATGCCATGGTGTGGAAGTTTTCCCACTGGATAATAAACTTGTGACCACTCTGAGATTAATGATTACACTTGAAATTTCTTCATTTTTTTTTTGTAAAGATTTTGCTGCAGCCAGCCTCACTCTTGTGATGTACTTTCAGATGTGCCTGGAGATTAGTGTGTGATGCTTCCAGAGGCTTCCACCTTCGTCTGAGACAGTTAGCACATTTTCACATTAATTCATCAGGTTCCCTTTTGGAATTTCGGTTAAATAAGCACGTTTGCTCTTTGCCTTGACACCAAATCCTTTGTCTTGTCGGGGGAATTCTCCACTCGTCACATGAGAAGCCACTCTCGGTTTATGATTGTAGTGTCAAACTAAGGCTTAACAACAAGCATTTTACAACATTTATTTAACCTTGTCATATATTTTATATTATTTTACTAACACAGGTATGTAAATATTAAACAAATGAGTTTCAGATCTATTTAACACATGCTTTACTGCAGCTGGATATGTAATCAATGTGTACCCGAATGTAACCCTGCAACACAGACTACCAGCACATTACTTAAAATTGTGCAGAACAGCCGCAACATCTGTCAGAATTTGAAGTGAAAGACTCTTAGCCGCTACAAAATGTGTTTACAAGCCGTAATATCTGTCAAGGGGGGCTAGTAAATAGTCACTTATATTAATCTTCACTTAAATATGGAATTTCAGCCTGCCCACACTTTTGCTTTCAGCAGTATACACTCTGCTTTTTCAGGGAGAGAAATCTAAGCAGCAACAAGGATTATGCTGAGACAGCTAATATCCCTAAAATAATACCAGCTCATAACTTAGGCAAACAAAAAAAAACTGACTGCAGCAGCAAGTGGGGCAGGCATGAGCTTAATCAGCAGAGCAGCAGTGATATGCGTCAAGATATAATGCCCAAGCTTAAAGAGCCAATAAATGCAAAACATATTCTGTTGATCAGCCAATCAAACACAAGTGCAACTTCTGCACTGTGCGTTAGCATGCGTACACTTTAAACCAGAGAATTTATATTAAGATGGACGGAATGACAGCTCCTTGAAAGTGAGGCCAAAACATCTTAATCACCCCAGATGGCTGGCTGCAGTAAACATAGTTAAGCTCGCCATGTCTCATTAGTAGATGAGACATGGGCCAAACTAAAGACTCGAAATACACGTTCATTAAGTTTTTCTCAAAGATGGTATCTGTCATTATAGATAAATCTCATCACAGTGATGTTTGCATACAAGTGTTATTTTTGGGGATAACATTGGTTTTAATTAAGGCACACTATATCGAAAGTGTATCATTATTGCATCATATCAACATGCGCAATATACGTCAAAAGACTGCTTGAACTGCGATAAATGGTGTTGAGGTGCCACGCATTCACACTTTGCATGTCATATTTGGCCAGATCAGATGGAGCCCTGCTGCCATAAATAATAAAAACAGATCTTCAGATCATTGATGGCTTTTTTTGACAATATATGGAAAGCTGGAAAAGATGGCGAGGCACTCTGTTTGGCTGGATGCTGTTGGTGCAGCCGGATGCAGAACTACCTCACCGATCGCTACTGCTCAAACTCTGGCTCCAAATGGTGTCAATGGCACAAGATGGCAGTGTTTGTATCTGGGATATTTTGGTTTCATTTCTAGGGGGGCAGATAAGATGAGTTGTCCATCTAAACCAGGAGTTCTCAAACTTTTGCAAGCTGGGCCCCCCCAAAGCTGGTTAGGAGTAGTTGGGGCCGCCTGCCACCGCCGCCCTCAACTACACCACCATATATAGATAGATAGTTAGATAGATAGATAGTATATTGTTATTGATAGGCCTGCCATGTCAAGGTTAGGTTGTTGTTATTGCTAGGCCCATACAGACAATTATTATTACTATTTTACTATTTATTATTATTATTCTGTCTCGCGCGGCCGGCAAAATCAAGGTTTTCTGCAATTGTATGGGGTTTGCCAAGCTAAGATATTCTATGAGCAACTACATACAATGCCTCCAGACACTGCTTGGAGACAGTGCTATACTTGGAGATGGTGGTTTGTTGTTTCTGGAGGCCATCACGTTTACCTTTTAAAGAAGTCCACAGGCTTCTCTTTCAAGTCACAGTGTTTGGTGTCGAGGTGCCTTTTTAATTTGCATGGCTTCATGCTGTCATTTGCCAGCACCTCTGCGCACAAAACACACTGAGTTCTTCGCAACTGGCGCATCAGTTGCCTGACTTTTAGTGTGATGTTAATAATGTTCTAATTGCAACGTTGCAGTCTTGTGAGTGTGTTTGTATGTGTGGCTGTGAGCGACTCGCACACGAATAATGAATAAGGCTCTGCTAGGCAATGGTTCCTAACAAAACGAACAGTAAACAGTGTAGACAGAGACAGCACAGAATAGTATTCAAGTGCTGGTGTTTTATTTGTTGCAACACGGTGGATGATTGAAGATGTAAAGGTAGGTTTTAAGGAGAAAGGGCTAGCTGCAGTTGGAAGAAGTTAGCTAGCTAGAAGGCTAGATCTTGGGGCTACGAGCTTTCTCAAAAAGACTGTGGAGCAAATTACTCCTTAGATTAGGCTACGATTAGGCCTGCTGCAATTACAGGAAGGTATTGCTAAGGAAGGATTGAGTCTTTAAAAAGACTGTTTATTAAGCAATGAATATCTGAATTATAGAGGGAAAAAGACCAATCGCACAAACTCTGCAGGGTGTCGTCTCAGTGAGGGAGAGTGCTGACCATGCCTGCGGTTACTTTTATACCCGGAAGCGTACGTGTAACTCACGTTCAAATGATAACACTCCTCTTTTGATTGGTGGATCAGGAACGAAACAGTATTTGATTTGTTTGTGTCAGTCCAGCCCCTAGCATTTCTCCGTCTGTGACATCGCGCCGCCCTGGAGAGTGTTTGCTCCGTCCATGCTCTGAACTGTGATGGAGAACATACTAAACATCGGCACCCTATAATGCTTTTAGGGTTTTTGGGTAAATGAATGAACATATTGTGATTGAGGCTTTGATTTGCGATCAGATCAAAAGGCAAAACCTGTAATCAGCACTGAAGCCAAATCCACATTTGTGGATTAGTAATCCCTTGCTTCAACACTCCATTAAGCTTTATGACACTGTGATGGTGAACATTGTGATTATCAAGAAACCCTGAGTCTATCTGACTGTAAGGCAGTTATCTAACTCGTTTTGTGGTTTTGGAAAGACATGTCCATGTTCACAAATTTGGAGCTGAGCCAAGATCATCGGAATAACATTTATAAAAATTATTTTCAAAGGGTGGCTTTGTGCTGTAACTTTAGTGACTCTTATCTGCATAAGGAGCTTTATTTCTTTAGTAATCATTCCATTAATTTGTGATTACACTGTATCCCCTGGAGTTTTCATTGTAAAAAGGCTGATCTTTTAATTAGACCTAAAGGGGATTGGAGCTGTGCTTTTACATATTCCACTAGCGCAATGAATAATACAACACTGCCGTATGGACTCATACAGCTCACATTACGTAACCAGGCGCCAATTATTCAGGTCTGTATCTGAGCTGTGAACTCACAGCCTTGGCTTTATCACATAAAACAGGGACAAAAAGCACAAGAGTGTACATCAAGCCACAGTAGAGAACAGAAGTGCTCTGAACTGACAGCTCATCACACTCCACCATAGTCAGTAGGACTGGGCCTGGATCCCTGTTAACCAGCGGGTCGTCTGCAGGAGAGGGCTTTCTATCAGGAGTTCCTGGCCCATATTCATTTTATTTTCATCTATATGTATTCACTTTCTCTGAGTAAGACTTCTGCTCACAGCCTTTGGCACAGATAATGTTGGAGCAATGCTGTTGTCCTGGTAACAAAGCCTAATGACAGGATTTGATATGAATCTCGGATTTAGAGAAAAAGCTGCAGTGTGTTGCTGGCTAAGTAAAGCTCTATGCTGAGGTTCATGTGTGTGTCAGTGTCGGTGTACATGATTTCATTGTTATTATGAAATTCCCTCAAGACAAATACAATGATAAAAAATATCCAACATGGTGGTAGTCTAGGGACATGAGTTAATTTGAAGTTGATGTTCAGGTTTAAATTAATGCTGTAGTTAAGTTAATATCATGAGATGAGGTGAAACAAAGACAATTCATTTAGCAGTATAAGAACACATTGATACAGCAGCTAAGGTTTTAACAGATCTACCCTTCACCCCACAACTTACCAACACGCCAGGTTTGGGATAGAAAGCTAATTAAATGACAAACAGTTTTGCAACAAAACTCGCAGCCAGACAAGATTTGTTTAGCAATATTGTATGGCTTGTTGTATTTGATAGCACCAGTACAGAGATGACAGGAAATGTAGGAGAGAAAGACAACGATTCCCAGTCACCTTAGGGGAGCCACACAGTCAAACAACAAACACACCAGAAGAGTGTTATCCAACTTGAAACCCCCCTTGTAAAACAACCCGGTAGACCGACAGTACATACATAGAGTCAGGACTCTATCTACGTCAGCAGTCTTCCATCAACTTGTTGCATCACTTATGGGGTCAGTAGAAGCATCATCATGTGACAGGAAGCCACAGTGAAGTCATTACCGGCAGTGATGGAACAATGAAGGCACAGTTGTCCTGAAAGCACTGCATCTGAAATAGCACACATCCTGTCAGACCACCCTTTTCACCCTCACCAAACGTTTTCCCAACTCCCTTTGCTTGGCTCAGCCAATACTTTGTACCACAATCAGGATCGCAGCAACAGTTTTCTTTCTCTACATTTGCTCCTACAGGGTATCTAAACTAGTTGCTGGAGAAAATAACAGGTTGCATGGCAGAAAGCAAATGGAGACAATATCAGAAGAGCAGCGGGATGAGTGGAAAGGTGAAAGAGAGTCAGTGCTGCAATCACTGAGGCTGCCTTTCACACTGAAGGGGGGTGCATCCAAACAGCACACTTCCTTCTTCCCCTCACCCAACCTTTGCCTCCTTGACTCAGCCTGGTACTAAATATAGTGAAGCTGACAGAAAACAACACAAATACAAATGCAAACCAAGAACAATAATGCGTAAATTTAACTGGCTCTTTCTAGTTAAGGATGTAGAGTGCTAACACATGATGGCAAGTCTTGAAGAACTGCTGGGAGTGGAGACAGTCAGTGGACCTTGATGAAGAGCCACAGAGTGGAAGGTGTGGCCTTCGACAGGGGTTTGTTCTCTGCCAACAAGGCCCCAGGAGTTAATACAATCCGGTTGAGGCAGACGGTGCTCGTTCCTCTTTCCTCGCTCCCTCCTACAACTTAATTTATGCAGCATCTTGCAGTGCCGCTGAACTTGAATAGCAGCCGCGACAAGAATTTGAATTTTATTTTAATGGGGAGGGGGGGTCGGGGGTAGAGCTGAGAATCATGGTGTTCTTGGTTGCTTGGGAGAGTGCACAGGGCTTCACATGTGCCAAAAGCTCTGCTCCTGTAAATACAGACTGAGGACTTCAATTTGCAGCACTGTGACATGTGTGTAGTCCCTGATCCCTCCGCAGAGAGGGGTCTTAATTTCGGCTGGAAGTTGGGAGGGGGAGCGATGCTGACGTCTCTCCTTTGAGATCTCAGAGGCTTTCACCGACACCCCAGAGAAATATGGACAACTTTATACAGTTCAACCTCTACTCTCTGTTCACTCCTTTCCATCTTCAGGAGAGAACTACTAACTATGGCCCAATTTCATTGTCCTCCTCCTCTCTCTTTCTGCCTTCTTATCTTATTTCTCCTTCTCCTCAGGAAGCAATTTGAAGCGAAAGATGCTTGGTTAAGGGCTACGATGGCGCACTCTGCTTTGATATGCTGCTTTGGCTTATGAGCTGTCAAGATATATGGACAGCATGGGATAGGATGGGAGGAGAAGAGAAGAAGGGGGGAAGCAAGGGGAAAGGAGCTCAGCCTTGATTTGGGAAAGGGATATGGGGAGAGAAAAAGCTGAGCTAAGTGGCATCCTTCCAAGCGAGTCGGTGTTGAGATACACTAATTAACGAAGGCATAATTAGATTTAGGCCTGACACACAGAAAAACACTCCGATTTCCTGTTTCCCTCCACCCCCCAACATCCAATTTGGGAGAATTGGTGCTCATCCAAGTCTGCCCACCATGCACAGTCATGGTCTTTTCATATTTTCAGCAGAAATCCCTGCACTATTTTCATTTGACTTGAGGTACCAAGTAATGAAAAGAAGAAACCTCGAACCTTATTTAGACCAGAGAATATTCTTCCCAGACAATCCTTCCCCACTTTCCCATTACTCATCTACATTCTCCGGACTGAGATTGTTTTCATGTAAAGATTCGCCAGAATTTCATACTTGACTAATGATAGCGAAGATTACTCTACCAGCGGCAGTGTTTGATAGGACAAAGCTAAGGTGAATAATGTTATTCCCCTGTCACTTCTGCTAGGATCTAATCATCAATCACAGCGCCTCATAAACATTGTGTGTTCACACAAAAGATGTGATGCATTTGTCCCAAATTAGATTGTGGCTCTGTGTCATTCATCAAGTCTTTCTCATATATTTAAAGGCCACGGTACATAGCGACACCAGCAGAATGGTCTGGAAGCCCGGCGCTGTCAAAATGTCCTGGAGCCATGTATTTCCTTCAATTACATTCTGGAGAGATTGAGGGAGGGAAAATGGCATTGAGTATCAGAGGACCAACAATTGTTTAAATGATTTCACAGGTCCTCTCACGTCGAGAGGTGGGTGAGCATCAGAGGGTGGTGCCATTGACAGTGAGCTCATGTGTGCATTTCTACAGATCAGTGTGTTTTCATGTATGACTGTGTGTTTTACAGTATTTGTGCATGCTTCTGACCTGCTGCCTTACGGCAGACCTCAGCTGGAAAGTGCTTGATAGGACAAAAGGCTGTGCCAGAGGGGTGGCCAGCAGTGGCGTAGTTAGGATTATGGGCAGATTATTGGATGGTTTTCCATGGTGCAAGTCCAGGGGCCCATGGGCCAGAACTTCTGTATAAAGTTACTGTGAAAATGTCCTTTTTAAAAGTCAAACGAGGCAAAATGTCATTCATGTATCTTTCTAGTCAATGGCATGTCTTGGTTGAGTTGTGTCTCATTGTATTATTTGCGTGTTCTTGTGGTTGTCTTTGTGGCCAAGTTGTGTTTCTTTGTAGGCATTTGTGTCTCTTTCTGTCTGATTGTCGGGCTCCTGTGTGAGGGACAGTTTTACAGTCCTATCTGCAGGGGACCATTATCCCATAATATGTGAGGATTTTAATATATACTAAAATATCAATGTTTATGTGCCATTTATCTTCTACGCTGATTGAATAATGTTTTGATTAATCACATGCTGTTTATTCATGCCAAAAACTAGAACTGAGTCCTTTTCATGCCCCCCTTCCTCAAGATTGAGCACCACTCTAACTCCCCCCACCCCCCTTTCAAAAGTTTACCGCCCCTGATGGCAGAGAAGCAGCCTCTCTAACAGACCGCGATATATATCAAATGAGTAGAGGCCACGTTGATATTTCACATTCAAATTTTACTAACGTACTGTGCATAAAAATGCATAATCTGGGGTATAATTTAAATGCGAGGTACAAACATCCATCCCTTCCCTCCCTCCCTCCCTCCCTCTTGTGCACAACAAACAGAGCACCATGGATAACAAGAATCATTGGTGTGCATGTGCTGCAGCAATAAGACAGAGGGTTACTTTGTTGTTGGCCAACCCAGTTGCTCCACCTCCTCCTTGTATCAGTACATCTTTCCCTCTAACTGCTTGGGGCATGTGGCATGGGGAAAAGAAAGAGAAGAGTGTGTGTCACCGTTTCTTGTTTCTTTGTGCGCCATATCCCAGACCTTGTGTGCCTCAGGAGTGTGTGCTCATGTATTAGGACGCATGAAAGGCTACACATGTACGTCATAGACCTGGACACTCTGAACCTAAAAGCTCAGCACTTGGAGAGAGGAAAAAAACAACACAGCTGCTTGCTGAAGTAGGTTAAACCAAAGAATAATTAGAGTTGGCACAGGCAGAGCTGTTTGGTAATGTGAATATACAGAATGTGTGTGTGTGTGTGTGTGTGTGCGTGTGTGTTTATATGTTTGGAGGGGAGGGGGTCTGGACTGGAGCGAGAGATGACTATCAGCCATCCAGTTTAGGTAGCTGCTTCCTGAGTGCTGATGTGGCCCCCCTGGTTCAATTGGGTGGGCTGCTGAGTGACTCCAGGGCTGCTTACTCACTGGCTGTTTAGCCAGGCTCTGCTGCAGCACAGCAACGCCATCCTGTGGAGAACAAGGCCAATGCAGCAATAAGACACCCTGCCGGAGGTCCAGATGCAGCCAGTGAGACCAAACAAAGATGCAGGATTTGTTTTTCAGAGGCCAAACTGTGTACTACTGGCACCAGACTGCTCAACGTTTACTCAGCAAGTTGGGTAAAGGAAACGTAACCCTCCACCTCGTCCTTGGCAAGAACGTAGAGCATCTCAGGGTCGAAGAGAAAAGTAAAAATGTTCTCATGGGTTCAGCGGGTTGATCATGAAATATGACATAAATCAGTATTCACACTGTCTAGTTGGTTGGCAACACTGTTTTGCACAGAATAACCTCCACCCATCTGTCTGTATAATACTTGAAGCAAAGCTCCTGGCTACAGTTCATCCTTCTTGCAATGAGTTCAGAGTGTGCTCCTTCCACTCTGCTCTTGACATTAGTATTCTCAGAGGGGAGTGCTTACCGAAAACCAATTCCCAAAGCTCACGGCTCCCTGCTGAGACGCTCTTACCAGCACTTACTGTAGATGGCGACAGACGGCTGAGCCAGGGGCGATAAGAGCCTCTCAGCAGGGTGGTCTCTTTTTGGAAATGCAGTCAGAAACTGTCATGCCTTATAACTCTCTGAGAAGGAAAATAGTTCGTTTTTTGATCCCAAACTCACAGCTGTAAAATATTCACTGAATCCTTCTGAAAACATGATAGTTTAACAAATCTGATTATCACATAACAGGTGATTTATCAAGGATGCTTGACAGTGATTTAATGTTTTGCTGAGTATTAAAGTTTGTTTTTTCTTTACACTTTGTACTGAGCAGGACATTTTTTAAAGGTGCACTGATCAATAGTCTATATGATCATTGGATAAAGTTACCATGTATAATGAGGAACAGGTCGTTTGTCATATTGCCAAACCAAAATTTTCATCTGATACTGCGATTCCCTCGATTTTAGCATCTTTCACCTCATTGTTTTGGATTTCTGGCCCACTCCTGTCTTATTCTCTCACTCACTATCACATTCATTCTCAATGCTCACATCAATGCTGGCCGAAAAAAAAAAAAAAAAGGCAAAAGCAAGAAAACCTAGCCGATGAAACCTGCCCTGCACCACAGTGGTAGATTTCAGTAGCTATGTTTGATTGCTCACCACTTAGTAAATGAAGAATGAAGAATCAACGTTTGCTATCAACATCATGCTCTGCCCACAGTGCAAAGATGGTTTCACAAAATAAATCCACAAATCCAAACCAAGAGAGGTTTTTTGTGTTGGGAAATCTACCAGCAAACCTTTCCTGCAGTGTCTACACTGGCCCATCACATCAAAACAAGTACAGCATTTACTGCAGCTCCCCTATTTGAAGGCATCTGTGTGTTTGGATGATGTTTAATGAGTTGTTTCTGTCGGCTCTATAGCCTGTGAGAGATGATTGGTAAAACCTCTGCATCTTGCTTTTGAGAGAGAAGATTTTAAAAGGCTTTCACTCCTAAACATAACAAGTTAATAATTAATTTGAACAGACCTATGCAGTTGCAGGTGGAGGCAAGGTTTCCAAAATATTTTCATGCAGAAGTCAAAGTAACAGTCAAACCACAGTGCCCCACTGAGACCTCCCCCTGCCACAACCCTTCTGATTGTGGTGTTGACACACCAGTTGACACAGAGTTCATTGTTACTTTGTTTATTCGACAATCGGATAGGCTGCTCATGGCTCATTGTTCCCCCCACAGTGTCATTTGTCTCCCATAACACAATATTATGCTAATTCTTCCCTAGTGCAATAGCAGACATCAGTGCTGTCATTCTTTGGATTGACAGCTGCACAAAATGTGCTCGATGGGTTGTCATCTCCTGCAGAAACAGTGGTTCCTTGTAGACATGCTGCTCTGTTTTATTTATTTTTGATTTTATACAAACACGCACACACACACACACACACACACACACACAGAGCAACTGAGAAGAGTTTCTGACCTTTAACGCCCAAGTTTGCTCAGTTTCATATTTTAATTGAAGTAGTAAATGAGACTAAATGGTAGAAAGGTAAACTGTCTAAGGTACAACAAAGAGGAGAGATGATACAAAACAAGTAACGTAAATTTTATTTAGACCATCCTTTTTCAGGGGGTAATAAAATTAATGCTGGAATGGAAATAAATTCATTCTTGAATTTTAATGCAAACGATTGCTACAGTTGTTGGTGACCTACGAAAACATCTGTACAAAGACATCTGGGACTCAATTGTACTGCAGGAAGTAGCCTTGATTACTGCTATCAGAATGGAGGAAAGACGAGTAATGAAAGAAGACACACTGGTTGGTCAGGGGTTCGTCCAACAGCAAGATAGTGTGTTAAAACTTTCAAAGGAAAGAATCAGACATAGACTGTAAGTCTCTAGATTTAAAGCCTATCCAGCTGCTTTGAGATTACTGGACAGAAAGTGAAAGTAACATCTAAAAGTGCTCAAGTATTTGTGAGAACATTCTGCTACAGAGACTTGAAATGAAGTGAAGAGATTGGATCTTTTTCGTTTCGTTTGTCACATTGAAAATGTTTATTTCAGTTCCTAGTATATTCATTTTGTGAGCATTAAAGTAGTACCACTGCATTACAATTGTTTTAAACCAAGTAATTGGTTTGGGAAAACATCAACAGAGGTGTGTAACACGTCACTCACAGTGTTGTGATGTGTATGTGTGCTGTCCATGCAGAGCACCAGATAACGAACATGGTCCAACTCATCAAAACATCGTGTGAGTGGTGGTCAGAAGATTCAGTCGGTATAGAATTCTTATGGACGTTCTTAATGCAAAACTGAGGCAAACTTGCCATAAGTCAAACAAGTTAATAAAAAGTTCAACTTTACTTGAAGTTTTTTTTGTGATGCACATCATTTTCGATCAGACCTCAGAGCAGTGACAGGTAATTTTGCAGCAGCACCTTGACATCTTTTCCCCAGATGTTCTCCTGCTGCTTGTGGACTCATTTTCTGACTGATGCTAGATTGACAGTGTTGTGATTTAGCATCAGGATAGCACAACCAGGATCACAGGACTAGGGTGACGTCATGTTTCAGTAACTGACCCCACTTTCTTTGGGTTTATTATGAATACACATAATGTGGGAGTAGCCATCAAAACAAGTTCATTTGCAGTTGGGATGTGATTGTGTTTAAACGTAATTTATTTACCAAACGTAAATCTATCCATGACCATCCGAGGTTAAAGTAGCACAAGGCGTCAGTGTGATTGTTGTTTGGCCTTGAGCTTGTATCAGCCTGTACATGGGTCATAGCCAAAACACCCGCTTCCCCCCCTTTCCCAAAAATCTGTCAGCACCAGCTGGAGTCATTACCCCTGGATAGGCGAGGGCCACTCCTCCCTCGTATCCCCGTCGGCCAACAGGGACAGCTGCTCATTACAAACCCATTTCCTCCCTCCAACATTATATCTATTAGTAACGAGGCACAGCTAGTCGAGTACATAGCAGCCTATTGTCTCTTATGACATTTGCATTATTTCATTTAGTAACTATTGAAGGGATGAATGTGTTTAGTGGCCACCTGCTGGCAGACCCTAGGTCAGAACAATATGTTGGATGTAACTGTGAGATGATGGCTGACTGTGAAATGATGAGCCTCATTAGTGGCTGATGGCCATGGGTATTCATTCTGAGCTTTTTTGGGGTCACTGCTAATTTAATACTCACAGAGCCGGGAGGCTGCATGTAAATCACGTAAATGACTCACCAAGCAAGAATCTCTGTAGAGATTTAGGAAACACAACATTATATATTGAAAAGCAACTTGTTAGTTTGTTGAAAATGTTGAACTGCACCACATTAATTAATGGACTGCAATTATATCGCGTTAATGATAACTTAAAGCACATATTCACCCATCACACAGGGCTGATACATACTGTACACTGCCAGTATAGCTGTCAGGAGAAGTTTAAGGTTCTGTGTATTACCCAACATTTCAGAGTATGGACTGAGGGAGACCGAGATCGAACCACTGAGCTTCTAGTTTGTTAATGACAAAACATTTTATTTTGTTACATCAACCTTATATAAACAATAATTTAGCAACTGGAAGCAAAAAAAGAAGTGAGCGTGGAGAGGAGATACATCGATACCATTAGTCCACTCCATCACAATTGCACAGACACTGCTCGAAATGGCAGCACTCATATCCTGGATATTTGGGCATCATTTTTGTACAGTGGCACAAATTCAGTCTATAGACATAGTCACTGATATATACGAGAACAGCAAAAGAAAAAGATTCACTACTGTTACTCAATAAGGGGACAAAGTGTTGAGCCGGTCCAGATCAACCCTCACCCACATCACTCAACATAGGGATTGAGTGCACCAAAGGATGGGACCTGGGGCTGGGACAGGGGGCTTGTGCTCCTCTCCGCCCCAGATAGAACTGGCCCTTGTTCCAAAGCGGGCAATGAAAGCTATCCTGCTGAAAGAGGGCCCTCCGCTGGAGGAAGATGCTATTGTCTGGGGAAGCTCTACGACACAAAGAAGTACTTCCTCCTACTAATGTTTCATTCAGAGTTCCCTGCTTTGTCTTACACTGCTCTGTCTATACGCAGTAGATCAGATAGTGATACAGAGCCCATCATGTGCGTTGTAGGTTGTATGTTTTGTCGAGTGCTTCTTTGCACCCATGTGGCACTTATTCAATGTCTTTCTTTATGAGAATGTGCGTTTCTGTGCACATCCGTCTCCAGTTTTTTTTTCGAAGCTGCCCTATGTGTGTTCTTAATCTTCTCGTATCACCCCACAGGGACTCTTCGCTCTATGAGTAGTGATTCAACGTATCTTCCCAGATAAACGCTAGGAGTCTCCGCTCTCAAAGTGGGAATATTAAAACTGTCGATGCTGTTGCCTGGAGGAATGTTTTGTTTATGAATGTATGAGCCCTAACTCCCAAAAGTTGAGCGTAGGCAGTTACCAAGGAAGAAGACAGCTCCGCAGTGCATATCACTGAGCCAGTTGTTTAAAAACCTGGCTTTTCTTTATCCTTTGTAAAAATGTAACAGTGTTTGGAGTACAATCCAATTTAATGGAATGAATGCAGCTAAATACAAAGCCACCACTAGCAGTTAGCTTAACTTACCATTTAGAATGTTAAGCTATGGAGGTGATTATCAGTTTGTTAAATTTTAGAGCCACAAGAGCCATATTTTTCCCCAGTATGCAGTCTTTCTGCTAAGCGAAGCCAAGCAGAAGTTAGGTTAAATGCAGAAGCAGATGTGATTGGTTTCCCTGTGTTTCTACGCCAATGTGGTGACACTGAAATGGACAGGCAACGTGTCCAGGGAGTAACCTGCATCTATCACCCAAAGTCAACTGGTACTGGCTTCACTCCCCCCAAAATGGCAAAGCTAAAAAAGGCTTTGATGGTTATATGATTATCAGGGTGGTATTAAGCTTATGTATTTCATCATGTCAAACTATAAATATAAAATATGGGGTTCAAAAGGATGCTTAATACATCTTTTGCCATTTTGGACGTGCAAATTTCATGGCTTACGTCATTGATAATTTCCCTCTTCAATTTCACAATCTGAATGAAGATATTTGGTCTTTTTGTTAGAGAAAAAGAATGTCAGACCACATTTTTTTCCAGAAGAATATATTAAATATGTTAAAACCTGGAAACCCTATCCTTCGTCAACAGCAGGCAATGGTTTATTGGTGGTTATTGCTGGTTTTCTGGCATTTTATCAGCCCATCTGCTGCTGACGATTGGAGCATGTGGTGTAATATTATCCAAACACATGCATGCACACACTCACGCACACAACTATACGCATGCAAGTATTACCCACGACACTAGTGCATGCCAATAGATACAAATACACACAGCTTTAGTTTACATCCACTTTACTGCACAAGCCCAGACAGGTAGACAAACACAAACATGCACACAGATCTGTCGTCAGTGCAAATGTGCCAACACACACACACGCACACAATACACCGGATCATTTTAGTACACATTTTATATTAATCCACGCATAATTTAACACATGCACACATCCTGCATCAGCAAACTGAGCACACCAGGGCTGTTTTTGTAGTTAGCACCTTAGCAAAGGGTAGACTTTATATTAAAAGTTTCACTTGTAAAAAGCTGATTACACATGACACAGAAGCACAACGTCACAACAGTATGAAGCTTACAGTTGTCAACGACCCCCCAGTTAACCAGACAAAATGACGCCAGACTCAACAAAAACAACACAACACACAATATACAAACTTTCCTGCCATTTGTATGTTTTAGGTCTCGCAAAACATCAAACAGGTGAAGCAATAAAATGCAATACTTACATCACATCCAGTCACCTGTATTTCTCATATGAAGAGATGAAGAAATCCCAGGTGTAAGCTCGTCCTCGTCACTTGCTGCTGAATCTCTAAAACAGGTTGATCCGAACCAAGCTCGCTTAACCTAGTTTTTTAATGTTGGGGTGTTTTTGTAAAGAATCGTTGTCAGAAGAAGACAATAAGAAGAGAGAGAAAACAGAATTTGATAAAAGAGATAAGCCTCCTCCGACTAAATTGTACGGTGGAAACTTCTAGTGATCACATTTGTCCCGGGTCAGATTGTCAGAATCTGAGGGAAGTAGCAGCTCCTGTGACCGGGCTGTGCGCCTTCTCCCTGCAGTGGAGCTGTCTGTGTTCTCTGCGTTCATAGCCAGGGACTATTTCTTTATTTATCGCAAGTCATATCGTCATCGCGATATTAAACAACGTTATCGATATCACGAGTTTTGCTAATATCGCAAACCCCTACAATATACACAAACAAGCAGCTCTGTTTCAAATTCAACCGTATTGCACTGGTGCAGCAGTACATTTATTCATAAGACGTCATCAGTCGTTTTTTAATGGCATATGCTATATATATGTCACACTGCACAGCCCTGTTCACACATGCACACTTAATTTATTTGGTTACATGCCAGCTCACTGACGGAGCGATATTTTATTACAGATCACATGGACACAGTCTGTAAGAATTTCCCTATACATATACAAAACACATATACATTCACGCAGACACTAACACACACCCACAGTGGTGCAATAAAAGCGTGTTTTATGACATTGATGAATGGATTTTGGATATTGTATCCTTTTAAATGGGTGCAGACTTGGGGCACTGTTGGGCACTGGGGAATGATATGCACACAAAAAAAACATACTGCTTACATATAAACTAAGCAGTACAGATATGTATCAACACTGTAGCATACATATACTGTAGATGCATGCATGTAGAGATGTAAAAATACACATCCAGGGATCCTGTCCCTCTTCTCGGGGAAGCCCAGTCTCTGCTATGATTAATGGTGGTTGTGTGGCTCCCACTCTTTACCTCATGCTATCTTTGTGCTGAGGCTGAAAAAATAAGAAAGCTGTCAGCTTACATGACGCAGACAATAATAATGATAACTTTATTTATATAGCACTTATCTAAACAAGGTTACAAAGTGCTTCCCAAAAATGAATGAATAAAACTAAAAAGGTATCATTTGAGTTCAATTTTATTGCCAAATCATAATATATTGAGGTTGAGACCTTAAAATGTATAGAGGAACCGAGCAGTTCCACAATGAGCAAGCACGTAAGTGACTGAGTAGAAACTCCTCAGACAGTGGGCGGCCATCTGCCTCGACCGGTTGGGGTGAGCAGAGAAATATGGGGGAAAGAGGAGAGGTGGGTGGTAAAGACGCGAGAGAGGAACACCAGGAACATTTGTTTAACCATCATATTTAAGCTTGTTCAGACTGGTTGTTGAAATGAAAATAATAATAATAATAATCTTCTACTATCTGTTGGTGTCATCAGATATTTCAGCCTTTTAATTGCAATAATGTTAAAAGCCAGACTTGAGGAAACATTGAGGCTAAAGTTAAACTCACTTGCTACTGGCTTGTATGGCAGTACTATGAAAGCCATGTGGCCCACTCAGTAGATCAGACATCATTGCCTCTATGCCTTTTTAAGCTAAACACCTACTGTCAGAGTTAAAAGCTCTCCCGTTTAAGAAACTACATAAAATATATTTGTAATAAACGTAAGATAAAGGAATGAAAGGAACACAAACACTGCCGTATCATAGTTACAAATCACATGTAAAAAACGCTTTCCGACAAAAGTATGTTTTTGAGCAGTGATTTAAAGACAGGCAGTGAGTCCGCGAGTTTAATCTCATCAGGCAGGGAGTTCCAGAGCCTCGGGCCCTGACAAGGGAGAAAGCCTTGTCTAACAAGGACAGGCTGGCCGATCTCAGGTTGCAACTAGGATTGTAGGGAGTCAAGAGCTGCGAATTGTAATTAGGGTCCAGCCCACGTGGAGCTTTGAAAGTTATTCAAATAATTTTAAAATCAATCCTGAATTTAACTGGCAACCAGTGAAGGGATTCAAAGATTGAAGTGATATGAAGTTTGTTATAGCTAAAATACGATCAGCAAAATTGTTAATAAGCTGCAAATGAGTTACTGAGGTTTGACTAAGGCATGTATTAAGTGCGCAGCAATATGCCAGATGGGGAAAAAAACAAAGGCATGTGGTCAGGGAGAGATAAAACTGATATAAAATAATACAACTTTTTTTCTGATAAATCTTAATTTTGGATATATTTATAATATATTAGGAGGTAGCAGGATTTAATGATCTCATGACATGTGTTTCAAAATTCAATTGGAAATCGAATGTGACACCTCTATTCTTAACTGTTTTTATAATGGTTGCCTGGGGACAGAGAAATGGTATTAATTTGCCGGCTCGTGACCAAAGATAAGTATTTCTCTTTTGTTTGAATTTAGCTTGTTAGAAAAAAAATGACATCAATTGCTTAATGGCAGTTAGGCACTCTTTTAAGATGCTGTACAGCAATGGCATTGATTTATTGCTATTGGCTCTGCTTTGTAATGTAATGCCTATTATAAAATACCAACAAACTGCTTTTCTACATTAAAAAATAAAGCCTTCTATCCATGTAGTAAAGCTCACGTTTAACCCTCTTAAGCTGAATACTATGCTCAAATTGTGAAGATGCAGAAATGCCAAGTAACATCACCTCTGACACTCATCATTGGTGGTCCCACTATGCTTGTCAGTTGCTTGTTTGCTATTATATTTTGTTCAAAGCTTTTTTGGTCTGTATCTGTAATCTTCGTGGCAAGGGACACGCAGACGAGGGATCCAGTAATCTACATTCATGATGTTAACAGAAGATCCAACATAAGCAGACTAAGCTTACTGCTTGCAAAGTGATTTGCCACTTTGCAAAATGCTAAGATCCAATAAGCGAGACTGCATATAAGTTATATCTAAAATACAAAATTGGACAGTGTACACCAAGTCAATTGACAGATATTCAGGGAGATCTAAGTGAACAGCATGACAGGCTTCATATCTGTGGTTCTGTTCGGTCTTATTAAATCTGACATAGTATTAAGATACAAGGACAGAGCTGGATCAAAGAAATTGGTTTGATGTAATAATGAAACATTTAAAGCTGTGTTGCCACAGCTGCTGAACTCAGGCTGAGGACGTCAAACTGACAAAAATCGGTGGTTCAGCTGAAATAAAAAATAAATAAAAGAAGGTTTATTCTTTGATTAATTCCCAAGCCTAATACACCGGGAGAGCTCTGTGGATAAAGTCTCTACCAGCTTCAAGTCACTGACTCACAGCCAGACTTAAGCAGAAAACATGGCTGCACTCGTGTTTGTTCTCTGACATTTCCAAACCATACTGTCAAAGGAACTTAGTGAACCTTGCCCCGACCACGGAGTGAGATCATACACATGCATTCACAAGCGCAAGCATTTCCAATTGCTGTGACATTAAATTCAAGTGTCACAGTTGCTTTTAAGGGCCCACAGAGTATTTTCTTATTGGTACTTCTTGGTTGTCTGCCCCACTCGTGCGATTCCATGGTTCCATTTTTGGTATTTATACAGGGTGTGCTCACGACATATTTTTATTAAAGTCCAGGTGCTTGGCAGCTTAACCTCAACTGTAAGTCCAGGCTTTCACAAAAACATGACAGGCCTCTGAAATGTTTATTTAACACCCAATTAACTGGCACCAGGCTTTGGAGGTCGGGGTGGGGGAGATGTGGGAAGGTCAGGTCAGAAGTGTAGATGTCTACTTTACATCCTTTATTATATAATTAGTTAATTGTGCATATTAGTTTGATAATAAATTACTATGACAAGATCAATATATGCTGATGTCACACAGTTCGGAGCCACTTCCCATAGGAAAGTTACTTTTGGACATTCCCAACGCAGAAGACATTTTGCTGTAGACCAACGTGAAATACAAAAAGTTAACCTTTTTACATCAAGATGAACATTGATGAACTTGCATCATTGACCAAATAACAATCTCATCAGTACCGACCTATAAGTGAATGAACAGCTCCAAAATAAACAATGTACTGACTGTGTTGCACTAACTTAATACCGTACCTCATTTTTTGCACCGTGATAAATACAGCTTTTCATAAACGAATAGTTTGCAGACAGTTATGTGACTGTATCAGATGGCAAAATAAGTCTTTTGAATGTGAACGTGACAAAATATTTTAACAACCAAGCTGAGCTACCAAGTTTGAAAACTGAAAGCGAGCTGGAGACTTCTGAGGAAGTCAGATGTCAGAGAGCATGATAGCTCTACAAAACTCCAAATTACTTTGTCCAGTTCAGCCTGCTATAGCTCTGTGTACCCTTTTTCTTTGTTAGATTTCATTGATTGATTGAAAGGTCAATAAGACACCAGAGATACTTCAGTTCATCTTTGTAATCAAACAACAAGCAATATTGGACGAGAGGGGGGTGTTGACTGGATTGAGGAAAACAGTGTTGTCTATATCTTTATAGTGCTGTCCTGGTCTTGATGACCACTCAGAGTGCTTTATAGAGGTAGCTTTACATTCACCCTATCACATATGTACAGCACTTTCTTTATAAGAAGGGGCAATTTGGGGTTCAGTATCTTGCCCAAGGGCATGCGGAACGGGGAAGATTTAGATTGAACAGCCGAGCTTCTGCTAGAAGACGACCACTCTAACCCCTGAGCCAAAGCCTCCAATGTTGTTGGAAAGATAACAGCACTACATTAAACATCCCTGACCAAGCTGATCACCTGGTTGACCGACTTGTTGGCAAGATTTGACCCAGGGGGTCTTTTTGTGTGTGTGAGGGGCTTGGTGACATGGCCAAAACAGTGCACACTGCACAATGACATGGGTCTTTGTCCTTCCAACTGATGGATGGGTTCATGGCCCGAGTTTTAGAGTGGACACACACTCTCGGCTAACTCCTGTTTATCACCTCTAGGCAATTGCAACAGACATCTGCACTTCGGTTTGATAAAACTGCACCAGCCAATAGAGATGCATGCTCTCACAAATACAAGCTCCTGCAGTGACCTCCGAAATGTGTAGCTGTAGCAGGGTAGTGGAGCTCTGGAGTCAGCTCAGGCTCTCCCTCCAGTCGCTGTCAGGCCTCTGTCAGCTGCTATCCATCAGAGACCAGTTATTTGGGTTCACCTGCAGCAAACTGGGCTAAGACAAGAGGTCTTGTCAGTCTGTCAGTCACTGAGTAATGACACCAAGCCTGGTCACCTCCAACACTCACTCTCACAGCATAAGCAGCCAGTGAAGTAAAATAGACTGGACTACTCCAGTATTAAAAGGCACGAACTTGAGATCTCCAGTCTAATGTGTGCAGCAGAGGAAAAGGAAATTGTTTATAGCAGTAGAAAAATGTCAAAAGGGTGAATGAAAAAGTTTGGAAGTTTATTTATGTGTCCAAATGTGGAGGAACAGAGCAGACACGATGAATCAAAAATGTCTTATAGGCCCAGGTAATTATTCTAATCCCACTTGAGACAGGGAGGCAGCAAATGGAAATAAAAATTTCATCATTGGGCTTTACTGGGATCAATAAACTGCGTATAAATAAATAGTGAATCGAGCTGAAATAAGACCCCAGCCCCTTCCTTTTGTAGCGGGCTATAAGCCAGACAACTGAACCCACCCTATCTCTTCTCCTGGTATGTCCGATTGCCGGCATCCACAGACAGGCTCATCCTGCATGGAAAAATGATCAGCCATGGAGCTGAACGCTGCCGGCCTCATAAATAAGACAGAAGCAACGGTTGGGAGGGTATCCTGACACAAGGTATCTGACTGTCCAGTTCCCTCGCTTCCACTGCCTGGGTGTAAATCAGACATCTGCTGGTCAGGGGACAACAAGCATGAAGGGTAGAGGAAGGAGAACAGAGGTCCAGCGAGGTCGTATTCTGCGCTTTAGCTTCCATCTCCCCAGGGAAGATGGAAGCTGAGCGTTCATGGCTCTTTGTTTGCCACCCAATGTCAATTCATACAGGAACACTCATTTAGACCAAAGCATTGCTAAATAAAATGACAGCCCTCTGTTGCTGGCAGCTGAGAAGCACCAGAGGCAGAGCTGCCGGTGAAGGAGAGGGCAGCCAGCACTTATCTGCAGGGAACAGAAACTGACAAACACAACTTCCAGGGACTAGCCTGTAGACTTCTGGTTCTCTGCTCCACAAACATTTGCAAGTACAAAATCCTATCATTTCTAAAGATTTTCTGCACCCTCTTCTTGGCTTGGCAACCATCTTGCCTTCATTTATCTCTCCCCTTTCTATCATCAATAGCCACACACTGAGAGTTTATATTGTTCCACTTCAGATCCAGTGAATTTAATCCAAACGACAGGTCCTCTGAAAGTTACACAACTAATTTGACAGTTTGAAGGTCGCTGTAGATATCTTTGGATTGAGGTTAAGAATCAGAGCTGCACAGCGCTTAAATCTGACCATTTCTATGCCAAGAAAGTCAAACAGGTATTTATTCAGTGATTTTCCCATACCTTCATGCACTGAAGTCTGAAAAAGGGGTTGGTTAGCTGAAACTATTTATAGAAATGTTTATTTCTGAGTCATCTACTTCTATAATTATGTGAGCAGTCCTGTAATTTCTTATCTTTTGACTAATTTGCAAGGTGGAACAAGTTTTAAATACATCACTATTAAATAATGAAACCATGTCAGCAAACAGCTGAGTATTTTCACATGCAGCAACATAAGCATTCACTTTAAATCATATTTCTGGCCACTTGATAAATGTAAACCCAATATTCACTCTGCTTTGGCCCTGTTTGTGATCTCTCAAAGGTCCGGAGAGAAATATGAGGCTCACCAAAATGTTAAATGGACTGTTCTGGTCTAATCGACCACACAAATTCAGACAGGGCACCTATACACAGTCATTTTTTATTCACACAATGCGAGCACAATGAGGGGGTTTAGCATCTTGCCTAAGGACACTTCAGCATGTCGACTAGAGGAGGTGGGAATCGAACCAACCTTCATCAGACAAGACGCTCCATCTCCTGAACACTATCTCCACAGCCACCCTTGGTACTGAATGTTAACGGTTTGGTGCTGGGTAGGTTGTATGCCGAGGAATATTATAACTTTTTTGATGTGGCTGAAAGTTGTTTTAACAATGGTCGAGGTGTAGGGTATTTAACAAAAACTAATTTTCAACTGTTTTAATTGTTATGAGTGACTACTTTTATTTGCAAGTAGCCATATGATCCATTGTTGATACAAATATATCAGTTTGAGTCATAATATTGGTGCATCAGTAATTTTATGCATTTATTGTTAGTCAGTGCATGCTATTATATATTAACATGTATCACTTGCTTGTAATAATAACATGAGCATTGATCTAATCCCACTTCACCTGACAATAACGCAGATTTAGAGGATAAAGGTTCCTCCTGTAAGAGAAAGTCCACAGACCAATTCCACACCACAACACACAGAATTGGTTCTCCTCTGATAAGGAACCTCAGCTGAAAGAATGAAAATGTAACTCTTAACAGCTGCATCGTAGTATATTTAATTTTACAGCTGAGCTTTTAGTTTTAGGTCATTAACAAGGCATCTGGTATGGTGTGCACTGATGATGGTCCTGACAGCTCAGCAAGCATTAAATCAAGATGTATTACTTATCAGTTTTGGATGACATTTACACATTCAATTTTAAGAATTTAGAAGACTTTTAATTATTAAATGAACTATGCTACAAGCACAGAAAATTAAGGAGTGAAAAAGTCAAAACCCAGGGTCACAGGATATGTATTTTTTTTCAGGCCTTTTAACACTTAGTTTCTACATGTTTTTTCTTTTGCACCTGCATTTTCTACAAATTAGATTTGCAGACATTTCTTGAGCATTCCAGCGGAGATACTGTGCACCATCCATCATTAAGCAGTGCATGTGCTTCACTGTGAATTCGAAGCTGACAGACTAAGAAGAGAAGAACTTGAGAATCCTTAGCCTGTGCCCTGTCTATAAGCCAAAGCTGAAGTGACCCAGAGAGAGCAAAAGCAACATGATTCCAAAATTTACTAGCTCGAGGATAACAAGGTCTAGTTGTTATAGGCAAACAGCTCGTCCCTGGGATGTAGTAAATAATGGGGAGCTCCACGGTACGAGGCCACAGGGTCTGTGTATGCACGGTATGTTTGCATCTGGCCAGAAAGAGCGTGTGTGGGCTAAGTCCCTCAGTCAGAACAAGACTGGTATAGAAGATGAACAGAGAAAAGGTTATTTCCTTTTTTGCATATGCTACTTCAGGGCAAACTTTTCCCTGTTTTTATAAAAATTTACACCAGGTTAGTTTATCTGTGTGATCTGTTTTCAAAGTCTGATTTCATATTATACAGTATAAAGATACAACAGTTATCTTTGGGATTTGAATGTTTGAAGATTAATTGGCAAAACGGATCCTGCCTATGAATTTAATGCTCAAGGATGAAGTGATTGATTGACAGCATCTTTTAAATTAAAATACAATTCATGAAATTTGTTTGAAATTCCTATCTTCAAGGATGTTCGTAGTTTGCTCAAATCTTTCGACATCATGAGTCCAAACACTTTAGTATCACCATCGTAAAACAGATCGAAACATAATTTTAGCCCACAGTGTCATAGAGTCATACAAGTGCTGTTTGTGTGTGGTTTTGATGACGGCCACTGTGAAAACTGAAGACTCTATTTATCACTCCACTCTCTTTGTCCTTGTCTCAATGTTGCAATCAGACAACCACTCGGAGGGGGGGTGGGAGTGGAGTTGTCAAACACCAGAGACAAATGGAAATGCAGAATGACAAACTCCCATCTAAGTAACCAGCTTATTATCTGATTGGAATCTGTATGAGCACATTCAATTGCGTTGCCCTCGCAGCGTCTCAAGCTTAATCACAGTGTCCAACCCCCTCCCTCCCAGAGATTATCCCTTCCTATCGCGAATTAAATTTGGCTGTCACTGAACATGGCCATTCCATGAAAAAAGCTCTTTGATGCAGGCAACTGGAATTCAATTATGTTCCAGAGAAGAAATCACAACTGCAAACATGGGTGTTGATGTGACCGCCAGCTCAATGATGTTGATTTGCCTTTATAGTTAAAGCTCCAAGCGCCACCATGAGGCTGACAATTGTTTTTTTGTGAAAAAGCTACTGCAGATATTCAATCGAATGGCATGAATTTGTACGGATGTGTATCATATATGGACCCGGATAATACAAATTTGCTGTTATTAGCAAGTGTGGATCTATGCAGAACTCTCAGGGATACAAATGCAACAGGATGCAAAACTCCATTTATAGGAAGCAGTCATGCGTGGATTGTGATGGAATCAGGGAGATAAAAGGTCACCTAACTCATCCTCTTCCTGTCAGCATAAGAAAGCCTGGCAAACACAAAAAAACAGCAGCTAAAGCCAGGAAGCAAACAGTGATAAAGAAATGATTAAAGGTGATTTTTGGTATTTTTTTTCTCGATCCGGGAAACGTCACATTAACAAGGCTTGAGATCAAATCACAGTCCAAGCATAAACTTGATAACCAGAACTCTTATTAATACAATAATAATAATTTATGTAAAAATAATAATACAAAAATAAACCCTAACCCTAAGTGTATTAATCCTTAGAATGGAGAAAACTTAATCTTGCTGAGATCCGTATCCCTCTATCATACCTAATCATTCATCACAGTGCCTCTTTATTCCCCAAAACTACTTTATCATCATCACTCTGTGTTTTGTCAGTTATTGTCCTCAATTGAGACACAAAGTTCCCTACATAGTGACCCACTGTCCATCCTTGTAACCTCCAGTTGACCTGTTACTGACCACTACTGATCAATTACCATTTTCTTGAGTCACACACACACGTACACACACAGACCCCTCCCCCACCTCCGCCCCAGCCCATCACCTGGCCCACTCAAGCATGAGACAGTCGGGGTCGACTGCCAGTCCAATAAATCTGACCAGAAAGAGGAGACCAGCTCACCCCTGTTTATTTTAAAGAGCCTTCTCTGACTTCAAGTCCCTCTCTCTCCTTCCAATTGATTCATAGCCCAGGGCGTGAAGGTTGATAGCAGCCAACAGTGAACAATGAGCACCTGTGTGGGAGTTTGTGTGCGCGCATGTGCCTAACCATGCACTGAGAATGACCTTCCATCAGTTGTTCTGCTGCTGGGGCATCCATACGAGTCAGTTCTGGTTTAAAGAGAAATCACAAAACTCCTCTCTGCTTGCATTAACACGACCCCTGTGTGTGTGTGCGGACATAAAAAATAAATACAATGCAAGTTTACATTCCCTTAAGTTTAAGTGAAGATCGAAAGGTCATTAGAGAGGCTTTGGGCATTTTAATTAATAACCAGGTGTATGCTGGGCCCATTGTGCAAAGTTGATTATCAAAGCACCTGTGGATAGACTTTCCCCAATCAAGAAATGAATGTGCATCTGTTGCAAAAGAAACAGTCTGGAAATTGTGAGAATGCTACAGGGCGCAAAAACTAAAACCAGGTTTCCGTCACATTCTTTGAAATCAAATCCTAGTCCGATAACTTTTTTTACCATTTACTCAATTTTAGTTTGAGACCCATTTTGTCCAAGAGACATCAGTTTCAAATGCTACCCACACACTCCCTTGCATTCTTTATGTCGGCATAATAGTTAAGCAATACATCCATTAAAAGGCAGCACAGAGTCAAGAGTTTTGGACAACATCTTGGCAATGGCAAAGGACATTGTCATAATGCATCTCTTTAGAAAGGGGCATAAGTAGCTGTGTCGATATTGACTAATTAAACAATGGACAAGTCAGGTCTTTTATAATACACGGCAAACCCAGTGGCAAAGTCTCCTGAGGGGGGGGAGGTAAAGCAGCCAATACCCTGCCTTGTGTAGCTCATGTGACAACGCCATCTCTACTGGGGAGTAGTTTTGCCCGGTCTATTGAAACTAGAAAGGTATTGCGACGGCTAATGTCATATAACTAGTGCAATTATGAGCGCTCTTGCCTGTTCCATGGCTTGTAGACAAAACGGATACAAGAAGCGAAAAATGGAAATATTTCGGTTACATCACAGACAGTGAGGACAAGCCTACAGACAGCATAAGGCCTGTCTGCAAAATATGTTTAAAAGCTGTGCAAACCAAGGAAGGCAACATGTCAAAGTTTGCAAAAAACCTTGCAGACCGGCATGCAGAGCTGTATAAAGATTTAAAAGACCAACAGGTAAGTGAATGTGATGGATAACATAAGAACATCATACTCAGAACCTTGCCAGATATCCATGCATGTGGATAAAATGCTAATGCTATGTTTAAACTAATATAAGCAACATTAACTTTACTATAACTTGGAAGCTGCTAACATCAGGCTAACAAATAACGTATATTAACATATTAACGACACCAGTATTAAGATCAATGTAAAAGTAAAAGAACTTGATCTTTAAAATCCAAATTATATATAGCCTAACATTTAAAGTTAAGGGTACTTATCCATTCTCAAAAACCCACCTACATGCATGAAAACTGATAAACAAGAACAAATAAACTACAAGTCTATTGTGCATCATTATCACCATCATTTTTCTAATCCATTTTTTAAACCAAAGAAGTCTGGTGCCACTATCTCAGAAACAGCAATCCTCTATTTTAAGAAAAGACTTGAAAAAGTTTGGGTATCGAAAGTAATGACTTGGTTTTAAGCCTGAAACATGCTTCTGCGACTGCGTCTGCGTCTTTTCACGCCGCTGTGGCGCAAGACTCGTTTTCATTCATGCTTCCCGTACCGTTGCGCGTCTTACAAAGCCATTCCGCGCCAGAACACTAGGCGGAGTAATGCTTTATGTTGAAGACGACATTAGAGACGCCTTCTTTCTTCTTCGTCGATTGTTTATTTACATAGCCACTGCGGCTCCTCGTAGCCTTTTTCTGGCGGACAAATCCGCCAGTCAGTGACAGGTTATACAAGTGATCATACTATCGGATATCTTCTGCCAAGTGCTCTTCTATTTGGTCCATATTCGCTCTTCTAAATCTTCCGTGATTTCTGTCGGTATTATGGGGCATGAAACCGGAAATGCAGCTCCAGAAGGGATGTAGAGCAGACCAATCACAGCCTTGCGGGCCGAGTGAGCTTGCAGAGCTTTGCCGTAAATTTTAGAAAAGGGGCCCGAACAAACTACGTGGCACCCCCCCTCTCTTCATCCCATGGGCCCACCACCTGTGGGAAGACCCGTTGGGGTCGGGTGCGCAGCCACATGGGTGGCAGCGAAGGTCAGGGGTCTCGACGGACCAGACCCGGGCGGCAGAAGCTGGCTCTGGGGACGTGGAACGTCACCTCGCTGTGGGGAAAGGAACCGGAGCTTGTGAGGGAGGTGGAGCGCTATCAGTTAGATCTGGTGGGGCTTACCTCGACGCACAGTCTCAGCTCTGGTACCGTACTCCTGGATAAGGGTTGGACTCTATTCTTCTCCGGAGTTGCCGAGGGCGTGAGGCGCCGGGCGGGTGTGGGGATACTCATAAATCCCCGGCTGAGCGCCGCGGTGTTGGAGTTTACCCCGGTAGACGAGAGGGTCGCCTCCCTGCGCCTAAGGGTTGTAGGGGGGAAAACTCTGACTGTTGTTTGTGCGTATGCACCAAACAGCAGCTCAGAGTACTCGGCCTTCTTGGAGACCCTGAATGGAGTCCTGTATGGGGCTCCAGTAGGGGACTCCGTAGTTCTGCTTGGTGACTTCAACGCACACGTGGGCAACGATGGAGACACCTGGAGAGGCGTGGTGGGGAGGAACGGCCTCCCTGATCTAAACCCGAGCGGTCGTTTGTTATTGGACCTCTGTGCTAGTCATGGATTATCCATAACAAACACCATGTTCGAACATAAGGGTGCTCATAAGTGTACCTGGTACCAGAGTACCCTAGGCCGAAGATCAATGATCGATTTTGTGATTGTGTCATCTGATCTGAGGCCACATGTTTTGGACACTCGGGTAAAGAGAGGGGCGGAACTGTCAACCGACCACCATCTGGTTGTGAGTTGGATCAGGGAATGGGGGAAATTTCCGGATAGACCTGGTAAGCCCAAACGAGTAGTGCGGGTGAACTGGGAACGTCTGGAGGAGGCCCTTGTCCTAGGTATCTTCAACTCACACCTCCGGCGGAGTTTTTCTGGCATTCCTGTGGAGGTTGGGGGCATTGAGCCGGAGTGGGCGGTGTTCAAAGCCTCCATTGCTGAAGCTGCGGTGGCTAGCTGTGGCCTCAGGGTCTTAGGCTCCTCAAGGGGCGGTAACCCTCGGACACCGTGGTGGACACCGGTGGTCAGGGAAGCCGTCCGATTGAAGAAGGAGGCCTTCCGGGATATGATATCCTGGAGGACTCCGGACTCGGTTGCAGGGTACCGACAGGCCCGAAGGGCTGCAGCTGCTGCCATGTCGGAGGCTAAGCAGCGGGTGTGGGAGAAGTTCGGAGAGGCCATGGAGAAGGACTTTCGGTCGGCACCAAAGTGTTTCTGGAAGACTATCCGGCACCTCAGGAGGGGGAAACGGGGAACCATCCAAGCTGTGTACAGTAAGGATGGGACTCTGTTGACCTCAACTGAGGAGGTCGTCGGACGTTGGAAGGAACACTTTGAGGAACTCCTGAATCCGAATAACACGCCCTCTATGTTGGAGGCAGAGCTTGAGGTTGATGGTGTTTCGTCGTCAATTTCCCTGGTGGAGGTCACTGAGGTAGTCAAACATCTCCGCAGTGGCAAAGCCCCAGGGATTGATGAGATCCAGCCAGAAATGCTAAAGGCTCTGGGTGTTGAGGGGCTGTCATGGTTGACACGCCTATTCAACATCGCGTGGGAGTCGGGTACAGTGCCAAAGGAGTGGCAAACCGGGGTGGTGGTTCCCCTGTTCAAAAAGGGGGACCAGAGAGTGTGTACCAATTACCGGGGTATCACACTTCTCAGCCTCCCTGGTAAAGTCTATTCCAAGGTGCTGGAAAGGAGGGTTCGGCCGATCGTCGAACCTCAGATTGAAGAGGAACAATGCGGTTTTCGCCCCGGATGTGGAACTACGGACCAGCTCTTCACTCTTGCAAGGATCCTGGAGGGGGCCTGGGAGTATGCCCATCCGGTCCACTTGTGTTTTGTGGATCTGGAGAAGGCGTATGACCGGGTCCCCCGGGAGAAACTGTGGGAGGTGCTGCGGGAGTATGGGGTAAGGGGGTCTCTCCTCAGGGCCATCCAATCTCTGTACTCCCAAAGCGAGAGCTGTGTTCGGGTCCTCGGCAGCCAGTCAGTTTCGTTCTCAGTGGGTGCTGGTCTCCGCCAGGGCTGCGCCTTGTCACCAATCCTGTTTGTGATATACATGGACAGGATATCGAGGCGTAGTCGTGGTGGGGAGGGGTTGCAGTTCGGTGGTCTGAGGATCTCGTCACTGCTTTTTGCGGATGATGTGGTCCTCATTGGATCATCGGCTTGTGACCTTCAGCACTCACTGGATCGGCTGGCGGCCGAGTGTGAAGCGGCTGGGATGAGGATCAGCGACGCTAAATCTGAGGCCATGACTCTTAGCAGGAAACCGATGGATTGCTTACTCCGGGTAGGAAATGAGTCCTTAGCCCAAGTGAAGGAGTTCAAGTACCTCGGGGTCTTGTTCGCGAGTGAGGGTACTATGGAGCGTGAGATTGGCCGGAGAATCGGAGCAGCGGGGGCGGTATTGCGTTCGCTTTACCGCACCGTTGTAACGAAAAGAGAGCTGAGCCGCAAGGCAAAGCTCTCGATCTACCGGTCGATCTTCGTTCCTATCCTCACCTATGGTCATGAGGGCTGGGTGATGACCGAAAGGACGAGATCGCGGGTACAAGCGGCCGAGATGAGTTTTCTCAGAAGGGTGGCTGGCGTCTCCCTTAGGGATAGGGTGAGAAGCTCAGTCATCCGTGAGGAACTCGGATTAGAGCCGCTGCTCCTTTACTTAGAAAGGAGTCAGCTGAGGTGGTTCGGGCATCTGGTAAGGATGCCCACTGGGCGCCTCCCTTGGGAGGTTTTCCAGGCACGTCCAGTGGGGAGGAGACCTCGGGGAAGACCCAGGACTAGGTGGAGAGATTATATCTCAACACTGGCCTGGGAACGCCTCGGGATCCCCCCGTCAGAGCTGGTCAATGTGGCCCGGGAAAGGGAAGTCTGGGGCCCCCTGCTTGAGCTGCTCCCCCCGCGACCCGACCCCGGATAAGCGGATGACGATGAGTGATGAGATGAGTGAGTGAGTGGGGTCGACACCCGTCAGCACGTAAGGAGGGATGCATAAGCACGTAAGGGACCCGGAAGGGCTCTTGCGCTAACGGGCCCGTGAAAACGCAGAAGCATGTTTCAGGCTTTAGTACCGAAAAAAGAAAATCTTGGTATTGCCTACAAGTGTCCCTCGTTTTGTAAATCCCTAACCACAAGTGTTAGACAATTCAAGGCATTTTCTTATAATGATAAGTTCCTACAAGTGTCCAAAGTATTGAAGATCCCGAACCACAAGATTGGGACATATCTAGGAATTATGCCTCAATGATAAGTGCCTAGAAGTGTCCGGCTCAATATGATTGGTCGGGACATTTCTAGGCATTTTGCTACTATGATAAGTGCCTAGAAGTGTCCAAAGTATTGCACTTCCATAACCACCAGTGTGGGACACTTCTAGGCATTTTGCTTTAATGTAAAGTGCCTACAAGTGTCCCACGTATTGTCCTTCCCTTACACCAAGAGTGGGACATTTCTAGGCATTTTGCCTCAATGATAAGTGTTCAGAAGGGTCCGGCTCATTCTGATTGGTCGGGACATTTCTAGGGCTGCCACTAACGACTATTTTACTGACTTGTCGATTAATCTAAACGAAAAATGGTCCTAAAAAATCAAATTGACCCTTTCATTTCATTTCCGAAGCGCTGCGCCGCACAGCGCCAAGGAAAGACAGTCTCCTCCTATCCAACCCCCTGTTAAACCTTTGTGCAGTTCACATGGGCTGCGATGCGCCTCGCGCCCCGCACCTATGGTTTCGGTTTTGAGTCTGTCGAGTTTGCTTAATAATGTGCATGAGACAGAATGTGTACTAATGTTGACATCTTTTTTCGGGTCCTCACTTCTGTGTCTGACCCCGCCCCCCACATTCATTGCCTCATCCTATTGGTCCACAACATACCAACATAGGGGCTTTCTATTAGCTAATCCTACATGTCAATGAACTGTTTTGAACGATACCACATTATATCTACTTTTTTTGCTCTCCGCAAGCGTATCGCGCCAGGATACACACTGAAAAATGATTTTTAAACTATATTAATGACATATTTTATATGATATAAATGATCAAATATGCATCCAATAGTTTTTATTCCCCTTCTGTTGTCCTGGAGTTTTGATTTCCAAAATGTTCCCAATCACATAATTAAATGTCCCCCTTTGCACATCCGATACAAGCACACAAGTAGATCGAAAGAGAGAGAAAGAGAGGGGTGGGGGGGTTATGAAGACAATCATCATTTACTCCCAAAACAATACATTGACCGGATTACATACAACAACAAGCGGAGAAAGCAGAATCGCGGGCTGACCAGAGCTGAGTAATGCGTGTAATGCGGGCGCCAGCGCGCTTGAGTATAGCGCTGTGCCGCGTCGTGTGGTGCTTCGGTGTCCGCTGTAAACCCGGCATCACGTAGATATATTGAAGAAGAACATTTGTTTTAATGAACTGAAATTATACGTTTTAGAAATCGAAAAAGGTAAATTCACAAAACAAAAAAAAGATGCATTGATTAAAAATATTGATGTCAAAGCATTTTCAGCGTCAACATCATCGATGACGTCTACTTATCGCGGCAGCCCTAGACATTTCTAGGCATTTTTACCAAAATGTTAAGTGCCTGCAAGTGTCCCACGTATATTGTACATCACTAACCACAAGTGTGGGATAATTCAAGGCATTATACTACAATGATAAGTTCCTACAAGTGTCCCAAGTATTGCAGATCCCTAATCACAAGAGTGGGACATTTCTAGGAATTTTGCCACAATGATAAGTGCCTAGAAGTTTCCGGCTCATTCTGAGAGACTACCATTTCGCTTGTGACAAGAGAAGGATAAGGACGCTCATTCGCAGTCACTCAAGACTGACTTTTCTTTCCAGAGTTTTTGGGTAGGTAGACATGCCAGAACCCAAATTATATGTAGAAGCACTATAAAAGTGGAATTTTCATAATATGTCCCCTTTCAAGTAAAGTGCCGACAAGTGCCTCATGTATTGTACTTCCCTAACACCAAGAGTGGGACATTTCTAGGCATTTTGCTTTAATGTTAAGATTTCCTTGAATTAGTCAAATCAGTACTCAGGCTGGGTAAAAACAACATAACTTGGTCTTCGTGAACCGAAATGACGTACATGTTTGTTTGTATAAGGCGGGAAGTGAGCTCTGATCTGAGATAAGATCACAAGAAACATGAGGGTCCATATTTTTAAGCCAGTTGTGAACTATTGAACACAGAGCTGTCCACTTGTGATCGGACCATAAATACCATATGGCTCCAGGGTTCTACAGGGCCAGAGAGGCACATTCAGCTGGCCAAGCCATTTTAAACTTGAATTATGACTCTTCTGAACTGAATTGTAGATAGTTTAAACTGTAATTACAGTCATAATTACGTAGCAGATATCTGTAATAGATATATCATTGAATAGTAGGTGTATATATAGCAATTATCACATGTAATCGATAACAAGGCCTGTTTCATCTGTTTTTTAGTGGATCAATGTAAGTGGGTCACTGATAAAGCTATTTCAAGCAAATACTTGTCTGTGTGAATCAGTGAACTTGCTTGTCATTGCATGGCTGCCTATCCAATGTCCATTTGTTCAATTTGTGGTGGCCTGGTATTTACTTAACTTTTACATAAGCAATTATTAAATAAAACAACAAGGTATATTTATATATTAATTGTGCTTCTAATCATACTCATATTGATGATCTCACTTCAGAGAGAAACAACCCAACATTATTGAAATTGATCTGAAGAAGATCTGCAAAGCACAGAGAGTAGCTACTGTGACTAATGGTATATCCTGAATAGGCTGGTAACTGACAAAAGGCCACTATCAATGGTGAAGGATGAAGGATTTAAAAAAAATGATTCACATCCCTAACCCTGGTTACAATCCTCCCTCAAGGACATATTTTACCAAACGGATGGAGAGGATGTGCGTACGATTCCAAGGACTTAAATGTGCTGTGAAAGACATCAAAATTAAAACTACTCTCACCACTGATGTATGAACAAGTGTAGACACTGAAGATGAATGGAACTTGAACTACCATCAAAACTAAATTGCTATTATGCAATACAATGGTGCCAATATTCTGGCTGCAGCAAAAACAGTAGGAAAGGCATTGGTGGTACTCCATCTCCTGCACTGGCCAAACCTTGCAACTGGTGATCAATTGTAATGTAATGGTAATGGTGATCAACTGTACTACTTCAGATATATTGCTTACTGCTCATAGTTATTATATCATACAATACCTGTTAATACTGTACTATTCCATATATATTTGCTACTGTACATATCTTATTTATTTACATTCCATTTTAAATACGCACAATACTCTGCACTTTAACTCCTTTTTTTGCACTTCTGGTTAGACGCTAAACTGCATTTCGTTGTATAAGTACTTGTACTGTGCAATGACAATGAAGTTTAATCTAATCTGACCTAATCTAATTATTCATTGAAACACTAAAGCATTGAAAAAGATGTTGGGTCTCCGAGATGTTTTGTGAAACATTGGTGAGTTAGCCTCTAAAGAGCTGAGACAAAAACAGCAATGAATGGACACAACTCAGCCGATACTTGTTTATGATGTAACCGCCAGATAGAAAAGCACAATGCTGTCTGAATCAACTGTTACACAGAGTGGCAAACAGTACCTCGGCTTAAAAAAGCTAACATGTGGATCCTGCTTTCACCAGCCCTGAAACCCTTTGAATCTGCCACTGTGTTAATTAGTGGGGGGGGGAAATCCCACAGTCTCTGCAGTACCTCCACTTGTGAGGAGGCTAATGAAGCCTTTGAGACAGCGGCAGAGCAGCAACAAAGCAGCTTCAACACTGATGGAAGATAGAGTCTATTTTCTGGCAAACAGCGCTAACAAAAGTGGAGCCTCCCCAATCCGGAATCCTAAATATCCAACATGTTTGCCAATGAGAGCGAACTGACGGGGAAGACTCACACACCAGATGTTGCGTACTTGCAGAGATGGGCAGTATTTCTATTACTTGTATTTGAAATACGTATTTCAGTTACTTTGAGTACTTTGTAATTTGTTTTTCGACAGGGCCCATAAAAAATCAAACATAATTTGTAACAAAATACTTTAGAGTGGAGTAATTTTGTATTTAAAATACTCAAAATACTTTCTGTACGAATCAAAAAACAGTATGCATCAATTAACAAAATGCAGTGAATGAACAGAAGTGAAATCTAAATCAAATCGATATTTGGTGTGACCACCCTTTGCCTTCAAAACAGCATAAATTTGTCTAGGTAGACTTGCAAACAGTTTTTGAAGGAACTCTGTTGGTAGGTTGTTCCAAACATCTTGGAGAACTAACCACAGATGTTCTGTTGATGTAGGCTTCCTCAAATCCTTCTGTCTCTTCATGTAATCCCAGGCAGACTCGATGATGTTGAGATTAGGGCTCTGTGGGGGCCATACATCCCTTCCAGGACTTCTTGCTCTTCTTTGCGCTGAAGATAGTTCTTATTGACATTGGCTTTATGTTTGGGGTTGTTGTCCTGCTGCAGAATAAATTTGGTGCCAATCATACGCCTCCCTGATGGTATTGCATGATGAATAAATATCTGCCTGTATTTCTCAGCTTTGAGGATACCATTAATCCTGACTAAATATCCAACTCCATTTGCAGAAATGCAGCCCCAAACTTGCTAGGAACCTCCACCATGCTTCACTCTTACCTGCAGACACTCATTATTGTACCGCTCTCAAGCCCTTTGGCGAACAAACTGCCTTCATCTACAGCCAAATATTTCAACTTTTGACTCATCAGTCCAGAGCACCTGCTGCCATTTGTCTGCACCCAAGTTCCTATGTTTTCGTGCATAGTTGAGTCGCTTGGGGGTACATGGGTCCCACTGGTCTCTGCCAGTTCTGAGCTGATGGCACTGCTGGACATCTTCCGATTTAGAAGGGAAATAAGCTTGATGTATTTTTCATCTGCTGCTGTAAGTTTCCTTGGCTGACCACTGCGTCTATGATCCGCAATGTTGCCTGTTTCTTTGTACAGCACTTCTGGAAACCCCGGTCTGCTTTCAAAATCATTGTCTGGGAGAGACCTTTCTGATGCAGTATAACGACCTTGTGTCTTCTTGCTGTGCCTTTTTAAGATTTGTTTATTTATACCAAACACATGCACAGACATGCACAACACACTCATGCAATGGTAGGTAAATGTATCTTCTTCATTTAACCCATCTGGTTCAGGACACACAGAGCAGTGAGCAGCCATCTACAGCGCCCGGGGAGCAGATGTTGGGGGAGTAAGGTGCCTTGCTCAGGGGCACTAGACAGGGTAGGGAGAATTCTCCTGGATTTTTGGACACATCAATCCAGGTTCGTCTTATGTTGTCTCTCCGTGGAGTCGAACCAGAGACCCTTTCTGACCATAGTCCAAGTTTCTACCACCGCCTCTCCAAAACATATCACATCAAACGTTCTTTCACAACCTCACATTGGAAAAGGGTAGTAACACCAATTTGATTTAGTTTTTCCTTTGTTCGCTCACTTTGCATTTTGTAAATTGATAAAACTAAACAATTATTATTTATATTTTTCGAAGCATTCTTAGTTTACAGCATTTTTTCACACCTGCCAAAAACTTTTGCACAGCACTGTATATATACATAATCAATGAAATTGTTGTTACACTGACATTCTGTGACTGTTCTTCCTTTTTTATGTTTTTAAATACAAAATAAATGTATTGTCTTTTGTTACATTTTCTGGCACCAGTATTTTTTATTTTATTTTGATATATTTATTTGAGGTGTATTTTTTATTTTGTATCAAAATACATTTTGATGTATTTTTTTTCAAAATACATTTTGATGTATTTTTGCCCATCCCTGCGTACTTGTACACGTGCCACTAAAAACATGAATATTCAACCTACCTCAAGCTCAGCCTGCAAAATGTATAGGACAATTTGCCTTCTCAGCCATAACTACATCCATAGTTTTCATTCTTTTTTTTGTATTTTGCTGCAAAACAGAACACATGACGTCAGTCCTTCTCCATGTCTGAATTTCTTCTGAAGTCCTGTTTAAAGACAAGTTAACCACACTCCAGTTCAGAAGGTGATGGTAATGCACCTGGAGGTTATTTTCCAACCATCATTATTTTTAGAATATAGGACAAGATGGTAAATATCCCTTATACATTTGAAGGGCTTCTGCACAATTTAAGTTACCAACTACCATTAGATGTTAGCAAGCGTTAGCAGCCACCAGCGGATGTTAGGAACATCATATCAGTTTTGCACGTTTGTGTCATCAAGTTTTTCGTTTAGGATGTAACTTACTTCATCCTCCCGGTCTAGAGCCATTGGCTGCAGTGTTCTGCAGAAACTGAAGAAGGCACTCAAAACAGGTCAATCTGAGGAGGGCTGTTTTAGACAGGGTAAAAAGGTGCTGTTTTAAATTATCCTTGTGGTATTTTGACCAAAATATGTTACAGACATTTCATTAAGACCCCAAGGAACCATATCAACTGTGGTAAAATGGGCATACGATGGGTCCATTAAGAGTTGAAAATCCTCTTGTGTGCACTGGCATAAACAAGAATAGATAACCCATCTTGGAACCTGAACCTTGATTTGGAAAACAGCAGTATATAAAAACCTTTTTGCTCAGACTTTTTCACAGCAGAGACGTGACAGCAAAAGCATTGGACTGAATTATAAAATAAATCATTGCTTCTTTTTTTTTTTCATTACCTTTTGTATTTTCCTTAGCACACATCATGGGATCGGCGTAAATATATGACAATCATTGTCCTGTCAGGGGATCTGAATGATTTTCTGTTGGTGTGAGCCCTATTAGACTCTTTTCATGCCTAAACGTCTCATTACATTTAAGTATAACACCTTTTTGAAGAGTCAGATCTTATGGCTCTGTTGCTTTCCAAGAGCCGTTCAAAATAATGGCTTCTTGTTTTGTCTGGAGAGCAGCCCTATAAACACAATGTCTGTCCATGACTCACTGACTGACTGAGTGCTGATGTTACGCCATTGCTGAGTTTATAAATGGCAAAGAAGATGACTTTGTCATTGCATTCTTTTTCTCAGATGCACCTAAATGCATCAGTGTTTTGGGGTTCGGCTCTGTTTTTACCAAACACATCTACCAATTTTGACTGGCCAGTGGGATTACATTGAAGCCATTTAACAGTTCCATAAATGTGAACTTTGACAGCCTCTATTTTAACATTTTACTTGTTTATATATTATACCAAATTACCTGTCAATTTAAAGTTCAATCTGAAAATGCTTGTATGAGTCACTTTGGAACGTAAACACCCAACTATGTCTAGAGATGGTGTATAAACCATTTTGACTTTAAAAATAGCTTTTAAAGTTCATTCAGCTCTTCTTCTTTCTCCTTGTCTTGTGCGTGTTGAAGTGCAGCTGACCCTTCTAACGGTTACTGTCATCACCCTCTCTAATGTCAGGGCCTTCGCTCTGCTAAACGAGGCATTTCACCACCATCTCAGGGGCCCCACACCACGGACTTGGCCGGCCGATGCTTTCAACTTTCGACACACCTGTGCGACCCACAACACCGCAACCAATTCCCCTGTCCCCTGACAAACACAGACAAATGTGACTTTTCTTTTTCAGTGGGAGGTGATGTTGTTGTTGATGAAGGATGGAGCTTGTCTCATCAATACGCTCAGACGTATACATGCTTTGGTTTTTGGTGGTCAGTTGTTTTTGAGCAGATGTTTTAACTGATAAAAGTCAAGGTAAATTCCTCACTTGAATTAACACAATTTTCAGGAAGAAACTTTTGTAAATGAAATAACTTCCCCTCCTCTGCTGTTCTATAAAGGTGACGACTTGACCTACATTAAAATGAATGATTCTGCAAGTGCACAGTCTGAACTATAACCAGCTGAAAGTCGAATGTTCTCACTTCATTTTAACTCCCTCTTCATGTCTAATACATATTTCAACATCTTTAATTCAGGCAATGGAATAAAACCACCCTGGATTTATACATGAAAGAAGGTCAACCAGAATATGGATAATTTGACATTTAATTCAATAAAAAAAATAGGGCATGCGTACACACACAAACTCACAGATACACACAAAGACACACAGTAACCTTGGCAGCCTTTGAGTCTTTTTGCTTGGTATAAATGTAACTTCAGAAAGGCCAGGGTGAGCAGGCCTTCCAGTCTCCAGCACAGCCCACATCATTCTCCATGCATCATTACCACTGAAGAAACCTTGAGCCAATAAACAGCTCAGTGCTCTTATTTAAAAGCAAGAGGGGAAATGGAAAAATACACACCCTCGCACGCTTGCATGCGCACACACACACACACACACACACACACACACACACACACGCTCAGACTATCTGCCTAGACTACACACATTCAGGATTTTAAAACGTTCTGCATCAAAAATTCGCTTGAGCGAGGACAAGCATCCTTAAACACATAGTAAACACACACACACACACACACACACACACACACTATCTTGATTCAATTCAAAATTTAGATCTGAGAGCTGTAATCAATAGTTGGACTATACTCTCTATTCTATTAAACCAAGCCCTCAGGACTTTTCACTGCAGAGGACATTTTCAAATAATTAAATCCAGTAATCAGATACATGCACAAGTGGCCAGTACGTGTCTTAAGATAGATGTGTGCTCCATGTTTTCCAATATCCCAAGACAATATTCGTCCCTGCATAGTGAAGGAAACTAAGAATAAATAAAAGAAGACATTGGCAGAGCTGGAATAATTATACACCACTCCTTCTAATCTACATAAATAAACACTCACTAGGCAAGAGAGGGAGAGCATGCTCACGGTTATGGTTAAAATCATTTTTCAGGCCGTGGCCCACCACGTTTTGAAGCATGTTTATGGCTGCGAGCGTGTTTTACATTTTAGATGAAATATTTGGTTTAGTTTGGCCGGGCCACGGTCAGTGACTAACTATGCAGGATTGATGCAGAGTGTGTGTCCTGGTGTGACATTAACCATTCATCTCTGACCAACAGCACATGGGACTCAACAAAACTCTCCTTTAAGCATTATTGGATGATCTATTTTTCGGTGTTTTCTGATGTTGCGTGTGATCATTGTGTTTAAAGATACGACTGGCCCTGAGGGTTCGATTCAAGCCAGAGTTTTAAAGTAGGCCTTCTCATTGGAAACGCATCAAAAAGCTGGGAAACAAACGTAGTACAAGGAAAACGCATCATGATTACATTATTGGTTTTTCAAAACATCAGTGGTGTATACACATGCTGGTGCAATCAGCAAGTGAAAAAAATCTTTATTTATGAAAATAATTACGAGCATGAGGTGGATATGGGGTTACTTCCCTAAATTTGATATGGCTTTGCAACACAGACAGTCAACAATAACAAGATGGTTGAATACAACATTAAAAAGGCATGAATCTTCTTCACTGTTGTAGCTCACATCCAGCAAATACCTCTCCAGTGCAGAGCCATCACTCACTGTGATCACCATTTCTATCACAATGCATGAAAGAACGACTAGAAATTCAACTTCAAAACAAATTGAAACGGCTTCAGGTTCTGTTAGGAGGTGTTTTTGTTCTGCAGATTTTTCTTCCAAGGTTAAAAAAAAAAGAGGCCAAATAGGAGTAAGAGTGCCTGTGGGTGTGTGAGCATGTGATTGTCTGTCAGCCCTGTTTGAGACGGGTAAATAAAACCCTACAGAGGGTTTGTAACTGTGTATATAGGATCAAACGACATTAAAGCGCAGCAGCAACAGCTTTAAGGACACAATCCACACTCCTGTATTTTCCATGCATGAAAAATGAGCCAAACAAAAGCTCAGTTAAAGGTAAACATATGCAAACAAGTTAAACCAAGGTTAAGGTCTCTCAACAAACAACAACAATTATTTTTACAATAAATATGCCTTAAACTAAAAGCTTGATATCTATTACTAACAGCACTCACAACACCAATGTCTGTCTTAGTCGAGTGGCCCTGCTACATAAATACTTAAAATGCAGAGGGTGAAGCAGCTCCGTGTTGCTCCACGCATGCACCACATGGCCAGTTTATCTGATAGGATGCAATGAGTCAGAGTCCTTGTTCACAGCTGCTATCTGTTCGCCTGATCGAGACACTTGTTGCCCTTAGCTGTTTACACTGCAAAGACCTCCCCTCCAGCTCCAAGCTTTTGTGGGGATGCTGGCCCCCCCTTGGGCTTAAAGGGGTCTTTATCAGATCAATAAATGTCTCCAAACACACATTCATTCACAAACGCGTGCAGGCCAGCAGCCCTTCATACAGGTATGTGCATTTGCAAATGCACATCGTTCAGTATATTTGATAAAAGCACGCAAGAACAGAATCTGGCACATACTGATGCATGTGCACGCACAAATTCAAATGCAAATGTGCAGACTGACTGTTCAGACACAAACCTACATTCACAAAGGGAATCAGACACGAGCTTGCAGGGGTCCAGATCAGCACCAGCATGCATGGGTGGACTTTAAAAGGTGGACTTGTTTGGCTTGATGGTTCATTGGCCACCGCGCTCCATCAACCCCTCCATCAGCCCGTCCATCCGTCCGCTCGTCCGTCTGTCAGTGTTGAGATGAAACGCTCCGGCTTCCCGTCCTGAGCTCAGCTGACAGATTGATCAGGCTTCACTCCACTGCGGCACGACTATATTGAAGCACTACTACATGTAATACAGCTGTTCCACAACACAACTCAGGGTCGCACTGAAGTGTCTAATCCTTTCTAATGTGTTTGTGTTGGAAATTGTGTGCGGAGTTAACACAGAAAAAGCTGGGTTCAAACATAGGGAGATGAAGCTGATAGGATCTTGATTTTATAATTTTGCATAAAATATAAATTAATACTAATTCAAATGGAGTCAGCAAAATTTTGGGGAAAACGTTATTGATAGATTGATTTTGGTTTGCAGGTGCCTCTGCATGTCATAGTCATAAGTAATGGAAAGAATATTACATTTTGTTCCATCGCAACAATAAGAAGCAGCAAAGACAGATTTGTAATTTTCCTCTTCTGAGTATTTAAGTCGGAACGTTAAACGCATGATGGGCTGCAAGAAAATGCTTAGAGCTGAGCAAAAGAGAATCATGATGATGGCTTTTAATTAGAATTTCTAGTAATAATGCATGCATGTAATAATGGTATGAGAGACATCTTTTTATATTTATCTTCTATTCATAAACCAATTTTAATTATGGCCATTAGAGATTAATTAACTGCAATTATGAGGAAACCAAGAACTTCATAAAAAAGACTATGTTTTTTTTGTTTCAAGAAGGATTAATGAGCTTCACATTGATTTCAAACAATATTTCTGCTGCATACAATTTATTAGCCTATTTTTGCACATTGTTTCATTTATGTATATTTTTTGCTCTACAGCAATTTTTTTCCTCATGAATTAAAGGATAATCTCAAGTATAAGTGATCTGAAGAATATTTAAGTAAAAAAAGGGGCCACTAGCCTAAAAAGGGACATAAGTGCATTAAATGATTTTGAGTATGAATATGGTATATTTTGCAGTGCAGTAAAAAAGGGGCATAATCAAAAGTACAATTATGCAACCCGACATCACCACAGATCACTGTGTGAATTTTCTAGGCACTGAAGGTGATTTAATGCAACGCAAAAACTTAATTACCTAAAATGTGTTTACAAAAAAGTAATCATTGGTAAAAAGATAAGAAAGGCCTTGAAAATACATAAGAGTCTGTCCCTGGCCAGTAGGGGGTATAAGAGCCCCATGTGTGTGTTCTCTCTTTCTCTCTCTCTCTCTCCCCTGACCCTTCATCTGTGAGGGCTCCACTTTGCCTATGGTTAATGAGGAACACCCTCACCCATGACTATAAAAGTATAAGTGGTGATGGAGGCAGGTAGACTGGAGATGCCCTGCGGGTGAACCTCGACTTTTGATTGACACCAGCAGCCTGTCCGGCCAGTCTGAATTCCAGGCGGCTGTTCACTCAACTTCAAATTGCTGCCTTACTCATTACCGCGGCAAACAGACAGATATTTGTTAATGAATCCGTATGCTCCAGTAACCCTAGCTACCTCCAAGGCACTGGGAAATCACCCACTTCTTCTCATTGGCCTCTTGTTGGGCCGAGTGAGGGGTAAGGTGGAAGGGGTCGGGGCGGG